>NC_069124.1:15618313-16222480 GCF_026914265.1 Mya arenaria | reverse complement strand
TTGAATAACATCTTTCAGAATGTCTCTCCATAAAACTATTATAAAATAAACGAATTTAGAACACTATTGAAATATGCGTTGTGACACTCAAAATAAATAGGATTTAAGTATGGAAGACCTTGTATGGATATATCAAATAATATCTGATTGAAAATTAACATCCTGTAGCGATTATCGAAACGTTTCTAAAATGTTCAGTACATATACAAGTAAAGGATTGAGAAGAAGAAAGCGAAAGGCTTATATGGAACCCCTTTCCTCGGATATTGTTATGGTCTCCATCTATGTTGCTTAATTGTGCCGCCCTCTGCTGTTAGTTAAAATGAACAACCTTCTTCAGTAAGGTCTAATCGTACCACCCTCTACAGGAAGTTAAATTTGCGCCACTCTCTGCTGTAAGCTAAACTATTGCCACCCTATGCAGTAAGCCAACGTTGTTCCAACTGCAGTAAGCTTACATTGAGACACCCTCTTCAGAAAACTAAAATTGTGCTAACATCTACAGCAGATTTTGCCACCCTCATAATAAAAACAACAAGCACGTGCACATCCACAGACAGGTTGATTAGATTTTCAAAATCCCAATTTGGTTGCATGATATTTAGCAAAACGTTTATTACTGAAATACGATAATATTCGGCTCATTTGATTATTTGGAATATACAAATCAAATTTGTAAGAGACTTATTTGTCACGCGCTTGCCTAATAAAAATTATTTTACCAGTAGCATAAAACTGAAAGCTAAATGGACTATTTTGCTTTGCTATTGATATTTCTTTTGAATTTTGATAAATCAACTCACACAATAGCCGATTTTCATCTACCAAATCATCACATTTTTCGTCGCATGGGCATAATAGAGTGCTCCTTTAGGACACAGCAGGTAAAATATACTCATTCAATTGTTTTTCATAAACTATTAAAGACAGACTGATTATAGAAGTAACTGTTATTCACCGAAACAATGCGGCAGTGATGACACACATTCATGTCAAATCTCTCAACGAATCTTTACCAAACTTAGGTACAATGTACATTTACTCTTGAAGAAGTCTGAAAACAGCAAGTTCATGCTATTTACACTAGTTATGACAGTTGAATCTTCAAAGTTTGACCAAATTTGACTTTGTTCAGTCTTTCCAAAACTTTGAAATTGGCATAACATTTTGACCACCTTCGATCATGACTAAGGACACTTGAGTTTTTAAAATGTGACCTTTGTACATTCTACAATCTCCGGGTTGAGTATTTCTTTTCCGATATTTACCAAACTTGGTATTAATGTTTTGGTCTCTCGGAGAAGTTCAATTAACAGCCACATCGCACCCTTCTACCTCGGGTTTTTAAATTTTGACTCAAATCCCAATGCACATTCTCTAACTTGAGCTATTTCCATTCAATAGTTACCAAATAATTAATAAGTATAAAAAAATTAAGGCATAATTAAGGAATGAATTGCGGGGTCGATGTCCTTATCGGGGTATGAACGCAATTGGGTTGGTCAATGTGTGTGGAGTCCGAAGGACTCCACGCGTACTTTGACCAACCCAATTGCGTTCATATCCCCGATAATGACATCAACCCCGCAATTCATTCCATATATTTACACCAATCGATCATTATTTCATTCAAGAACTGTTAAAAAATACTTCATTTCATTTAAGAAAACTTTTCAGTAATCCGTTCTTACCCATTCTGTAAATAGAACGACCCGACTATAACCGGAAACATTTTTTTCAAATGACGTCACAATAACGCGGGAAAAGATCAACCACTTGAAATCACTTTAAAACGTAAAATTGAAACACTTCTGGTACCGATATATTTAAAATTTAATAAACTAACACTTTTAAAAATGTTGATCTATATTTTACGGGACCTGCAGACACAATACAACCAATAACAAGATCAATAGCTTTCATGTATATTGTTATGCAATGAATTACGATCCGAACATATCCGAAGATGTTGCGTTCATCGATTGATGAACGCAATTGCCGAAAGGCAGTTCATTTAAGGAATGGAAGTTGAGGTGTAAATATTAGTTGGTAAACAGTTGGATGAAACTTTTTGATATGAGATAATTCATCTTTTCTGTTTAACCGTCCTAACATAACCTACTGACATTCCAGGGGAAGGTCAGTGGGATAATTGATATAATTTGTTTTGTAAAGCAATATTGTGGTAGTAGCGAGTGTATGTAGTCAAAACCTAAAACTCGACAGAGCTCGGTCACGAATTTAGCATTTATAATTTCAGTTCTTCTATTAACAGATATGCGTGATGATGAAAACAATCCATTTGCAAAATTATATTATGCACCGGGCAATTTTATTGTATTACTTATTGAAAGCAAGTTAAATAACAGCTTTCAGTAGTTTTCTTTCTCCAATAATTACTAGAAGGGGGACAATGGATCCATGAAATAACTGTATTGCATTTGTCTAGGTTAAAGGCACGTTTGAAATACTTCTCAACCTAGATCAACTTTAGTTTAAATAATTAAACTAATCTATTTTGTGAAACAAGTTATAACAGCATTATATTAATCACTCTAGATGGGACGATGTTACGCGAGAGTGTGGTCGTGTGGTGTTGGGGAAACCGGAGGTACCCGGGGAAAGCCCATTTATCCGGCTTAGTGACCAAAAACCAAACTCACATGAGCCCATGCCTGGAATAGAACCCGGGTCGTGAGAAAGTAAGAAGCGAGTACGCTTACCACTCCGCTAACCGGATCAACTTTGGTAGACCCTTCCCAGGGGTATCTCTTGCCTTAGCCACACAAATATGTGTTTTTAATAGTGCATTTTGCCCGAATATGAATCCTTGAATACATAAATCAATATACATCAAGACATTAGTTGTCTGAATAAAACAGTGTGTTTATACCACGTGATAAATATGCTACGTCAGAAGGCAACATTTTGTTTAAAATGAAGACACAAATCAAAGATAACTTTTCTTTTACTTTACCATTTTAAATTAAACAAAGGACAGTCTATGCCGCTTTAACAGCTAGGCCTTCGTTATATTACCGGAGTTTTATAAGGTGGTAAGTTTCATCAAACACTTCGACAAACCTGTTTCCAAAATAATTTTTGACAATGCTCCGTCAGACGGCCGTATTGTGAAAAGGTTTGTCGAAGTGTTTTAAAAAACTACACTCTCAATCAAACTCTGGTAAAAGACCGAAAGAGGTGCTCCGTAAGCGGCGTAGATTGCGCAATGTTTCATATAAAATGGTGAAGAAATAGGAAAGTAATCTTTGTTAAAATTCTTCATTCGAAGCAAAATATTGCCTTCCGACGTAGCATTTATGACGTAATTTACCACGTGGTATACACACACTGTAAAAGCAAACTATTTAAAATACAAGGAATGCTGACTTCAATTATTTTATATCCATTGTCGTGCATCGGTTCTCAACGTATTTGATTGGAACAATATTTTTTTGACATTTATTCCATGCCATGCATACAGTTACATATTAATGAATGAACGTCTGAAAAAAATCTTCCACTCGCATTCGAAAACCCATTATTTTCCTTCTATATAATTTAGTCGATCAAATTTGTTTGAGGAAAAACAGTCATTAATAAATAATTTCAATTTTAAGGGTCATCCGAATTAAGTTTTCAATCACGTATAACGCGTTGTAAGCGGTCATTTGAATGTCGAACTGATGTAGTAGCAAATTGAATATACCGCTCACCTTTCGCAAATTGATTAAATGTAGCGCTGATCTTCGAGCTAAATGACGAGTCAGTTGGACATTTGGAGTTTGAGATTTTGAATGATGAGCTGAATTCTAAGCTGAATGACGAGCCAGTTCGGAATTCGAACTATGTCATTTTAATTGTGGAGTTTAGTTTCGTAATTTGATGAATGTATTAACTTCAAATACCCACTGTTTTATTTGTTTTATTGCATATTGTGTTTTACCTATTTATTTTATAACGATTTTGAAACAAATTATTTCAACAAAATGTAAATACTTCTCGTTAGAACACATGCTTAGCGAGAGTGTGGGCATCCTGGTTGTTGGAAAAAACCGGAGAACTTTTCCGGCTATGTGACAACAAAGCACGCGCGTTTGAAATTAGCTTGTGAAATGTCATGCCAAAGCTTTTGCCATTGGTCTAAATTTTGATACCAAATTCATGATATTTCTTAAGGAAAGTAAGCCGGTTTTTGATAAGATAAAACAACAAAATATGAGCGATAACTACATGGAATCTCTATTACAACGGACTTCTCTTCCAGCAAGGCTCTCAGTTCTATTACAGTTAGAATTGCCTGGTGGAGAACAATATTCGATTAATATTGTGCATCAGACTGTTTTTATTGTCAGACTAATTGCAAATGACGTTCGCAAGAAATTACATCTTTCAGAATGTATCACAGAAGTAATTAGATGAACGAGTTCAAAAGTATATAGAAACATTCGCTTGAACACTCAATGACAACTAAATAAAAATAAAATATATCTCTCTCCGTCTCCCTCTGTCTCTGTCTCTGCCTTCCTGTCTGTCTGTCTGTCTGTCTGTCTCTCTCCCTCTCTCTCTCGCTGTAGAACTGCATTTAAAGGTTTATTTACAGTTTTTCTTTAAAATATTTTGTGTGTATTTTCGATATTTTGTATGTGGCACAGAAGTTTTTATAGATTTTCGCCGCTAGTATTATATTTGGCGATATAATTAACATACCGTACGGCTTTTATCGCATGAATTCGTGACCCTCAGTTGTAAGCTAAAAGTGTGCCGCTCTCTATTCAGCAAGCTTATAGTTGTCAACCTCTACAGTAAGCTAACATTGATCAACCATCTGCAGTCGGCTAAAATTTGACAGCCCTTGGCAGCTAGCTGAAATTTTATCACTATCTGCCATTAAACAAAATTGTGCCACCATCTAAAGTAAGTTGAAATTGTGCTGTTCTCTATCGCAAGCTAAAATTGTGCCATCGTATACAGAAGCTAAAAGTGTGTCACTCTCTTTTTAAAGCCTAGTTAGTGTCTGTTATAAACCTTAACCAGGATGCAAAGGAAGAAAAGGTGATATTGACAAACTAGTAAAATAACAAACTGCCCTGTAGCTTAAGTAATTGTGCAGCCATTATAAGAAAAAGAGAAACAATTGTTGTGTTAAAACAACCCACTCTAGTTAACGAATTAGCTCAGGCCAAAAAAAAAATGTTTGTTTAGGGTAACCTTCCCAAAAAATTTAGGTAGGGTAGGTAGGGATTTTTTTTCTTCAAAATTTGTCGTAAGTTCAGAGTGTTTCCTTGCACATGGCAGTCTTTCCTACATTACTGTCATTGCCTAACTTTGTTTTATCATATAAATAATAATTCTGATCGTCCAATTCGCATTTATCCGCCCTTCGTAACTCTCTATTCGCTAACGAATATTTTTTTGCTCATAAACGGGAAAAAATAGTTAGGGCCGGCGCATTTTTATAGGTAGGGTCGGGTTACCCGAAACGGACATTTTTAGGCCTCAGCAAGAGTAAAATATTTGAAGTCTAAATAGAAGTCTTCTTGAAAATGCTTACTTCAGCAAGTTTTCTCCTATTTATCAATTAATAAGTGTATACGAGTATTTCTTATACTAAAAACATAATGCAATATGAATAAAGTTATATACATAACATAGGGGTATTCAAGGGGCCGTATTCGTAGATTTATTATAGCGCGCAAAATGTCGGTTGATGCCTTTTTAAAAATGTTAATGCATTATTGTGTTTAATGATGTCCGAGTGCTGCTAAGGTGGATTGAGATTGAAACTTGATTTAATCGTTAATCAAATTTTAAGTTGTATGACTGTGATTATCTGTTATTGCCATATTATATAGAACATATCTTGATCACTGCTTGCCAAAAGTCATTGTCGACACGTATATAGTTTATGGTTCTGCAATTAACTTCAAACAACTAAAACCCCCCATTTTTTCAAACCAAGTATGTGAGGTTTCGACGCACTTTAAACTTTAAACATTACATGCTCTCCTTTATCAGTAATATCGTGTTTTATCAGATTTGTAGTTATAAATGTGCATAAGGGTGAAGCATTCTTATTCATCAGAGGCTTGATAATGATAAATCGGGGCGATTGAACCAGAGTGTGATACACATAGCATCCTCACTCTGGTGTACGAGAATGGGGTAATAAATTGGATGATATGAATAAATGTTTACTTTATAAGTTTGAACTTTCTTGATAATTCCGCGACGAATGCCCCCGTCTTCTTGCTTCTATGGGGAACTTAAGAAAGTATCACTTAGATTTTATTAGAACATGATATACAGCTGTCGTCGCAAATAACTGGCGAACTGATAAACAAGGTCCCTATGGACTTGCATTCCGCTAGTAACAATGGCATCAGATAAACAACACGAGAAAGGAAGAGGGAGAGGCAGGAATTAGCCAAGAACAAACAGAAATATTGAATTTTATGGTCCAAAGATATCATTCGTTCATCTGTGATCACTCATATTATAGATCATATTCATGCTTGTTCTAACAATGTTTAATTTTGTTTTTTTTTATCGGACTTTGTTCTGGAGATCCTCAGAAACTCTGAGGCGGAATTGACAGACCATTTTTTCCATTGTTATAAGCTTTGTGAATTGATTAACGTGCTACTTAATTCGTCGTTGACTATATAACAAATTTTCAGAAGGACTTGAGACGCATTTGCCGTCGTCGTGTTTGTCTGAACTGCCATTGAGGGGATGAATTATATTGTTTAAGTGTTCAATAATCCCGGATAATGGATTTTATATTCATCGCCAATGGTCAGGAATATGCGTCCGTCAAGTCCTCGTCGTGGACTTATGTTTTGAGATTGTGCAGAGTGTGAGGAGATTTTAAATGTGAATATGCAAAGACCTTTTTGCAATAGTGAAAAAGGAATGGTATGTTTTAAAAGGAACGTGGCTTGTAATAAAAAACACTAAAATAAAATAACTGGATCGAATTCGGGAAAATATAGCGTCAAGACAATTTACAATGGAAATGAACATACAAATGCTATATAACAATGAAAAACTCGTACTTGTTTTTTGTTTTTGCTCCGTAGAAGTGTTTCAAACAAAGATTTCTGAAACTGACACGTTGATTTGAATTTGAAAGCACACACGAACGACAACATGTTTCCTGGTCTGAAACAATAAAACCAATCAGAACTTCAGAGACAAGATCTTCAAATATCATGTAAAAAGCCATTATTTGGTTTCTTTTTCTGTCGATCAGATTTGTTTGAGCTCAAGAAAGTCATTAATACGGAATTTCACTCTTTAGGGTTATTCCAATTTCGCGTTCGATCACGAGAGTTTTGTGCATTTAAAATTTATATTTAGGGAAGCAGATAACATATACCTTCTGAAGAAAACAATGCAGGATTTTGAATGAAACAAGTAAAAACAAATAATTTTATTTTAAGTTTGAATGCGTGTTTTATTTTGATTTCATGTAATATTCTTGTGAATAACAAACGAAATTACCCTGTACTTGGTACAGTATAAAGTATTCGAAGACACAGGTAGATATGAGTGTGACACAATAAATCTGACGTTTTCGTACACATCATCTCTTTCGCTTTATACGCGTATTTAACAGGATCTATAGCACAAATCAGAGACCATTCAAGCTTACCGGTTTCACACAGAGGGAAGATATACCATCTTCTGATGACTATGTGTAAGCATGCTGCTTCTGGCGCTCAGCTTTGTCGTGACGAGCACAGTGACGGGTAACGTTAAATTACGTTAGATTTGAGATACGTCTGTGTAGTATTGTCTGAATGTTATTAAGACGCCTGTTCGCTGATGAATTATTACATAAATGATTCATTCATTAATCGACTTGATAAGCATTCAAAAAATGAAACTGTTAATCAAATTTTGGTTTTGAATGTCGAACGTCGTGCCGGCACGACATTTATCTTTTGAATGTGCATTTTGCTTTTCTTACAGTACACAACCTCGCTAAAAGAAACAGGAGTTTATATGTATATTAATGAATTGTTTCCATTTGTTTTCGTTGCATGTCCTACATATGTTTGTATGTTCTCTGTGGTACATTTGGATATGCTATGTTAATAGTATTAAGACACTATTGATTTGTCGCATGTGTTTATTTTTCTTGCCTTTTCTGTAAATTGCTAAACAAACCCAGTTCACGACAATCAAACAATTTACAGAAGATTTGTAACGTGCTCCGAGTGTCAAATGCTGCAGAAGACATCTTTATGGGAAATGTGATTTGTTGGATGTACCAAAATGAATTAATAAATAGCTGTTATGTAGAACCTTCCTGACAAAACAAACTGACATTCGAGGAGATTTGCTAATTTGGTAATTGATAGAATTTTCTTTTTAACGCAATAATTTTGTAGCAACGAGTCTATGTAGTAATTACCAAATACTCGACCTGACTTTTTAGCATGTACAATTTAATAACAAAATAGATAAAACATGTATTTTTTAGGTCCTGAGAAATTTCAAAAACACATTTTATGATATACAGATTAAAACAGGATTACAGCTGGACCAAGCTAAAGTATGTCTTGTAGTAATCTGGTAAGACTGTGAAATGCAGTCATGTTAGTTCAAACCATAATGCTTGCGGACATATTATAGTCAAAGGGCACTGGCAGACCTTGTCTAACTCTACAAACAAACAACAAGTCGGCATCACTATGACCTTCATGCTCATTTGTGCTGTGCAAAATAATGTGAGCACTTCTTTTAAAAAAGGCATGTCGATGTTTGTTAAAATGAAAAAAGCAACAACAGCATATCAGAGCAGAGATATAGAGAGAACCCTTGCACCGATTTTAGTCCATTTAACTTCGAACATGACGGTGAACAATATTTTTACTCCCAAGATTGAAAACAATTGTATTATGCACCAGGATGCTTATTGAAACTATTGCTTGCAAATTATATAACATCTTTCAGTAATTGCTCCCTTAAATAATGAGCAAAAACAGAAAAATGGATCCATAACATAATTGCATTATAATTGTCTGTGTGAAAGGCAATACATCGTACTGAACTATGATCAACTTTTGTAGAACTTCCACTGATGTATCACTTTGCCCGAGTACGGTTGCCTCAATACAATATTAATAATCACTTGCTATGTCTGAACAACACGTACAAATAGCAAACTATTTGAGATGAAAAGAATTTCTTATTTACAACGATTGTGAAACAAGTTATTAAACACGCGAGAGTGTGGTTTTGTTGTGTATGGAAGATCGGTGTCCTGGGCGAAAACCAACTTGTATGGCTTTGTGATCACAAAGCATGTGTGTTTCAAAAATTTCACTCCATAGCTTACGGAAGCAAAAATTACACCTTCCTTTCTTTGTGCATTTTTCTTTCTCATATATCTTTCATTATTGCATCCTTTATTTGTTAAATGAGCATCTGGGTTGCTAGCTTGGTGAAAATCCCTTCGTGTTCCTTGGCTTATCCAATATGACATTCAACGTTTGCTAGTGTATACATGTGCATACATATGTTCTAAATTACTTAGCGGACATGGTCGATTATCAATTTGTTCAATAATCTCAATTACATTCGTAATTTAATCCGTATTGGTTATGGTTGGTCTAAATGTGATAGAAAATAAATGATATTATCAAAGGAAAACAAGGCGATTTTAATGACGCAACAACGTGAGATGAACGACAACTACTTGGACTCTGTATTATGACAGAGTTCTCTTTCAAGAATGCTGACAGTTATTTTAGTTTAAGATTTGAATGACGGATAAAAATCTCCAATTGATATTATGCACAGGACAGTTTTTTTGTCAGACTAATTGCAAATGGCATTTGCATTAAATAGCATCTTTCAGAAAAGTCTCTCCAGATAGTAAGATAAATTGAAATATGCGTAGTGACACTCAAAATAAATAAGAAATAAGTATGAAAGAACTTGTATGGATATATCAATTAATATCTGATCAAAAATTACCATCCTGACCTGTAGCGATTATCAAAAAGTTTCTAAAATGTTATCCCCCAATTTTGCATAAAATGTTTTTAGGTTTTAATAAAAAAAACAGTCAAAACTGTCATTCAACCTTAAGGACAATGGGAATGATATATTTTCCTCTCAAAGAGTTTTGAAATAAAATAGCGATCAAGCAAAAAAGCGGCTATATATATTTAAACAACAGTACATATACAAGTAAAGGATTGAGAAGAAAGCGAAAGGCTTATTTGGAACCCCTTTCCTCGGATATTGTTATGGTCTTCATCTGTGTCGCTTAATTGTGGCGCCCTCTACTGTAAGTTAAGTCTGAACAACCTTCTTCAGTAAGCTCTAATTGTACCACCCTCTACAGGAAGATAAAATTGCGCCACTTTCTGCAATAAGATAAACTTTTGTCATCCTATGCAGTTAGCCAACATTGTTCCAACTGCAGTAAGTACACATTGAGACACCCTCTTCAAAAAGCTTAAATTGTGCTTACATCTACAGCAAATTTTCCACCATCAAAACAAAAACAACAAGCATCGTGCACACCCAAAGTCAGGTTGATTAGTCAGTTGAATATTTACAGTTTGAGATTTGGAATGATAACTGAATGCTTAGCTGAATGACGAGCCAGTTCGGCATTCAAACTATGTCATTCTAATTGTCGAGTTAAGTTTCATCTTTTGATGAATGTATAAACTTTACATACCTACTTTTTGTTTGTTTGTTGTGTATTATGTTTTCCTTTTTATTTTATAACGATTGTGAAACATATAATTACAACAAAATATAAATACTTCTCGTTAGAATACATGCTTAGCGAAAGTGTGGGCATCAGGGTTGTTGGAAAAACCGGAGAACTTTTCCGGCTTGGTGACAACAAAGCACGCGCGTTTAAAATTTGCTTGTGAAAATGTCATGCCAAAGCTTTTAAATTTGGTCGAAATTTTGATACCAAATACATGATATTTCAAAAGGAAAGTAAGCCGGTTTTTGATAAGATAAAACAACAAAAGATGAGCGATAACTACATGGAATCTCTATTTCAACGGAGTTCTCTTCCAGCAAGGCTCTCAGTTCTATTATATATAGTATTGCATGATGGAGAACAAAATCCGATTAATATTGTGCATCAGACTGTTTTTAATGTCAAACTAATTGCAAATGACGTTCGCAAGAATTTACATTTTTCAGAATATATCTCAGAAGTAATTAGATGAACGAGTTCAAAAGCATATAGAAACATGCGCTGGGACACTCTGTAAATGAGAACTAAAAACATAAATAATTACCCTCTCCGTCTCCCTCTGTCTCTGTCTGTCTGTCTCTCAGTCTCTCTCTCTCCCTCTCTCTCTCTCTCGCTTTAGAACTGCATTTAAAGGTTTATTTACAGTTTTTCTTTAAAATATTTTGTGTGTATTTTCGATATTTTGTATGTAGCATAGAATTGGGATATTTAACTATATGTTTTTATAGATTTTTGCCGCTAGTATTAAATTTGGCGATATAATTATACGGCTTTTATCGCATGAATTCGTGACCCTCAGTTGTAAGCTAAAAGTGTGCCGCTCTCTATTCAGTAAGCTTATAGTTGTCAACCTCTTCAGTAAGGTAACATTGATCAACCATCTGCAGTCGGCTAAAATTTGACAGCCTCTAGAGGATGCTAAACATGGGTACCCTCTGTATTCAGCTAGAAATGTGTCATCCTCTGCTGATAACTTAACATGTACCACTCTCTACCGTAGTCTGAAAGTGTGCAACTGTATACAGTAAACAAAAACATTGCCACCCTGCACAGTAAGCTAAACTTTTGACACCCTTTGCAGTAAGCTGAAACTGCAATTCTCTTGAAAAATTAAGATTCGGTCACCCTCGGCAGCTAGCTGAAATTAAATCTCTATAGCTAGCTAAAATAGTGTTATTCTCTTTAGCAAGCTCAAATTGTGCCATCTTATACAGAAGCTAAAAGTGTGTCACTCTTTTTCCAAAGCTTAGTTAGTGAAAGCATCTGTTATAAATATTAACCAGGGTGCAAAGGAAGAAAAAGTGATATTGACCTTAAAACTTATTTATAATAAACTAAAAGATCGAAAATCACTGCGTAAAATAACAAACTGCCCTGTAGATTAAGTAAATGTGCAGCCATTATCATGAGGGAACAATTGTTGTGTTAAGACAACCCACTCTAGTTAACGAATTAGTTCAGCAAGCGTACAATGCTCGAAAATTAGAAGGCTTCTTGGAAATGCTTACTTCAGGAAGTTTTCTCCGATTTATCAATTAATGAGTGCATACGAGTATATGTCTTATACGAAATACATAATGCAGTATGAATAAAGTTATATGCATAACATGTGGGCATTAGGTCAAAATTCAGTCAAATAGAATTGATATGAAGGGGCCGTATTCGTAGATTTAACATAGCGCGCAAAATGTAGGTTGATATCTTTTTTAAATTTTTAATGCATAATTGTGTTTAATAATGAAATATGTCCGAGTACTGCTAAGCTGGATGAAGATTTAAACTTGATTTAATCGTTAATCAAATTTTAAGTTGTAAGTTACAGAACATATCACTGCTTGCCAGAAGTCATTGTCGACACGTATATAGTTTATGGTTTCTGCAATTAACTTGTAACAACTGTGGACACTCCAATTTGTTTTTTCAAAAAAATTTTGTGAGGTTACTATCGACGCACTTTAAACTTTAAACATAACATGCTCTCCTGTATCAGTTATATCGTTTTTCGAAGATTTGCAGTTATAAAAGGGAAAATTCTCATTCATCAAAGGATTTATAATGAAAAAATAATAATGATGATATAATTATAAATTGGTCCGATTGAACCAGAGTGTGGAACAAATAGCATTATCACTCTGGTGTACAAGAATGGGGAAAATTGATGGTATGAATATATATTTTCTTTATTAGTTTAAACTTTCTCGATAATTCCGCGACGAATGACCACGTCGTCTGTTTCCTATGGGGAATATAGAAAGTATCACTTACATCTAATTAGGACATAATATACAGTTGTCGTCGCAAATAATTGGCGAACTGATAAACAAAGTCCCTATGGATTTGCATTCCGCTAGTATTAATGGCGTCAGATAATCAGCACGAGAAAGGAATAGGGAGAGGCAGAAATTAGCCAAGAACAAACAGAAATATTGAATTTTATGGTACAAAAATATCATTCGTTCATCTGTGATCACTCATATTAGAGATCATATTCAATCTTGTTCTGACAATGTTTAGGCTTGTTTATTTTATCGGACTTTGATCTGGAATCTCTCAGAAATTCTGTGGTTGAATTGACAGATCATTTTACATTGTGATAAGCTTTGTCAATTTTTTTTCACGTGCTACTTATTACGTCGTTGACTATATAACAAATTTACAGAAGAATGTGAGACTCATTTGCCGTGGTCGTGTTTGTCTGAACTGCCAATGAGGGGATGAATTATATTGTTTAAATGAACAATAATCAATGGATTTTATATTCATCGCTAATGGTCAGGGAGATACGTCCGTCTAGTCCCCGTCGTATTGCTCAATTTGATTTATGTTTTGTGATTGTACTGATTGTGAGGAGAGTTTAAATGCGAATATGTAAGGACATACGCCAAAGTAAAAAAGGAATGATAAGTTTAAAAAAGCGTGGTTTTAAATAAAAAACTAAAATAAAATATCTGGATTAAATGCGGGAAAATACAGTGTTTTTTTCAATTTACAAAGGAATGGACATAAACTCCTATAATACAATTAGGATACACGTACTTGTTTTTCGCTCCATATAAGTGTTTCAAACAACTTTCTCTGAAACTGACACGTTTATTTAAATGTAACTCCGACGTCAAAATTAAAAAGCCTCTTCATTCCAGAAAGCAAACACGAACGACAACATGTTTCCTGGTCTGAAACAATAAAAGACAAGATCTTCAAATCTCATGCTACAAGCTTTTATTTTGTTTCTTTTTCTGTCGATACGATTTGTTTGAGATCAAGACAGTCATTAATACAGAATTTTACTCTTGAGGGTTATCCCAATTTCGCGTTTGAATACGAAATGTTTGAGCATATGAACATAAAAGGGGATGCAGAGAACTTATACTTTATGAAGAACACAATACAGGCTTTCGATTGTGATAAGTTAAGACAAAAACTTACGTTTCAGATATAGTGTGTGTTTTCATTTTGATTTCATGTAATATTCGTGTAAATGATGAACGGAATCACATTTTACTTGGAATTTATCAAGTATCTAATGACACATGTACATAAGTGAGTGACAGAGACAATCTGAGGTTTTCGTGCCTCTCACCTCTTTCGCACTATACAAAATTCAAAAGGATTTAAAGCACATAGCCGACACTTATAAAGCTCAACGCTTCCATACAGAGGGACGAGATACCATTTTCTGATGACTAGGTGTCAGCATGCTGCTTCTGGCGCTCAGCTTGGTCGTGACGAGCACAGTGACGGGTACCGTTAAATTACGTTATATTTGAGATACGTTGGTTGAGTATTGTTTGAATGTTGTGAGGACGCCTGATCGCTGATGAATTGTTACATAATTAATTCATCCATTAATCGACTTGAACAAGCAATCATAGGATTCAACTGTATATCACACTTTAGGTTTGAATGCAAGCACTACATTCCTGTTTTTAATGTTGAACGTCGTGCCAGCACGGCATTCATCTTTGTCGAATCCGTTTGTTTTGCTAACTTAAAACAGCCTAACTAAGTAACCCTAAGTTATACTAATGCATTGTTTTCATTTGTGATCGTTGCATGTCCTACACATATTTGTATGTTTTCTAAACTAGTGTACATTTTAATATGATATGTTAACCCATAACAGTTCTTAGATATTATTGATTTGTCGCATGTGTTTACTATCTTGCCTTTTCTGTAAATTAGTTAACAAACCCCGTCCTCGACAATCAAGCAATTCACAGAAGATTTGGAGACATTTGTCACGTGCCATGAGTGTCAAACGCTCCATGAGACATCTTTATGAGAAATGTGATTTGTTGATCACACAAAAATGAGCTAATACATGAGTGCATATGATCGGCAGAACCTTCCTGGCATAACTATCTGACATTCGAGAAGATTTGGTTATTTGATAGTTGATAGAATAGGTGTGATTATATGTTATTGCTATATTATATAGAACATATTTTGATCACTGCTTACCAGAAGTCATTGTCGACACGTATATAGTTTATAGTTTCTGCAATGAACTTGTAACAACTGTGGACACCCCCATTTTTTCAAAACAAGTATGTGAGGTAACATTCGACGCACTTTAAACTGTAAACGTTTCATGCTATCCTTTATCAGTAATATCGTTGTTTTTTTTTATAAGATTTGCAGTTATATAAGTGCATACGGGTGAAAAAATTCTCATTATTTCATGCTTTTCGATGAAAAATGGTGTTTTTTTCAGTGAAATAACAACATTGAAAATAACACTGCAAAATAAGGAGTGAATATAGCAACTTTCAGACCTACTTTTAAAATCCTTTGTAGTTACTTCCCCTTGATCAAAACAGAACACTTCACTTTGAACCAGAAACTGTTGGCAAAAATGTTTAAAATTTAAAGAAATGTTTTATAAATTTAAATAAATAAATATTTGGAAATTAACAACTTACCGTTTATTACCGGTTATCCCGTTTTTCAAACGTTTTCTTGATCTTGAAGCTGAATGTTCGAACATTTGCTTTCATACCAAACAAATGTCAGACGGAAACAACTGTTCGAACATATTAAATATAATTTTATATCATCGTTCAAACGTTTTTTGAACTGTTTGTCGTTTCAATATGTAAAACGAGCTTCCCGGAAAATTCACACAACAATTTACAGATAATCTGATATTTTTTACCCCACCTACGTTTCAAAATTTGTCATCATACCTGGAAAACAAACTTTTCAAGCGAAACAGACTGGTCTCTGACAGTAAGATGACTGAATATCCATGTATCATGAAACATGTTTAAAATCCAATGATTATCCGCATTTGCTTTGCTAACACATTTGACCTTCTAAATGTTCATTCATTAAATGGCGGCGTAGTAATTTGGTTATGTATTCATGCCCCGCTAAAAATTAAAGTATTCGTTATTTTTGGAACATATGTGCACTTATAAAACATCATTGATTACTGTTCATAAAAGCTCTGCACTAAAAAAGAGCGAATAATAAACTATAAAAATGAACAGGAGAGAATTTTTTCTCAACAAACCGGAAATAGAAAAGTTGACAGCTATAATTTTGCATGAGGGGCGCCCCACAGGTAGCGGCGTAAAAAACACCCTTTTCAAAAAAGGGGGCTATAAAGAAATAAATTTAAATACTAATAAAACTAAGCATAAAAGAAACAGATTTTTTTATTTCATTGTAAGATCGTATCAAAACTGGTTTTTGTAGCCCAGTGAGGTTTTAGTGGTTTACAACCTATCACTTACCATTGACCAATTATCTCCCTTTTTGTAAATTGACCACTTACCTCAAAATCAGTTTTGGTTGGACACAGCTATTTTTAGAAAACCAATTTTGATGAGAGCCTTTGTCCATAACAGGTCATTGTCGAAGACATGTTTGTTTTATGAGTTTATAATAAGGATCTTGGATCATTTTATATTTCACTATAACAGCACTGTGAGAGATGAAGTGTGACAGTGAGAGCCAGAGATGTTGCTGTGCTGTATTGTTGTTGATGGCACTTGATTTCATAAATCTTGTGTTTGCCCTCATATGCAAGTATCTTGACTAGGACTATATCTCCTACTTTAATCTTCGCTGCCCTTGCTTTCCTGTCATAGTACACTTTCTGTTTCAATTTGGCCTTTTCTGTGTTTCTCTATTATTTCTCTGGTATTTCTCATTGTTCTCTCATGTCATCTATGTAGTCCTTTACTGCTTGAGTCTTCGGTTTCTCATCAGTGTTTAAATCAAATGATGCGACAAATGGTAGTTTGGGTCTTCTGCCAACTTAAATGGAGCTATCTTGGTGGACTCGTGGGGCGTGCAATTATATGCATAGACTAGTGGCGCGATGTATATCTTCAGGTCTCTCTTTTGCATATTCTCTGGTGTTCCGTGCATATCTTGAAGCGTCCTATTCATTCTCTTGGTTAATCCAATTTCCATGGGATGGTAAGAGGTTGTTCTGCTGTTCGTTATGTTCATAAGTTTACAAAGTTCCGCAATTATTTCAGATTCAAAATTAGCGCCTTGATTGGAGTAAAGAATGGTTGGAATTCCGTAGTGAATGAAGAAATTGTTGTAAATAGTTTCAGCTGTGGTTTTGGCAGTTTGTTTTTAGTCGGTTTGGCTTGAGCATATCTAGTGAAGTGGTCTGTCACTTAGTCCATTTGTTATTCCACCTTTGGATGGTTCAAGGGTTAAAGTCTATGCATACCATTTTTAATGGATATGTTGTTGAAATGTTCACTAATGGGGCCCTGGTGTTCGTCTGTGACTTCCTTCTTAAACAGCAATCACACTTGCTGATCCATCTGTCTACATCAGCTGACATTCCTGGCCATTAAAAGTATTCCCTAATCAGGGTAACAGTTCTTTCCCGTCCGGGGTGTCCTACATCGCTGTGTAATCCACGAACAACTTCCGCTCTATACTTTCTGGGTAATACTAGTTGATCTTTTGTGCCTCCTTCTTCGTGTTGTGTCTTGTATAGTATGCCCCTTTTCATCTTCATGTGCTTGAAGTGTCGCTTCATGGTCACACCATCTCCTCCCTGGTTGGTTTTAGGTAGTGTGTTGTCTATCATGACTGCCAGTCGCCATCGCTCAATCAATTCATCTTCTCTTTGGGCTTTCTTGATTTCTGTGACCTCTTTCTGAGCCATGACTTGTCCAGGTGCTTCTAACGTTTCTACTATGTGTATTGTCATTGCCGGTATTGTTGTAATGTATGGTATGATTATAACTACACAGATCACTTTCACTGTCTTATCATCTACTGTTACTTCTTTTCCACCTTCTGTCTGTACTTCTGTGTGAGGATATCTATTCATTCCATCAGCATCTTGGTTGTCTAATCCTACGCGATATTGTAGTTCAAAATCATATTGTGTTAATTCTAATTCCCATCTCTGGCCTGTCGCATCAAGCGTCGCTGAAGTCAAAATGTATGTCAAGGGATTGTTGTCTGTTAATACTATAAAATGTTTCATCTTCAAATAGTCTGAGAATTTGTCTGTTACTGCCGATTTTAAAGCCAAAATCTCAAGTTTATGAGCTGGGTAATTTTTCTCTGATTTTGTGAATGATCTGCTGGCATATGCTATAACCCGTTTCAAATTATCCTGTGATTGGTAGAGTACAGTACCAAGTCCTTTGAATGAAGCGTCCGTATGTAGTTCAAAAGAGATGTCAAAATTTGGATATGCTAGTATCGGTAGGTTTGTCAATATAACCTTCAGCTGTTCAAATACTGTCTGTTCCTCTTCGGTCCATTTCCAAACTTTCTCTGCCTTCTTTGTTTTCCCGTATCTGCTCTTCTTTGTGGGGGTTCCTGGTTGTAAGTCGGACAATTGGCGGGTTATCTTACTAAAATCCTTTACAAAGCGTCTATAATATCCCGCAAAGGCAAGAAATGATCGCAAATCATCTGCATTCTTCGGGGTAGGCCAGTCGCGTACTTTCTGAAGTTTTGCTGGATCCGTCTCAATTCCTGACTCGCTCACAACATGTCCAAGGAATTTGACTTTATCTTGAATAAAATAACATTTTTAGGAGATTTTAATTTTAGGCTGCATTCTTTAAGTCGTGTCAAAACCTAATCTCTTCGTTTTAGGTGTTCTTGGTAGGTGTTGGAAAATATTATCAGATCATCTAAGTAAATTACGCATATTTTCATGTTAAGTTATCCTAGGCATTCCTCCATTAATCTCGGGTAGGTAGCTGGACTTTAGAAAAGTCCAAACGGCATTTTAAGATATTCATAAAAGCCTAAAGGTCCAACAGTTAAAGCTGTACGTTCCTTGTGTTCATCTTCAAGTTCTACCTGGTGATACCCAGCTTTCATGTAGATCGTGGTGAAATAACGACTTCCATGTAGCACATCGAACACCTCTTATATGCGTGGTAAAGTGAACGCGACTTTAACTGACCTGTTGTTAAGTTGTCAGTTGTCCACACACATCCTCAACTTCCCATTCTTCTTCCTCATGAGAACAACAGGTCAGTTAAAGACGCGTACGCATTACCACGCATAGAAGAGGTGTTCGATGTGCTACATGGAAGTCGTTATTTCACCACAAGATACTGTGAAGATATGTTCCATAGTGTGGTACACATAGCATTATGTACCTTGTGTACGAGAATGGGGTGAAATGGATAATATGAATTTATGTTTTCTTTATTAGTTTAAACTTTCTTGATAATTCCGCGACAAATGCCCCCGTCTTCTGGTTTCTATGGGGAGGTGAAGAAAGTATCACTTAGATCTAATAAGAACATACTATACAGCTGTCGTCGCAAATAACTGGTGAACTTATAGACAAGGTCTCTATAGACTTGCATGCCGCTAGTAACAATGGTGTCAGAAAATCAGCACGAGAAAGGAAGAGGGAGAGACAGGAATTAGCCAAGAACAAACAAAACCATTGCTTTTTATGTTTTAAAGATATCATTCGTTCATCTAAGATCACTCATATAATATAGCATATTCATGCTTGTTCTGACAATGTTTAAGCTTGTTTATTTTATCGGACTTTGATCTGTAGATTCTCAAAAATTCTGGGGCGGTTTACATACCATTTTTCCATTGTGATAAGCTTTGTGAATTAATTCACGTGCTACTTTATACGTCGTTAAATATATAACAAATTAACAGAGGAATTTGAGACGCATTTGCCGTCGTCGTGTTTGTCTGAACTGCCATTATGGGGATAAATTATATTGTTTAAGTGAACAATAATCCCGGATAATGGATTTTATATTCAACGCAAGTGGTCAGGAATATGCGTCCGTCTAGTCCTCGTCGTATTGCTCAAATTGACTTATGCTATGGCAGTGTACAGATTGTGAGGGGAGTTTAAATGCGAACATTCTAGGACATATGCCCAAGTGAAGTAGGAATTATAAGTTTCAAAAACGTGACATGTAATATAAAAAGTAACTTGACCGAATGCGGGAAAATATAGAGTTATTTCAATTTTCAAAGGAATTAAACATAAAACTCTTATAATTCAAAGGGGATACACGTACTTGTTTTTGCTCTAAAGAAGACGTTCAAACGAAGATCTCTGAAACTGGCACGTTTATTTGAATTTAACTCTGACGTCGAAATTGAAAAGCATCTTATTAAACCGTCTTCATCCCGGAAAGCAAACACGAACGCAACACGTTTCCTGGTCTGAAACAATAAAACAAAATCAGACCTTTAGAAAGAAGATCTTCAAATCTCAAGATAAAATCCTTTATTTGGTTTCTCTTACTGTCGATCAGATTTGTTTGAGCTCAAGAAAGTCATTGATGCAGAATTTCACTCTAGAGGGTGATCCCAATTTCGCGTTCGATCACGAAATCTTTGTGTATATATATTTTTTAAGGGAAGCAGATATCATATACGTTATGAAGAAAACAATGCAGGGTTGAATGAAAGAAGTAAAGACAAATTATTTTATGTTAAGTTTAAGTGCGTTTTTTTATTATGTTTTCATGTAACATTCTTGTGAATAATAAAAGAAATGACACTGTTAATGGTACAGCATAAAGTATTCGAAGACACATGTAGATATGAGTGTGACACAATAATTCTGAGGTTTTCGTGCACATCATCTCTTTCGCTCTATACATATGTTCAAAAGGATCTAAGGCACAACGCAGTGACCAATAAAGCTCACCGATTTCACACAGAGGGAAGATATACCATCGTCTGATGATTAGGTGTCAGCATGCTACTTCTGGCACTCAGCTTGGTCGTGACGTGCACGAGCACAGTGACGGGTAACGTTAGGTTACGTTAGATTTGAGATACGTTGGTCGAGTTTTGTCTGAAGTTGTGAGGACGCCTGTTAGCTGATGAATCGATACATATTTAATTTATTAATTAATCAATCGATTTGAACAAGCAATGATAGTATTAAACTGTAAATCAAAATTTGGTTTGAATGCACTACATTTCTGTTCTGAATG
This sequence comes from Mya arenaria, assembly GCF_026914265.1. NCBI lineage: Eukaryota > Metazoa > Mollusca > Bivalvia > Myida > Myidae > Mya > Mya arenaria. Next base: position 16,201,300 of record NC_069124.1, on the reverse strand, counting down.
TCCAACGTCGTGCCAGCACAGCATTCATCTTTCTCGAATACCGTATGTTTTGCTAACTTTACACACTCTTGATAAGTAACCCTTAAAGAAACAGGCGTGTATATGTATAATAATGAATTGTTTCCATTTGTGTTCGTTGCATGCCCTACATATGTTTGTATGTTTGAGGTACATTTGTATATGCCATGTTAACAGTACTTAGACACTATTGATTTGTCGCATGTGTTTATTTTCATGCCTTTTTTGTAAATTGCTTAACAAACCCAGTCCTCGACAATCAAGCAATTTACAGAAGACTTGGAGATTTTTGTATCGTGCCCCGAGTGTCAAACGCTCCAGGAGACATCTTTATGGGAAATGTGATTTGTTGGATATACCAAAATTGCTAATGCATGATTGAATATGTTCGGTAAAACCTTCCTGGAATAACCTCATGACATTTGAGGAGATGGTCAATTGGGTAATTGATATAATTTTCTTTTTACTTTTTAACGCCTCAAATTGGTAGCAGTGAGTCTTTATAGCAATTACCAAACTCTCGAAAACAAATCGGTATTCATAAATTTAGCATGTATATTTTAAATGAAAAAGAACAAAAACAAAAACGAAATAGATAAAATATGTATATTTTTAACCATGGCCGGATATTTTTTTAATTATATTCAGATAAAGATAGGACAATTTCATAGTTGAAATATACAATTTAAATTCTTTGATTATCAGAATTACATTTCGGGGAACAATATTTCTATTCCCAAGTTTGCAAACAATTGTATTATGCAATTGGGATACCTTTTTCTAGATTTAGTGTTGTTTATTTTTTTCAAAATAATTTGTGTTTCAATGAAGCGACTTTATGCAGGCTTCGAGTCTGTCAGCGTATATTCATGCTGCAAACAAAACTTTCTCAATTAAAAGGTGTGAGCCCTGACTGTATTATCGTGTTGCGTCTGTTTGGTTATGCAAAAATATACAGAACAATAAAACTTGACAAAGTTCTTCTCCAGGCACGTTCATTAGACAAGTTTATCAATACTTTTACAATACTTTACACAGCTATTAATTACAAATTTCCTGGACGCTTTCTCCTATTCATCAAATTATAAATGGATAAACGTGACGAACGTTTGTTTATATATTGTAAGAAATACATCGTACAATAGACAAACATATATATATACATGTGTTTAAAATGAAATTATATGCATGACATGTGGTCCGTAGTTCATTCAGTCAAATGCATTTCAAAGGGCCGTAGATAAAATCGTAGATTTAAATTGAATATGCTAGTAGAAGTCTAATATGGCCTCTACATTGATGATGACTGCTAAACTGGTACAGAGGAATCCTTCAGTCTAATCTGGCCTCTACATTGATGGTGACTGCTAAACTGGTACAGAGGAATCATTCAGTCTAATTGGGTTGTCTTCGAAGAATCTGGTAATTCTTGAAAAGGAATATTAACAACACTGCTCGTTTTGGTTTTACAGAAACACTTTTTTGCCAGACCAAATTGTTCTAGAAATTGATGAAAGTGTCATATTGAAATCTATGAAATTATAACATTGATGACACAAAATCCGGCTTTGCCAGCATGTGTTAATCCAGTGGTTTAAACCGGCCTACGAATACCAAAATGTACACAGAAAGACCACAACAGAGGGAGGGTGAAGTATTATTCTTGACTCATTCTTTCAACCTGTAGATACTCGTATTACCGGATAAGGAAGATTAACAACACTTCGTTTTTGTTTTACAGAAACACATGCTTACCAGCCAAAATTGTCCCTTGTCCCTGAAATGGCTTCTAAAGTATAGTGATAAAATCTATGAAATTATAACATTTTTACACCAAATCCGGCTTTGCACAGCCTGTGTTAACTCCGTGGTTTTAACGGTCTACGAATACCCAAATGTACGCAAACATACCCCACCAAAGTGATTGAAAGGTGCTATTTGACATTGACTGATTTTTCAACCTCAATGAAATTCAGGTAAATTATGTGCTGGTTATCTTCAGTGTCTGTATTTTAGCAATTAATTTTAGCTAAAAACTTTGTGATATTAAGCATGATATTTGATGCTTATGGCAAGTCAGTTTGTTCCCCACAGTTTCTATTTTATTATAACATAATAAACAAGCATCCTGGACGCCCAAAGAGAGCTTGATTATATATCAGTGTGTGTATATCATGTGATAAATTACGTCATATATGCTACGTCGGAAGGCAATATTTTGCTTAAAATAAAGATTTAAATCAAAGGTAACTTTTCTTTTACTACGCCATTTTAAATGCAACAAAGGGCAGTCTATGCCGCTAAAAGAGCACCGCCTTCGTTTTATTACCGAAGTATGATAAGGTGATTTGTTTCATCAAACACTTCGACAAACCTGTTTCTAAAATAATGTTTTGACTGTGCTCCGTCTGAAGGCCGTATTTTGAAAAGGTTTGTCGAAGTGAGAAGAAACTAAACTCTCAAATAAACTCTGGTAAAAGACCGAAGGCGGGGCTCCGTAAGCGGTGTAGACTGCGCTATGTTTCATTTCAAATGATGAAGAAATATGAAATTATCTTTGTTTAAAACATTCATTCGAGGCAAAATATTGCCTTCCGAAGTAGCATTTATAACACAATTCACCACGTGGTATACACACACTGTATATTCAAAATCCAATTTTGTTTGCATGATCTTTGCTTATTTGATTATTTGGAATATAAAAATCAAATAAAAGGAAACAACCCACATTTATCACAAGCTTGCGACATAAAATACATATTGCCAGTAGCACAAGAATGAAGGTTTATTAACTTTGTAGCCTTATTATTGTTATCTGCTTTCATTTCAATATATAAACAGAGGAAACACATAAAATAGCCAATTTTCTTCGCCAACTCATAACACTTGTCATACATGTACATACTACAGTGCTCCATTGAAACAAAGTAGTTAAACTATACACATTCATTTGTTTGCTATAAACTATTAATGTTCACTCTCTTGAGCATTTCTCATCGAATCTTTACCAAACTATACTATACTGTGCATTTACTTAAAATATCGAAGAAGTGTGAAAACAGGAAGTTCAATACACTTTTAAATCCAGTTATGGCCTTAGAATCTTTAAAATTTGACCAAATGCACGTTTTTGTTCAGGCTTTTCCATAGTTTGTAAATTGGCAAATCATCTTGACCAACTTTGATCATGAGCTAGGGCGCTTTAGGTTTGTAATATTGGCCATTTTACATTGTACACTCTCCGGGTTGAGTATTTCCTGTCTAATCTTTACCAAACTTAGTATTAAATGTTTTGATGAATAGCCACAATGCACCCTTCTCCCGCGAGTTTTTAAATTTTGACTAAAATATCATTGCACGTTCCTAAACTTGAGCAATTCCCATCCAATATAATGTCAGTTCTTTTATTTACCGATAAGCAGGACAAAGAATCATATTTCTATTCGCAAGATGGAAAACAATTTTATTATGCACCGGGCAGTTTTATTACAATATATTTTGAAACTTGAAAGTCATATAACAGCTTTCAACAGTTTCCACTTCGATAAATATAATCAACGGAAAGGGGACAATGGGTCCATGAAAAAACTTTATTGCAAATATATATGTGAAAGGCACTATTAAAATGCGACTCAACTATGAACAAATTAAGTTTAATTTAGTTAAAACTTATTTATTATTCAACGATTGTGAAGCAATTTATTACAACATTATATTATCACTCTCGTTGACACGATGCTACGCAAAGGTATGGTCTTGTGCTGATGGGGAAAACCCATTTATCCGGCTTAGTGACCACAATCAAAACTCACATGAGCCTAGGCCAGGAATCGAACACGGGTCGCCAGGTGAGAAGCAAGTGCGCTAGCCTCTGCACTTACCGGATCAACTTGGTACATCTTCCTCAGGTAAATCACTTGCCTAAGCAACATAAATATTCGTTGAGTGCATTTTGCTTGAGTTTGAACCCTTGAATACAATATAAATCAATATCAATTATGACATACGTTGTCTGAACAAAAAGCAAACAATTTAAAACACAAAGAATGCTGACTTTAACTATTTTGGAATATCCATTGTCGTGCATCGGTTCCGACGTTTTTGATTGGAATACAATTTTGGTGACATTTATTTCATGTCATGCATAAAGTAAAATATAATTCTTTGAACGTATGAAACAAGATCTTCATCTCGCCTTCGAAAACCCATTCTTTTGATTATATATCCTATTATCGATCAGATTTGTTTGAGGACAAACATTCATTGATACAGAATTTCACTCTTGAGGGTTATCCTTATTAACCTTTCGATCATGTATATAGCTTAGTGCGCTATCATTTTTAATGTATAGCTTAATCTGACCAATTGACTATCCCGCTCAACAGTCGGAATTGTTGTTAAAAATGTAGCGACATTCTTCGAGCTAAATGCAATTAGGAGTTTGAGATTTTGAATGATGTGCTGAATGCTTATCTGAATAACGAGCCAGTTCGGCATTCGAACTATGCCATTTTTAGGCTTAAGCTTTAGCTCAAGACTTTTGTAATAAGCCACAAAAAATCATGTGGAGTTGACCATCATACTCAAATGTACCAGATAATCAGTCTCTGAAATATACCTGGAATAATGTTTGACTAACCAAACAAGTTCATTTAAGACTTTGTTATACAGTAAAACACACATATGAAACACGGATATGAAATGGAAAACTCCATAAACTGGAAAACACCGCGAATTTCTTGTGTTGACCTGAATTGGAATTATATTGCATAAAAATTCTATAAATAAGATACTACAAGCGAATGGAATTCAGCAGAACACTTCATAATTAATTCAGTGTTGTTCTCTCCCTTCTGCTTGCACTGCTCTGACAGTGAAATTAGCTAAATAGATGAAATATACCCAGACGCGTTGTAAGTAAGATGGAATTATATTTATCCTATATCATTATCCATTGATATATACCTCATATTTTGCAAAGCGTTCATGCTCAAATTTCTTGGTAAGCTAGACTGCTTTCCTCTGTATTGCTATGTATTTGTGTATAAGTTCAAAATATATATATATCAGCGTATGCAACTCATATAATTATGAACAGTCTAATGATTCTTATTTCCATTTACAGTTGTTACGGATGGTTGGCCTAAACTGTATATTTGTAAATAATTTATTATACTCTCTTTGTTTAAGCTATGATCCGAATTGAAATAGTACTTTCTGTACTACAATTGTGATCACATTCTTTTTAAAAAAAATCGAGGCAAAATATTGCCTTCCGACGTAGCATTTATAACGCAATTCACCACGTGGTATACACACACTGTATATTAAAAATCCAAAATTGTTTGCATGATCTTCGCTTATTTGATTATTTGGAATATAAAAATGAAATAAAAGGAAACAACCCACATTTATCACAAGCTTGCGACATAAAATACATATTGCCAGTATCACAAGAATGAAAGTTTATTAACTTTGTAGCCTTATTATTGTTATCTGCTTTCATTTCAATACATAAACAGAGGAAACACATAAAATAGCCAATTTTCTTCGCCAACTCATAACACTTGTCATACATGTACATACTACAGTGCTCCATTGAAACAAAGTAGTTAAACTATACACATTCATTTGTTTGCTATAAACTATTAATGTTCACTCTCTTGAGCATTTCTCATCGAATCTTTACCAAACTATACTATACTGTGCATTTACTTAAAATATCGAAGAAGTGTGAAAACAGGAAGTTCAATACACTTTTAAATCCAGTTATGGCCTTAGAATCTTTAAAATTTGACCAAATGCACGTTTTTGTTCAGGCTTTTCAATAGTTTGTAAATTGGCAAATCATCTTGACCAACTTTGATCATGAGCTAGGGCGCTTTAGGTTTGTAATATTGGCCACTTTACATTGTACACTCTCCGGGTTGAGTATTTCCTGTCTAATCTTCACCACATTTAGTATTAAATGTTTTGATGAATAGCCACAACGCACCCTTCTCCCGCGAGTTTTTAAATTTTGACTAAAATATCATTGCACGTTCCTAAACTTGAGCAATTCCCATCCAATATAATGTCAGTTCTTTTATTTACCGATAAGCAGGACAAAGAATCATATTTCTATTCGCAAGATGGAAAACAATTTTATTATGCACCGGGCAGTTTTATTACAATATTTTTTGAAACTTGAAAGTCATATAACAGCTTTCAACAGTTTCCACTTCGATAAATATAATCAACGGAAAGGGGACAATGGGTCCATGAAAAAACTTTATTGCAAATATATATGTGAAAGGCACTATTAAAATGCGACTCAACTATGAACAAATTAAGTTTAATTTAGTTAAAACTTATTTATTATTCAACGATTGTGAAGCAATTTATTACAACATTATATTATCACTCTCGTTGACACGATGCTACGCAAAGGTATGGTCTTGTGCTGATGGGGAAAACCCATTTGTCCGGCTTAGTGACCACAATCAAAACTCACATGAGCCTAGGCCAGGAATCGAACACGGGTCGCCTAGGTGAGAAGCAAGTGCGCTAGCCTCTGCACTTACCGGATCAACTTGGTAGATCTTCCTCAGGTGAATCACTTGCTTAAGCAACATAAATATTCTTTGAGTGCATTTTGCTTGAGTATGAACCCTTGAATACAATGTAAATCAATATAAATTATGAAATACGTTGTCTGAACAAAAAGCAAACAATTTAAAATACAAAGAATGCTGACTTTAACTATTTTGGAATATCCATTGTCGTGCATCGGTTCCGACGTTTTCGATTGGAATACAATTTTGGTGACATTTATTTCATGTCATGCATAAAGTAAAATATAATTCTTTGAACGTATGAAACAAGATCTTCATCTCGCCTTCGAAAACCCATTCTTTTGATTATATCTCCTATTATCGATCAGATTTGTTTGAGGACAAACATTCATTGATACAGAATTTCACTCTTGAGGGTTATCCTTATTAACCTTTCGATCATGTATATAGCTTAGTGCGCTATCATTTTTAATGTATAGCTTAATCTGACCAATTGACTATCCCGCTCAACAGTCGGAAATTGTTGTTAAAAATGTAGCGACATTCTTCGAGCTAAATGCAATTTGGAGTTTGAGATTTTGAATGATGTGCTGAATGCTTATCTGAATAACGAGCCAGTTCGGCATTCGAACTATGCCATTTTTAGGCTTAAGCTTTAGCTCAAGACTTTTGTAATAAGCCACAAAAATCATGTGGAGTTGACCATCATACTCAAATGTACCAGATTATCAGTCTCTGAAATATACCTGGAATAATGTTTGACTAACCAAACAAGTTCATTTAAGACTTTGTTATACAGTAAAACACACATATGAAACACGGATATGAAATGGAAAACTCCATAAACTGGAAAACACCGCGAATTTCTTGTGTTGACCTGAATTGGAATTATATTGCATAAAAATTCTATAAATAAGATACTACAAGCGAATGGAATTCAGCAGAACACTTCATAATTAATTCAGTGTTGTTCTCTCCCTTCTGCTTGCACTGCTCTGACAGTGAAATTAGCTAAATAGATAAAATATACCCAGACGCGTTGTAAGTAAGATGGAATTATATTTATCCTATATCATTATCCATTGATATATACCTCATATTTTGCAAAGCGTTCATACTCAAATTTCTTGGTAAGCTAGACTGCTTTCCTCTGTATTGCTATGCATTTGTGTATAAGTTCAAATATATATATATATATATATATATATATATATATATATATATATATCAGCGTATGCAACTCATATAATTATGAACAGTCTAATGATTCTTATTTCCATTTACAGTTGTTACGGATGGTTGGCCTAAAATGTATATTTGTAAATAATTTATTATACTCTCTTTGTTTAAGCTATGATCTGAATTGAAATAGTACTTTCTGTACTACAATTGTGATCACATTTTTTTTTAAATTGGAGTTGATAGGCATAATAGAATAACACATTTAGTATAATAGTTGTTGAATCTTAATACAACCTTTTGCTATGATGCCCGTTTTATTATGCTGCTCATTGAATACACCGAATCAGTATGGTGGGTGGATTGGGTTGTGAGTGGGTTTTGAGTGGTGAGTGAGTGAGTGGGCAGGTTGGGTGTGTGGACGGGCAGGAGTGAGAGCGAGTGCGCGAGTGCAATGCTATCATTCATATGATCGGTTTCGAATATCACATAGAAGGAAGCATCGCTCAAGCCGTTCAGCACTATCAGTGCTTTGATAAATGTCGAGTTGGGTTTCGTATTTTGATGAATGCGTAAACTTCATATACCTACTGTTTTATTTGTTTTAGTGTATATTGTGTTTCAATTAAAAAAATTCTTTTGCAACGATTGTGAAACAAACTATTACAACATAATATAAATGCTGGTCGTTTGAACGCATGTTTAGCGAAAATGTGGGCACGGGAAAACCGGAAAACTTGTCCGGCTTGGTGACCACAAAGCACGTGTGTTTGAAATACTCGTGTGAGAATGTCATGCCAAAGCTTTTGACATTGGGCTAAATTTTGATACAAAATGTATGGTATTTCAAAAGGAATGAGAGGCGGTTTCTATTAAGATAGAACCAAAAAAGATAAACGATAATTACATGGAATCTTTATTACAACGGAATTCTAGTTTTAGCAAGGCTCTCAATTCTATTATACTTAGAGTAACATGATGAAGAACAAAATTCGATTAATATTGTGCAGAGGACAGATTTTGTCAGACTAATTGCAAATGACGTTCGCAAGAAATTACATCTTACAGAATGTATCTCAGAAGAAATCAGATGAACGAGTTCAAAAGAATATAGAAACATGCGCTGGGACACTCTGCAATTGAGTACTAAAAACATAAAATAATGCTACCACTCAGTATACTGGCAATCCCATACATTTTTAAGCAAATCGATTTTATGATTTAATTTCTAAACATTTTTTTTTTTAAAATACTAGCTTTAGAACTGCATTTAAAGTTTTATTAAGAGTTTTTCTTTAAAACTTTTCTTGTGTCTATTTTCGATATGCTGTGGCATAGAATAAGGGTAATAAACTATAGGTTTTAATAGATTTTAGCCGCTAGTATTAAATTTGACGCCAATCTAGATATCATACCCTACGGCTGATATCGCATGAGTTCGCGACCCTCTGTATTAAGCTTAGAGTGTGCCGCTCTCTTTTCACTAAGCTTATATTTGTCAACCTCTACAGTAAGCTTACATTGAGCAACCATCCGCAGTCAACTTAAAATTGCCAGCGTCTACAGGATGATAATCTTTATTACTGTCTACCGTAGCCCAAAAGTGTGTAACTGTCTACAATTAACAACAAAGTTGCCACCCTGTACAGTAAGCTAAACCTTAACCACCCTTTGCAGTAAACTTAAACTCAACAGCTAGCTAAAATTGTATCACTATCTGCCCTTAAACAAAATTGTGCCACAATCTTAAGTTGAAAGAAAAAGTGGTATTAACCTTGGAAATGGTGTATAACAAACTAATTAAACATCGATAATTACTGCCTCAAATAACAAACTGGCTTGTAGCTTAAGTAATGGTGCAGCCATTATCATGAGAGAAACAAGTGTTGTTGTTATAACAACCCACTCTAGTAAACGAGTTAGATCAGAGTAAACTGTTCATAGTTTTTATATTTACGCGATAAACTACAGACACAAGCTCAGTGGCAAAAAGTTTAAACATAAACCTGGTTTAATGGCACTGGGTAAACGCCAAAGACATAGAACATAAAATCACAAACCAGAAACAGCACAAAACTCCACAAACAGCTCAGTGCATAAATACTATTCATAAAAAACTAGGTAAGTGTATCAAGGATTGTTAGGTACCGCCTTGGAACGGCCGAAAATTAGCAGTTTTTATGGAAATGATTGTTTCTGCAAGATCCGGTAGGGGTTAAGACTGCAATGTCTAGAGCTTAGTTTGTTTTAAATGAATCATTCTACCAAGTTTGCAGCGGCTGTGTCGCTAACGTACAGAATGACCCGTCGATGTTTTGCAGTCCCTTCTTTTTTCATTTTTTTTTAATTTGCACAACTATTAAACGTGACACAGTTCTCCTCCAGGCATGCTGTACGTTAATAAGATAAGTTAAACAAGACTTTTAAAAGTATTTACAAATCTATTTACAATGAATTACCAGAATGATTTCTCCTATTTATTAAATAATAAATGTATACGAGTGACGGAACATTATTTCATTATACGTATTTGTCTTATAAGGAAAAATATAATGGAATATGAAGTCAAATGTCAGTCCAATTAAATTTATATCCAGGGGCCGTATTAAAAAAACATCCTAGATTTAACCTTGAGCGCAAAATGTAGGTTGATGCATTCTATTTTTTAATGCAGTTTTGTGTTAAATGATGAAAATGATTTATGTACAAATTTTTTGGAACTGTTTAAGTAGGGACTTTTTGCCACGAGCTTTTAAAGTACGAGTATGTTTTAGTTATTAAAACGTTTTTGGATATATATTTAAATGACTTCTCTTAACATATTTGACTATTGTTAACCCCAAGTTTGATAAAAACAATCGTTTATCGCAATAACAAATTGTAAGGCATATATTCTATGTTGCTTTATCTACGGGTTATTTCCCATTTAAACTAAGAAATTATGGTTTTAATATTTTTAAGCAAAATAATCATACTTAAACTGTTATTTTCATAAAATATTTCAATTGAAAGCTTTTATATTCAACGGAAGAAAAGGGAGGTAATAAGGTAATTTATCTACACATTAAATTGCCGATTTTCACCAAACAACATTGATTATTCCTCATTCAGAAACGGGTGCATCGCATTAATTTTATAAGCAGGAGCTAAACTATCAAGTGAAATTTCATATCAAAATGTGCAGTATATATCCTCCAGTATTAAACATCAAAAAGCGTCTGGCAACTGCTCATAACTGCAAATTTGCAAAGCGCTATGTTCCGCCCTATTATCTACCTCATTAGCATCTAGTGATCGAGTTAGTGATTCCCTGAAATACGCTTTGCAATTAGGATACCTTAAGTAAGATCATGCAAGTAAGTCTGATTGAAGATTATCATATCTTGTCTCCCAGACGAATTTCAATTGCATTGCGGTGCTTCTGACACACCGCCTGTACATTGAAAGTAATTCCTTGTTTGGTGCAGAGGAAACCTTCAGTGTAATTGGGTTGTCTTCGTAGAATCTGGTAAAACTGGATAAGGAAAGTTAACATCACTGCTTGGTTTTGTTTTACAGAAACTTTGGTTTAGAAGACAAATCTGTTTCAGAAAAATTCTTTTAAAGAGTAATTATAAAATCTGTAAAATCGTCCCTAATATTTTGCACCTCAAATCCGCTTATGGTGAGCGGGTGAGCTGGTGGAAAGTCAACTTAACTGGGTTAAACCGCTTTACGGGTATCAAAATGCACACACAAATATCTCAGCGGAGTGAGAGTCAAGTATTATTATTGACATTGAAATGCAGTCATATTTTGTGTGGGTTAACCTTAGTATTACATGCTTGTCCGTTTGTATTTTTGCACTTAATGTTGTACAACCAATGTATACGTAATTCTATAAAGCAATGCACTGGTTTGTCCCTGAAGTTTTATTAGCGCAACAAACAACAAGAATAGTGCATATCCAAATATAGCTTGATTGGATTTTCAAAGTCCCGATTTGGCTGCATGATCTTGGAAAAATATTTATTACTTAGATACAATCATGCCTCGCTCATTTGATTATTGGGAATATACAGATCAAATTTGCAGAAAACTTCCCACATTTGTCACGAGCTTGTCTAGTAAAGTATTTGTGTCAGTTGCACAAGAATGAAAAGCTAAATGGACTACTTGGCCATTTTGCTGTTATTGTCTTTAAATTTGAATACACAAATCAACACGAAGAACACACACAATAGTTGATTTTCGTCTGCCAACTTGTAACAATCTTCTCCATATGTATTAATTCTTATTTAACGCTCCTTCAGGATATTAAATCAACAATATTTAACCAAAAAAAAATGTGAAAATGATGAAATTGTGATGTTATCCGCTCTCTAAAGCATTTCTGAGTGAATATTTACCAAACTTTCATTGACATCAAAATTCGACAAAGTCCGAAAACAGCAAGTTCACGTTATTTAATCATTTCAAAATTTAACAAAACGCAATTTTTTAGACTTTTCCAAACTTGGTACTTTGGAATAAACTCTTTACACAGTTTGATCATGTGATTGGACCTTGAATTTTTAAAATTTGAACAAATGTACACTATAACTCTCCGGTTTGAATATTTCAAACTTAACCAAACTTGATAGTGATGTTTTGTGCAAAGTATCTCGACCGAGTTTTTAAAATGTGAACAAATTCACATTGTATTTCGGATCAAACTGGTAGCAAACTTTGATGCATAATAGTTGAAAAGCAGCTAGATCAAACTATTTGGGTTCATGTTGCTGTTTATTGGCATCTTTTTTATAGATTCAAGGAGGTTTGGTGATATTTTGTTTTCATGTTCATACATATGTCCATTCACGCGTTGTGATTTGAGCTCTCAAGATACGAAAAAACAAGAAATGCCCAAAACATATCAACGGTAAGAAAAACGTATGTCCGGTTCAATTAGAAAAGATAAGGTCGAGTGCCTGTTGAGGTCTTGATGCTGTTAAGGTAATTCTAGATGAAGACACAAATCTCTGTAGCATGGATGAGATTGAAATTATGCATATGAAAGTGATATTACTTCAATTTGAAAAAAACAAAACGTAAACATTAATTTTTTTATTGTGAACATAACATAGGTTGTAGTTCATCTGCGTTGCAGTCTTATGCCATGTTTTAAAGTATGACCAGGTGGCCCCATCACACATTGCACTTCATGTACCTCAAATGTTCTGCCCCATCACAAATTGCAGTTCATGTACCTCAAATGTTCTGCCATGTTTTAAAGTTAGGACCAGGTGGCCCCATCACAAATTGCACTTCATGTACCTCAAATGTTTTGCCATGTTTTAAAGTTAGGACCAGATGGCCCCATCACAAATTTCACTTCATGTACCTGAAATGTCGATTTGAACGTTGTGGAGCTGACTGACGAGCCTGCTTATGATTTTGAATGTCGAACTGAACCTCGAGCTAAATGACGAGAAGCCCGACATTCTTCGATGGTCTTTGTAAAAGCGAACTGAATGCTTAGATGAATGACGAACCAGCACGGCATTAAAACTGTGTCATATTAGACGTCGAGTTGGGTTTCGATTGTTTAATATATATTATAACGGAAATTTCTTACTTCTTTTATTTTTAGAATTGAATGATGGCGATCAATATTAAATTTCGGTTAATGACTTGCACAAACCAGTTTTATTGTCAGACGAATTGCAAGAGCCGTTTGCAAGAAATACCATCCTTCAGTATTTCCTCAATAGTTTGATGAACGAGTTCGATAACATATAGAAACATGCGTTGGGACACTCTATAAAAGGCAGTAATTATGGCAGAACTTATATTGATAAAATTATATGAATTTATATATGTTATCAGGACACGGCCATACCAAATTGATTTGAAGTTTTGTGTGAAGCCCAACCCTTAAACATTCTTAGCAGGTACGAGAAAAGTTACTAACACCAAGGGCAAAACCAGCGTATTATCCTAAATTTAACTTCTTTGCGATGTGTTCAACAGAATCAAGCCGTGTATACATGCAGGTTCATACAATAAATACTTTTAAACATGTTTCATAATTTCATAAGCTTTAAGAATAAACGTTCAGGGTTGTTAAGAGTTTCTCTTAACTGTATTTGTTTGCATTTGCGATATTCCGTATGAAATATAGTATAGAGAAACTATGTTGTTCTTGAGTTTATATTTGACACAGGTATAATTAACATACCATACGGGTTTATATGGTATTAATTCATGGTCCTCATCAATGCTGCTTAACTATTTCACCTTTTCATTGAGCTTAAATTGAGCCACCCTCTTCCTAAAGCAAAAGTTGGGCCAGCCTCTACAGAAAGCTTAAATTTTGCCACCCTCTGCAATAAGCTAGCATTGCCCCACCACCAGTAGTTACTTAAAACATTGCCACCCTATGCAGTTAGTTAAACGTTTGCCACCCTCTGCAGCTAGCTAAAGTTGTGCCATTCTCTCTGGATTTCCCCCAAAACGACATGTGTCTCAAAGAAGCGGTTATTTGAAGCTTCCCTTCCATATGTCTATGTTCACAGTTATCAGCAAAATATATAACCATGCTGCAATCAGAATGTCCTCAATTAAAGAGTTTGAGCCCTGACTGTTTTTTAGTGTTGCTCTTGGTTGCCTGCAAAACAGCATACATAAAACAACGTGACACAGTTGTTCTCCAGACACGCCGAAAGTTTATTAAATCAGTTTAACAAGACCTTTATAAGGCTTTAGAAACTCTTTACGACGAATTATCAGAATATGTTCTCCCATTTATCAAATAATAAATGTATACGAGTGACGGAAATCATTTCAATATACGTATAAACGTCTTGTAAGGAATACATCATGCAATAGACATATATATGAAAATGAAATTATATGCACGACATGTGCCCCGAATGTCATTCAATCAAATTACAATTAAATCATGATGTACACTTCGCCATAAGTTTTGAGTTAGGTAAAATCATACACGTTTCTTAGATTTCAGTTTATTTCGTATTAAAATCCCCCAGACATATTCTACTTGCATTTCGGTGTGTCTGACACACCGCCTCCACATTGATGGTGATTACTAGTGTAGTTCATAGGAACCCTTCAGTCTAATTGGGTTGTCTTCTTAGAAACTGGTATTACCGGATTAGAAAGGTTGACAACACTGCTCGTTTTGTTTTTAAAGAAACCCTTACTTACCAGACAAACTTGTTCCGGGCATTGCTTCTTATGTATGGTCATGCAATCGGTGAAGTTTGGGCACCAAGTCCGCCTTTGCACAGCCGTTATACACTCAGGGATTTAATATCCAAATTTACACAAACTATCTTGAGTTTAAAGTCCTTTTATTGACATAAGAAGGGTCTTGAATCGTTCATTCAACTTTACTTAATTTTGGTATATTTTGTATGGCTTATCTTGAGTATTACATGCTGGTTGGTTGGTTTTCGGCGTTTAATGTTGTATTTTACCAGAATGAGTGTTAATTAGGCGTTTACTCATTCTTTAAACCTCACTGAAATTCATGTATATTTTGTGTGGGTTACTTCGAGTTTTACATGGTTTTTCGTTGGCTTTTCGGCGTTTAATGTTGTACTTCTAATCTTGTACTTTTAAGCATGGCTGTTCGAGGTTCTTTGCAACTAGGATTGTCCCTGAAGTTTATATTTTATTATATTATTAAAAGTACAAGCATCATACACATGCAAAGGCAGCTTGATTATATTTACAAAATCCCAATATGGTTGCATGATCTTGGGCAAAACATGTATTACTAAGATAACATCATCCCTTGTTCATTTGATTATTTGGAATGTTCAAATCAAATATCAGAAACATCCCACATTTATCACGAGCTTGCCTCATGAAATAAATGTTGCCAGTTACTGTTAGTATCTCCTCTAAATTTGAATCTATCTACACAGAGAACACCACCAATAGTAGATTTTCATCTGCCATTCCACAACATTATTTGCCAAACTTATTCATTAATTCTGGTAGAATGCTCCTTTAGGACAAACTAGAAAAATGTACATATTCAAATGTTTTTCCTTAACGATGAATGACAGTCTGAGTATTGAAGTAGCAGTATTCACGAAAACAATGCGACAGTGATAAAATCGAGTTGTCAAACTTAAATGTCCACTTTTTTTCGCATTTTACATCGAATCTCACCAAACTTTAGTGCAATGTTGATCAATCTCATTAAAATCATATCGTGACGTTCACTTGATTTCATTACGTTATGTACATAGCGTAACGTCGTGAAGAGTGTATTGGGGATCTGATTTTAATGAGATTGAATGTTTATTGACCTTATAGCGAAGTCCGAAAACAGCAAGTCCACAGCATTAAAATCTAGCTATGGCCGTTGATTCTTCAAAATTTTGTTCTTGTTCAGTCTTTTCCCAACTCGTTGCATAGGGGTACAATCTTGACCAAGTTAAATCATGGTATGAAAAGATAATATAATAAAATTAATAATGCGTTTGAAATCAAGTCGACTCAAGTGGACAAGGGAGAGAAATCTGGAGTATAGATTGGCAATGTAGGGAGAGTTATCTGGTATTTAATGAAGAATTTCCAATATCAACAGCGATTATTTTAGTTGACATTCAAATTTCATTAGTATTGAAAAGATGAGACAAGATAACTCCCCACATGTTTCAGACACAGTCGTTTGTTGTATTTTACAAATCTAATTTGGAGACAGTTGTTATTGTCTGTTGTATTTTTGCTGATTTTTGGACAATCTTTGATGCTGGCCTGTATAACATTTTGACGTTCAAAGATGTTGAAAATGCGAGATGTTGAAATCTTGAAATTTAAGAATATAACATTTGAAAGATCATTTTGTAATACTGGTAGAACCCCGGAGAAGCAGGCTGTCTTGCAAACACGAGCATGACCTTATTGAAAGAAAACTGAGTGATTTATAAACAGAACCTATTTATTTCATCATTTCATGAAAGCAGCAATTTAGTAAAGATATGCATACTTAACTAAGTATCAGATAATGCACTTTTATAAATGTTTAGCATTCGCTTTAACGTAACAGATTCTTGGCAGCAAAGGCTGAAAAGGAAAATCGTTTAATTCGACACTTTAAAGGCAACATGCACGCAAAATGCAGTGCTATGAATATAACCTTGGATAAAGACCTTTAAAGACCCATGTTTTGCTGGCTATGCTAAAGCGGTGACCCAAACATGTATGTCTGTATCGCCTGTGACTCATTTGTCCTCCGATTCCATAATAAAAAGTATCTTTCTTGCCAAATTGGACTTTCTCAACAATCTGAATTATAGTTAAAGTAATTAAGTTTAAACTGAGATGATATCAAGAACATATTCTATGTTTTGAAAAATTAAGAAGCAAAACAGTATAAATAAGACCACCATGAGTAGAATCGTCATTGTTGTCATGACAAATACTGTTTTTCGGCTTCAATTTAGTTGATGATTTATGAACAAACGTACGACAAAATTATTATAATAAACTAATTAGTGGTATATACGTTCCTTAAAATTGTTAATGCCACGTTTTTAATATTTACCGATTAATTTATTGCAACTCAAATAAACTTTGTCAGCGAATACTGATACGCGTGGAACACATTAGTTACAAATAAAACTACGTACTATAGTAGTTTTTCAGATATTCGAAAAAAGCGATCGCACGACTCACATGTTAATTAAATGCGGTCTAAAAAAGCAACATACATGTGACGTCAAAATGTAAAAGTCATTCCTACCGGAGACGGTGACCTATTTGACCTTATATCTCGTGATAATAAGGTGGTCGTCCGATTGTTTGGACATCACACTGGCTACAGATATTTTTCTGACAGCTTATGATTTGTCCAGCTTTCATCTCTATTGATTGGTAGCGACCACTTAATTTGATGATGTAGCACAGCCGTTGTGGAGGATCTCTCTATGACTGTTCATCACAACTTTATCAGAAAGGGCAAGCTATTCTTCTCGTCATGGTTTTGGCAATGGTACGTTCAGATATTTGAGAACGTACAGTGTATTTTATATATAGTTTGAATATGTCCAGTTTTTGAATATTTAGAAAATATAGGCCAAGTAGCATACTTCTACATTACAGTTTGTTTGTTTATGGCCAATAGGAGCATAAGGCCAACGTTTTTTTTATTATTTGGTTAACGGAAATTTTTTCAAAAAAATTGAGGTGGGGGAGGGGGAAATAAAGATAAAAGTCAAACAATTTCCCAGCCGACCGAAAACATAAAAATAAAAGTGAGGACAGAACTGTTTTCTGTTTTTGCAGCCGTTGTTTATTGTCTCTTTTACACCTTGATAATACTTTTGAAATGAGATGACACTGTTCTGAACTGAAAATAAGTTGATTTAAGTAATTTTATGCTCTATTCAAATACTTAAATATGTCAAAAAATGTGTCTACATTTTAATATTTATATTAATGAAAAGAATGTGTTGTACAATTCTGTTGTTTTCATATCATGTGTTCTGTTTTACATGTCGCTTTGTAATACACTATAACGATGATGAATGTCACAGTTTGCGCGTGTTTTTTTTTTGTTTTAAATGTTTACTGTATAGATCTATTCTAATTGCAACTATAACATTCTAGTTCAAACTCACCACACACACAAAAAAACAATAACGGTATTTTTATACACTTGTTCTGGTGTCACACACTTAAAATTCAGAGCTTCAAGCAAAAATAATACTACAATGACGAAACAAATTTATTACACATAGATGATCATCATATTACAGCTTTCCATACACAATTTATAATGTCTCTATTAGAACCAGAAAATATTACAGCTTTCAAAATATGACATTAAAACTAGAACACATGAAGGCATTTAAACCATGACTTAGTAATGTCTCTATTAAAGTTAGAACACATTAAGGCATTTAAAACATGACTAGATGATGTCTTTTCAAGAACTAGAAAAAAACATTCTATACAGCAATTTTAACAATGTCACTACCATGACTAAAATTAAATGTTACACCTATAAACACCCATAAACACATCAGTTTTCATTGTCTCTATTAATATTTCAAAACATCTCTTTGTGGTAATATGAACTATCATTTTGGCATGTTGCGCATATCCGACAAATCATGCTAAAGCGTTCCTTTAAATCTCGCGCTTCATCAGTGTCAAGCACATCACTGTCCCCACAGTAGAAGCAGATATCATCAAAATTCATTGTTTGACCAGAAAAAGCAAACATTTTCACTTGTAACCTTCATTAACTGGGTTCGTTATACAGGCTCGAACAAAGCACTTATAGAGTAAACTAAGTTGTCCGTCATATAAATTTCCAGGAAGCCATTAAAAAATGCTTTGCCAACATTCATATTTTTTTTTATAATTTATGAGAATAAACTGGGTACTGAGCGAGGCTTGTATTCAAGTAGATGATTTTCAGGCTAGAAAATTTGAATGTCCAACCTTCATAATAAGATGCCTCTACTAAAGTACTGCATGACAAGCCTTTCTTGACAATGTATTGGTAACTGTAAGTCATTATGTGGATGAGCGGATCACAGTATATGTAAAGAAGCTCTTCCTCAACTCTGTGACTGACTGAGCCTCAGATGATAATTGTGCTGGGCTGTACACAATCCTACGTTTACCACATTCCCGGCACCTAATAAACGCATTGACCTAGGTTGAAACATCATTTAAAGACGAACATAAAATAAAGTTTTAGCCAAGCTATCAGTACAGTACTTGGGCATGCTTAAAAATTAACTGTAAGTGCCAAATTATTGTCCATAATCATTTCAGCAATGAGTACCTAATTGAAATATAATATATTTTATAAGGACCAAGAATAAAGTTTCTGCAAAATGCTGATGTTCAATTGTTGTTGTTTTTAGTTGAACTTTATAAATATACATGCACACAAAGCCATGTCAAGGCCACTTTAAACATTATTATTCCTCAAGCTTGAGCTAATTAGGGTCATACTTGCAACAATGATGTGTTGGAACTTCTTGCCCTCTCAGATGAGAAAAATCTTTCAAAACTATAAAAGATTTCGTCTTATCTGTCAACTTCTAGGCAAGGACTTTCTTTATTTTAACGTCCTTTTGTAGCTGAGTATTAATTTCCACAACTTCATCAACTGATAAAGTTTTTTTTTTGCGTAACAAAGATTATGAAGTGTTTTCGTCAATTACACTCAATTTACAATATTTAATATCACATGTATAGTTGTTAAGGAATGACGTCACCATTACGTCATATGTACTTCCGTTGTGTGGAAAATTCTCAATAAAAAAAAAGTTCTTATGATTGATAGACATGTTTTCACATGCTCAATACACTGTAAATCAAAACTATCATTATTTCTGAAACTTTTATATCTTAAGTATCTATTATTGCTTGATTTATCATTTAGAGTAGAGATTTAAGCATAAACCGCTGCCCTATAGTTGAAAGGTCATTTTGGAAGATGTGTCATGGCGGACGGTGCAATTTTTAGAGTTTGTTTTTCAAGTGGAGTGATTTTTCTTAGGAATAACTTGACCCCCCTTTTTTATTGGCTTAAAGGGTAATTTAAAGCTTGTACTTTAAGAATATATGTGGTTATCATAGCCTGCATTCGCTCGAAATGCCTTTAAATGATGTCTAAAAATTATAATTTTACATTGAATTATATAGGGAATAACAATGGTGGTGTGTACCCTAAAAGGGATCCAACTGCTTTGTTTAAAAAGTGTTATTTTTGGTAAGAAATGTATTGCATTTCACTATTTCTGGCAATTTTTCACAATTAAATGCATTTATCTTGTCCGGTTGATCAAAATATGCTATTTCCTGGTTTTCACAACTTTCGCCTATTTTTTTTTAAATGAGTCGTCTGCAATCTTACGAGCACTGAAAATGTCCAAATTTGGTGAAAATTTGACTGCGAGAACTTGAAATATGTGCAAAGATGTGTAGAACTGCCCCATTTGATGCTTAGAATGCCATTTGAGTCAAAGTTAAGTTGAAAAGCCTCAAAGAATGGCATTTTGGTCTAAAACGCCTTAGAAAATACAGACGCACAGGCACTTGGGTGACAGGCAGTGAAACTTGAAAACCTGACACAGACTATCAGATTGAGCTAGCTTTGGGTGTATTTATGTATGAAGGACTAATCGAAAGTGTTTTTCATAAAAAATGCAGGGACGGGTTTAGTTATAGGAATGACGTCACCATTACGTCATATGTACTTCCGTTGTGTGGAAAATTCTCATTAAAAAAAGTTCTTATGATTGATAGACATGTTTTCACATGCTCAATACACTATAAATCAAAACTATTATTATTCCTGAAACTTTTATACCTTAAGTATCTATTCTTGCTTGATTTATCATTTAGAGTAGAGATTAAAGCATAAACCGCTGCCCTATAGTTGAAAGGTCATTTTGGAAGATCTGTCATGGCGGACGGTGCAATTTTTAGAGTTTGTTTTTCAAGTGGAGTGATTTTTCTTAGGAATAACTTGACCCCCCTTTTTTATTGGCTTAAAAGGTAATTTAAAGCTTGTACTTTAAGAATATATGTGGTTATCATAGCCTGCATTCGCTCGAAATGCCTTTAAATGATGTATAAACATTATAATTTTACATTGAATTTTATAGGGAATAACAATGGTGGTGTGTACCCTAAAAGGGACCAAACTGCTTTGTTAAAAAAGTGTTATTTTTGGTAAGAAAGTATTGCATTTCACTATTTCTGGCAATTTTTCACAATTAAATGCATTTATCTTTTCCGGTTGATCAAAATATGCTATTTCCTGGTTTTCACAACTTTCGCCTATTTTTTTTTAAATGAGTCGTCTGCAATCTTACGAGCACTGAAAATGTCCAAATTTGGTGAAAATTTGACTGCGAGAACTTGAAATATGTGCAAAGATGTGTAGAACTGCCCCATTTGATGCTTAGAATGCCATTTGAGTCAAAGTTAAGTTGAAAAGCCTCAAAGAATGGCATTTTGGTCTAAAACGCCTTAGAAAATACAGACGCACAGGCACTTGGGTGACAGGCAGTGAAACTTGAAAACCTGACACAGACTATCAGATTGAGCTAGCTTTGGGTGTATTTATGTATGAAGGACTAATCGAAAGTGTTTTTCATAAAAATGCAGGGACGGGTTTAGTTATAGGAATGACGTCACCATTACGTCATATGTACTTCCGTTGTGTGGAAAATTCTCAATAAAAAAAATGTTCTTATGATTGATAGACATGTTTTCACATGCTCAATACACTGTAAATCAAAACTATCATTATTCCTGAAACTTTTATACCTTAAGTATCTATTCTTGCTTGATTTATCATTTAGAGTAGATATTAAAGCATAAACCGCTGCCCTATAGTTGAAAGGTCATTGTGGAAGATCTGTCATGGCGGAAGGTGCAATTTTTAGAGTTTGTTTTTCAAGTGGAGTGATTTTTCTTAGGAATAACTTGACCCCCCTTTTTTATTGGCTTAAAGGGTAATTTAAAGCTTGTACTTTAAGAAAATATGTGGTTATCATAGCCTGCATTCGCTCGAAATGCCTTCAAATGATGTCTAAAAATTATAATTTTACATTGAATTATATAGGGAATAACAATGGTGGTGTGTAACCTAAAAGGGACCAAACTACTTTGTTTAAAAAGTGTTATTTTTGGTAAGAAATGTATTGCATTTCACTATTTCTGGCAATTTTTCACAATTAAATGCATTTATCTTGTCCGGTTGATCAAAATATGCTATTTCCTGGTTTTCACAACTTTCGCCTATTTTTTTTTTTAAATGAGTCGTCTGCAATCTTACGAGCACTGAAAATGTCCAAATTTGGTGAAAATTTGACTGCGAGAACTTGAAATATGTGCAAAGATGTGTAGAACTGCCCCATTAGATGCTTAGAATGCCATTTGAGTCAAAGTTAAGTTGAAAAGCCTCAAAGAATGGCATTTTGGTCTAAAACGCCTTAGAAAATACAGACGCACAGGCACTTGGGTGACAGGCAGTGAAATTTGAAAACCTGACACAGACTATCAGATTGAGCTAGCTTTGGGTGTATTTATGTATGAAGGACTAATCGAAAGTGTTTTTCATAAAAATGCAGGGACGGGTTTAGTTATAGGAATGACGTCACCATTACGTCATATGTACTTCCGTTGTGTGGAAAATTCTCAATAAAAAAAATGTTCTTATGATTGATAGACATGTTTTCACATGCTCAATACACTATAAATCAAAACTATCATTATTCCTGAAACTTTTATACCTTAAGTATCTATTCTTGCTTGATTTATCATTTAGAGTAGATATTAAAGCATAAACCGCTGCCCTATAGTTAAAAGGTCATTTTGGAAGATCTGTCATGGCGGACGGTGCATTTTTTAGAGTTTGTTTTTCAAGTGGAGTGATTTTTCTTAGGAATAACTTGACCCCCCTTTTTTATTGGCTTAAAAGGTAATTTAAAGCTTGTACTTTAAGAATATATGTGGTTATCATAGCCTGCATTCGCTCGAAATGCCTTTAAATGATGTCTAAAAATTATAAATTTACATTGAATTATATAGGGATTAACAATGGTGGTGTGTAACCTTAACATCAAATACCGACATCTTGTTTGGAAGGCCTAGGACGACGTAATTGCAATGATTCTGATTGGCTTACATCATATACAACCGCACTGAACATCCAATTAAAAAAGCCGTTTTAGAATTATAGCGGAATAGTATAAAATTTGACAAATCGTCTTTTTATTCGAACACACGAAAATATGACTGTCGGCGGCTAGAATAAAAATAAAATATAACGATAAAACTTTTATTTTTGTTTGGTTTTGGCAAAAAATACGGTCGGCGCTTGCGTAAACCTCATTTTAAAAATATGTTGGCCTAATAATGCCCTAAAGCTAAGCTCAATACACAAGTTATATGAGATGCATTTCAACTATTAATATGGAACTTTAATATATGTACGATAATGGTTTTGTCGAATATAACATTCTTTGTTATAAACACTATAATCTTAAGTCGAGAGTGGTGTCCTGGGACAGTTCTATGTTTCCAAACCCGTGATTAGTGGATTGAAAGCCGAGACCCTCGATCAATTTTGGCTGATAAGCGGCTCGACCTGCAATTCCGTTAAATTATTGATATTATATATTCTAGCTAAATTATAGTTTCATGTTCAGGAAGAATAAGGAATAAATTGCGTATTGATAGCCTTGAATATAGATGGTTGGTTCAATTATGATCGGGTCGGCTGGAAAGGAGAGAATACAACCTATCGATTACAGCGGTCTACATCGCTCACCGTGATAGATGGCTCTGTCGAGGTTCACGAAAATACGTAGCCTTTCCGCGACAGCTTTATCAAACATTATCTCTCATCTATCAACTCGGTTACACATTTACAAATATGATGAGTACTTAGATTAACGCGCTCCATTCTGGTTTTGGAAACGAGTTTGTGAAACAGGAAACATATGATTGATCATACATTATTTAAAATTATTACTTATTTGAACAGTTGTTGCTATAAAAAGGTTATACATTCTGTATTTTCTGGAAGAGCGATCCTTCCGAAGTTCAAACTGCATTTAAATTATTAAAATGTCTCTTTTCCCCATTGTTTCTTAGAACTCAGTGCAACCCATTTTATTTTCCCGTAACCGTGTGTTACTAGAGGTCGAAGGGAGACTCTGGTGGCAGTAATCATTAACGTGTCAAAATTTTATATTTACTGATGTTTACAATTCTTTTTCGATGTAAAAATATTGAAAATGTAACAATCTCGGTTTGAATGAGACCGTTCTTTAGACAAAATCATAACATTTCGAACAGCAATCCCGGTTTTATTGAGACTGTTTTATAGACGTAATCAGACTATTTCGAATAGCAATCTCGGTTGTTTTTAAAACCTGTTCTGTAGACATAACGATACTTTTCCCAGTTTGATTAAGACGTTCTATAGACATCCTGATGGTATTACCGGTTTGATTGAGACTGTTCCATAAGTATTTTGACGCTATTCCCGGTAAGTATTTTGATACTATTCCCGGTTTGATTGAGACTGTTCCGTAAGTATTTTGATGCTATTCCCGGTTTGATTGAGACTGTTCCGTAAGTATTTTGACGCTATTCCCGGTAAGTATTTTGACGCTATTCCCGGTTTGATTGAGACTGTTCCGTAAGTATTTTGACGCTATTCCCGGTTTGATTGAGACTGTTCCGTAAGTATTTTGATGCTATTCCCGGTTTGATTGAGACTGTTCCGTAAGTATTTTGACGCTATTCCCGGTTTGATTGAGACTGTTCCGTAAGTATTTTGACGCTATTCCCGGTAAGTATTTTGACGCTATTCCCGGTTTGATTGAGACTGTTCCGTAAGTATTTTGACGCTATTCCCGGTTTTATTGAGACTGTTCCATAAGTATTTTGATACTATTCCCGGTTTGATTGAGACTGTTCCGTAAGTATTTTGACGCTATTCCCGGTTTGTTTGAGACTGTTCCGTAAGTATTTTGACGCTATTCCCGGTTTGATTGAGACTGTTCCGTAAGTATTTTGACGCTATTCCCGGTTTGATTGAGACTGTTCCGTAAGTATTTTGACGCTATTCCCGGTTTGATTGAGACTGTTCCATAAGTATTTTGACGCTATTCCCGGTTTGATTGAGACTGTTCCGTAAGTATTTTGACGCTATTCCCGGTTTGATTGAGACTGTTCCGTAAGTATTTTGACGCTATTCCCGGTTTGATTGAGACTGTTCCGTAAGTATTTTGACGCTATTCCCGGTTTGATTGAGACTGTTCCGTAAGTATTTTGACGCTATTCCCGGTTTGATTGAGACTGTTCCGTAAGTATTTTGACGCTATTCCCGGTTTGATTGAGACTGTTCCGTAAGTATTTTGACGCTATTACCGGTTTGATTGAGACTGTTCCGTAAGTATTTTGACGCTATTCCCGGTTTGATTGAGACTGTTCCGTAAGTATTTTGACGCTATTCCCGGTTTGATTGAGACTGTTCCGTAAGTATTTTGACGCTATTCCCGGTTTGATTGAGACTGTTCCGTAAGTATTTTGACGCTATTCCCGGTTTGATTGAGACTGTTCCGTAAGTATTTTGACGCTATTCCCGGTTTGATTGAGACTGTTCCATAAGTATTTTGACGCTATTCCCGGTTTGATTGAGACTGTTCCATAAGTATTTTGATGCTATTCCCGGTTTGTTTGAGACTGTTCTATAGTCATAATGATAACATTCCTGGATTTAGATATAATAATACTATTCGAAGTTTTATTGAAACTGTTCTATGGCATAACGATACTATTCAATGTATAATTGAGACTGTTCTGTCGAAAAATGATACTATTTCCGGTTTGATTGAGATTATTCTATTGTCATGATGATATTATACCCGGTTTAGTGGAGACTGTTCTAAAGGCATAATGATACTATTCCCAGTTAGATTGGGACTGTTTTAAAGACATAGTGTTATATTTTTAATATAATTGAGACTATTCCTTAGGCATAATGATTGTTCTGCAAGTATGAATGAGACTGTTCTATACATATAATGATACTAATCCCAGTATGAATTAGACTATTCTATAGCCATTATGATACTATTCCCAGTTTGAATAAGACGATTATATTGCCATTATGATACTATTCCCAGTTTGAACAAGACGATTATATAGACAAAATGATAATATTCCCAGTTTGAATGAGATTGTTATATAAACATTATGATACTATTCCCGGAAGTATTAAGACTGTTCTATAGACATTATGATACTTTTCCCAGTATGAATGAGACTGTTCTATAGACATACTGATACTATTCCAAGTTTGATTGAAACTGTTCTATAGACATTATGATACCATTCAAAGTTTGATTGAGGCTGTTCTATAGGCAATGATCCTATACCCGGTTTGATTGAGACTGTTTTATAGGCAATGATACTATACACGTTTTGATTGAGGCTGTTCTATAGGCAATGATATAATGAGACTGTTTATAAACAAATAACGATACTTTTCCAGTATGATTGAAATTGTTTTATAGACATAATGATACTATTCCCAGTTTGATTGAAACTGTTCTATAGACATAATGATACCATTCCCAGTCTGATTGAAACTGTTCTATAGACATAATGATACCATTCCCAGTTTGATTGAGGCTGTTCTATAGGCAATGATTCTATACACGGTTTGATCGAGACTGTTCTATAGGCAATGATTCTATACACGGTTTGATCGAGACTGTTCTATAGGCAATGATTCTATACACGGTTTGATTGAGACTGTTCAATAGGCAATGATTCTATACACGGTTTGATCTAGACTGTTTTATAGGCAATGATTCTATACACGGTTTGATTGAGGCTGTTCTATAGGCAATGATACTATACACGGTTTGATCTAGACTGTTTTATAGGCAATGATACTATACACGGTTTGATCTAGACTGTTCTTTGGGCAATGATTCTATACACGGTTTGATTGAGGCTGTTCTTTGGGCAATGATTCTATACCCGGTTTGATCGAGACTGTTCTATAGGCAATGATTCTATACACGGTTTGATTGAGGCTGTTCTATAGGCAATGATTCTATACACGGTTTGATCGAGACTGTTCTATAGGCAATGATTCTATACACGGTTTGATCGAGACTGTTCTATAGGCAATGATTCTATACACGGTTTGATTGAGACTGTTCAATAGGCAATGATTCTATACACGGTTTGATCTAGACTGTTTTATAGGCAATGATTCTATACACGGTTTGATTGAGGCTGTTCTATAGGCAATGATTCTATACACGGTTTGATCTAGACTGTTTTATAGGCAATGATACTATACACGGTTTGATCTAGACTGTTCTTTGGGCAATGATTCTATACACGGTTTGATTGAGACTGTTCAATAGGCAATGATTCTATACACGGTTTGATTGAGACTGTTCTATAGGCAATGATACTATACCCGGTTTGATTGAGACTGTTCAATAGGCAATGATTCTATACCCGGTTAGATCGAGACTGTTCAATAGGCAATGATTCTATACACGGTTTGATTGAGACTGTTCTATAGGCAATGACACTATACCCGATTTGACTTAGACTGTTCTAAAGATATCATGATACTATACCCGGTTTGATTGAGACTGTTCTATAGGCAATGATTCTATACACGGTTTGATCTAGGCTGTTCTATGGGCAATGATTCTATACACGGTTTGATTGAGACTGTTCAATAGGCAATGATACTATACACGGTTTGATTGAAACTGTTATATAGGCAATGATACAATACCCGGTTTGATTGAGACTGTTCAATAGGCAATGATACTATACACGGTTTGATCGAAACTGTTATATAGGCAACGATACAATACCCGGTTTGATTGAGACTGTTCTATAGACATAATGATACTATACCCGGTTTGATCGAGACTGTTCTATAGGCAATGATTCTATACACGGTTTGATTGAGACTGTTCAATAGGCAATGATTCTATACACGGTTTGATTGAGACTGATCAATAGGCAATGATACAATACCCGGTTTGATTGAGACTGTTCAATAGGCAATGATACTATACACGGTTTGATCGAAACTGTTATATAGGCAACGATACAATACCCGGTTTGATTGAGACTGTTCTATAGACATAATGATACTATACCCGGTTTGATCGAGACTGTTCTATAGGCAATGATTCTATACACGGTTTGATTGAGACTGTTCAATAGGCAATGATTCTATACACGGTTTGATTGAGACTGATCAATAGGCAATGATTCTATACACGGTTTGATTGAGACTGTTCTATGGGCAATGATTCTATACCCGGTTTGATTGAGACTGTTATATAGGCAATGATTCTATACACGGTTTGATTGAAACTGTTCTATAGGCAATGATTCTATACACGGTTTGATTGAGACTGTTATATAGGCAATGATACTATACCCGGTTTGATTGATACTGTTCTATAGGCAATGATACTATACCCGGTTTGATTGAGACTGTTCAATAGGCAATGATTCTATACACGGTTAGATCTAGACTGTTCTATGGGCAATGATTCTATACACGGTTTGATTGAGACTGTTCAATAGGCAATAATACTATACACGGTTTGATTGAGGCTGTTCTATAGGCAATGATACTATACCCGGTTTGATTGAGACTGTTCAATAGGCAATGATTCTATACACGGTTAGGTCTAGACTGTTCTATGGGCAATGATTCTATACACGGTTTGATTGAGACTGTTCAATAGGCAATGATACTATACACGGTTTGATTGAGGCTGTTCAATAGGCAATGATTCTATACACGGTTTGATTGAGACTGTTCAATAGGCAATAATACTATACACGGTTTGATTGGGGCTGTTCTATAGGCAATAATACTATACACGGTTTGATTGAGGCTGTTCTATAGGCAATGATACTATACCCGGTTTGATTGAGACTGTTCAATAGGCAATGATTCTATACACGGTTAGATCGAGACTGTTCTATGGGCAATGATTCTATACACGGTTTGATTGAGACTGTTCAATAGGCAATAATACTATACACGGTTTGATTGAGACTGTTCAATAGGCAATGATTCTATACACGGTTTGATTGAGACTGTTCAATAGGCAAGAATACTATACACGGTTTGATTGAGACTGTTCAATAGGCAAGAATACTATACACGGTTTGATTGAGACTGTTCAATAGGCAATGATTCTATACACGGTTTGATTGAGACTGTTCTATAGGCAATGATACTATACACGGTTTGATTGAGACTGTTCTATAGGCAATGATCCTATACACGGTTTGATTGAGACTGTTCAATAGGCAATAATACTATACACGGTTTGCTTGAGACTGTTCTATAGGCAATGATACTATACCCGGTTTGATTGAGGCTGTTCTATAGGCAATAATACTATACACGGTTTGATTGAGACTGTTCTATAGGCAATAATACTATACACGGTTTGATTGAGGCTGTTCTATAGGCAATAATACTATACACGGTTTGATTGAGACTGTTCTATAGGCAATGATACTATACCCGGTTAGATTGAGACTGTTCTATAGGCAATAATACTATACACGGTTTGATTGAGACTGTTCAATAGGCAATGATCCTATACACGGTTTGATTGAGACTGTTCAATAGGCAATAATACTATACACGGTTTGATTGAGACTGTTCTATAGGCAATGATACTATACACGGTTTGATTGAGACTGTTCAATAGGCAATGATACTATACCCGGTTTGATTGAGACTGTTCTATAGGCAATGATACTATACCCGGTTTGATTGAGGCTGTTCTATAGGCAATAATACTATACACGGTTTGATTGAGGCTGTTCTATAGGCAATAATACTATACACGGTTTGATTGAGACTGTTCAATAGGCAATAATACTATACACGGTTTGATTGAGACTGTTCTATAGGCAATAATACTATACACGGTTTGATTGAGGCTGTTCTATGGGCAATAATACTATACACGGTTTGATTGAGACTGTTCTATAGGCAATAATACTATACACGGTTTGATTGAGGCTGTTCTATAGGCAATAATACTATACACGGTTTGATTGAGGCTGTTCTATAGGCAATGATACTATACCCGGTTTGATTGAGACTGTTCAATAGGCAATGATTCTATACACGGTTAGATGTAGACTGTTCTATGGGCAATGATTCTATACACGGTTTGATTGAGACTGTTCAATAGGCAATAATACTATACACGGTTTGATTGAGACTGTTCAATAGGCAATGATTCTATACACGGTTTGATTGAGACTGTTCTATGGGCAATGATACAATACCCGGTTAGATCTAGACTGTTTTATAGGCAATGATACTATACACGGTTAGATCTAGACTGTTCTATGGGCAATGATTCTATACACGGTTTGATCGAGACTGTTCAATAGGCAACGATACAATACCCGGTTTGATTGAGACTGTTCAATAGGCAATGATTCTATACACGGTTTGATTGAGATGTTCTATAGGCAATGATACTATACACGGTTTGATTGAGGCTGTTCTATAGGCAATGATCCTATACACGGTTTGATTGAGACTGTTTTAAAGACATAATGATACTATTCCCGGTTTGATCGCGATTGTTTTATAGACAATGACACTATACCCGATTTGACTTAGACTGTTCTAAAGATATAATGATACAATACCGGGTTTGATCGAGACTGTTCTATAGGCAATGATTCTATACACGGTTTGATCGAGACTGTTCTATAGGCAATGATACTATACACGGTTTGATTGAGGCTGTTCTATAGGCAATGATTCTATACACGGTTAGATGTAGACTGTTCTATGGGCAATGATTCTATACACGGTTTGATTGAGACTGTTTAATAGGCAATGATACTATACACGGTTTGATTGAGGCTGTTCTATAGGCAATGATACTATACCCGGTTTGATTGAGACTGTTCAATAGGCAATGATACTATACCCGGTTTGATCGAAACTGTTATATAGGCAACTATACAATACCCGGTTTGATTGAGACTGTTCAATAGGCAATGATTCTATACACGGTTTGATTGAGACTGTTCAATAGGCAATGATTCTATACACGGTTTGATTGAGATGTTCTATAGGCAATGATACTATACACGGTTTGATTGAGGCTGTTCTATAGGCAATGATCCTATACACGGTTTGATTGAGACTGTTTTAAAGACATAATGATACTATTCCCGGTTTGATCGCGATTGTTTTATAGACAATGACACTATACCCGATTTGACTTAGACTGTTCTAAAGATATAATGATACAATACCGGGTTTGATCGAGACTGTTCTATAGGCAATGATTCTATACACGGTTTGATCGAGACTGTTCTATAGGCAATGATACTATACACGGTTTGATTGAGGCTGTTCTATAGGCAATGATTCTATACACGGTTAGATGTAGACTGTTCTATGGGCAATGATTCTATACACGGTTTGATTGAGACTGTTTAATAGGCAATGATACTATACACGGTTTGATTGAGGCTGTTCTATAGGCAATGATACTATACCCGGTTTGATTGAGACTGTTCAATAGGCAATGATACTATACCCGGTTTGATCGAAACTGTTATATAGGCAACTATACAATACCCGGTTTGATTGAGACTGTTCAATAGGCAATGATTCTATACACGGTTTGATTGAGACTGTTCTATAGGCAATGATACTATACCCGGTTTGATTGAGACTGTTCTATAGACATAATGATACTATACCCGGTTTGATTGAGACTGTTCTATAGGCAATGATTCTATACACGGTTTGATTGAGACTGTTCTATAGGCAATGATACTATACCCGGTTTGATTGAGACTGTTCTATAGGCAATGATACTATACCCGGTTTGATCGAAACTGTTATATAGCAACGATACAATACCCGGTTTGATTGAGACTGTTCTATAGACATGATGATACTACACCCGGTTTGATTGAGACTGTTTTAAAGAAATAATGATACTATTCCCGGTTTGATCGCGATTGTTTTATAGGCAATGACACTATACCCGATTTGACTTAGACTGTTCTAAAGATATAATGATACTATACACGGTTTGATTGAGGCTGTTCTATAGGCAATGATACTATACCCGGTTTGATCGAAACTGTTATATAGCAACGATACAATACCCGGTTTGATCGAGACTGTTATATAGCAACGATACAATACCCGGTTTGATTGAGACTGTTTTATAGGCAACGATACAATACCCGGTTTGATTGAGACTGTAATATAGGCAATGATTCTATACACGGTTAGATTGAGACTGTTTTATAGGCAATGATACTATACACGGTTAGATTGAGACTGTTTTATAGGCAATGATTCTATACACGGTTAGATTGAGACTGTTTTATAGGCAATGATCCTATACACGGTTTGATTGAGACTGTTCAATAGGCAACGATACAATACCCGGTTTGATTGAGACTGTTATATAGGCAATGATTCTATACACGGTTAGATTGAGACTGTTCTATAGGCAATGATCCTGTACACGGTTAGATTGAGGCTGTTCAATAGGCAATGATCCTATACACGGTTAGATTGAGACTGTTCTATAGGCAATGATCCTATACCCGGTTTGACTTTGACTGTTTTAAAGACATAATGATACTATTCCCGGTTTGATCGCGATTGTTTTATAGGCAATGACAGTATACCCGATTTGACTTAGACTGTTCTAAAGATAAAATGATACTATACCCGGTTTGATTGAGGCTGTTCTTTGGGCAATGATTCTATACACGGTTTGATTGAGACTGTTCAATAGGCAATGATACTATACCCGATTTGACTTAGACTGTTCTATAGACATAATGATACTATACACGGTTTGATCGAGACTGTTCTATAGGCAATGATACTATACACGGTTTGATTGAGGCTGTTCTATAGGCAATGATCCTATACACGGTTTGATTGAGACTGTTTTAAAGACATAATGATACTATTCCCGGTTTGATCGCGATTGTTTTATAGGCAATGACACTATACCCGATTTGACTTAGACTTTTCTAAAGATATAATGATACTATACCCGGTTTGATCGAGACTGTTCTATAGGCAATGATTCTATACACGGTTTGATCGAGACTGTTCAATAGGCAATGATTCTATACACGGTTTGATCGAGACTGTTCTATAGGCAATGATTCTATACACGGTTTGATTGAGACTGTTCAATAGGCAATGATTCTATACACGGTTTGATTGAGGCTGTTCTATAGGCAATGATTCTATACACGGTTTGATTGAGACTGTTCTATAGGCAATGATTCTATACACGGTTTGATTGAGGCTGTTCTAAAGGCAATGATACTATACCCGGTTTGATTGAGGCTGTTCTATAGGCAATGATTCTATACACGGTTTGATTGAGGCTGTTCTATAGGCAATGATTCTATACACGGTTTGATTGAGACTGTTCTATAGGCAATGATTCTATACACGGTTTGATTGAGGCTGTTCTATAGGCAATGATTCTATACACGGTTTGATTGAGGCTGTTCTATAGGCAATGATACTATACCCGGTTTGATTGAGGCTGTTCTATAGGCAATGATTCTATACACGGTTTGATCGAGACTGTTCTATAGGCAATGATACTATACACGGTTTGATTGAGGCTGTTCTATAGGCAATGATACTATACACGGTTTGATCGAAACTGTTCTATGGGCAATGATCCTATACACGGTTTGATTGAGACTGTTCAATAGGCAATGATTCTATACACGGTTTGATTGAGACTGTTCAATAGGCAATGATTCTATACACGGTTTGATCGAGACTGTTCTATAGGCAATGATTCTATACACGGTTTGATCGAGCCTGTTCTATAGGCAATGATACAATACCCGGTTTGATTGAGACTGTTCAATAGGCAATGATTCTATACACGGTTTGATTGAGACTGTTCAATAGGCAATGATTCTATACACGGTTTGATCGAGCCTGTTCTATAGGCAATGATACTATACACGGTTTGATTGAGACTGTTCAATAGGCAATGATACAATACCCGGTTTGATCGAGACTGTTTTATAGGCAATGATTCTATACACGGTTTGATTGAGACTGTTATATAGGCAATGATTCTATACACGGTTAGATTGAGACTGTTATATAGGCAACGATACTATACACGGTTTGATCGAGACTGTTCTATGGGCAATGATTCTATACACGGTTTGATTGAGACTGTTCTATAGGCAATGATTCTATACACGGTTTGATCGAGACTGTTCTATGGGCAATGATCCTATACACGGTTTGATTGAGACTGTTCTATAGGCAATGATTCTATACACGGTTTGATTGAGACTGTTCTATAGGCAATGATACTATACCCGGTTTGATTGAGACTGTTCAATAGGCAATGATACTATACCCGGTTTGATTGAGACTGTTCTATAGGCAATGATTCTATACACGGTTTGATTGAGACTGTTCAATAGGCAATGATACTATACCCGGTTTGATTGAGACTGTTCAATAGGCAATGATTCTATACACGGTTTGATTGAGACTGTTCTATAGGCAATGATTCTATACACGGTTTGATTGAGACTGTTCTATAGGCAATGATACTATACCCGGTTTGATTGAGACTGTTCTATAGGCAATGATTCTATACACGGTTTGATTGAGACTGTTCAATAGGCAATGATACTATACCCGGTTTGATTGAGACTGTTCAATAGGCAATGATTCTATACACGGTTTGATTGAGACTGTTCTATAGGCAATGATTCTATACACGGTTTGATTGAGACTGTTCAATAGGCAATGATTCTATACACGGTTTGATTGAGACTGTTCTATAGGCAATGATACTATACCCGGTTTGATTGAGACTGTTCAATAGGCAATGATACTATACCCGGTTTGATTGAGACTGTTCAATAGGCAATGATCCTATACCCGGTTTGATCGAGACTGTTCTATAGGCAATGATACTATACCCGGTTTGATTGAGACTGTTCAATAGGCAATGATTCTATACCCGGTTTGATTGAGACTGTTCAATAGGCAATGATACTATACCCGGTTTGATTGAGACTGTTCTATAGGCAATGATTCTATACACGGTTTGATTGAGACTGTTCTATAGGCAATGATACTATACACGGTTTGATCTAGACTGTTCTATGGGCAATGATCCTATACACGGTTTGATTGAGACTGTTCAATAGGCAATGATTCTATACACGGTTTGATTGAGACTGTTCTATAGGCAATGATACTATACCCGGTTTGATTGAGACTGTTCAATAGGCAATAATACTATACACGGTTTGATTGAGACTGTTCTATAGGCAATGATTCTATACACGGTTTGATTGAGACTGTTCAATAGGCAATAATACTATACACGGTTTGATTGAGACTGTTCAATAGGCAAGAATACTATACACGGTTTGATTGAGACTGTTCAATAGGCAATGATTCTATACACGGTTTGATTGAGACTGTTCTATAGGCAATGATACTATACACGGTTTGATTGAGACTGTTCTATAGGCAATGATCCTATACACGGTTTGATTGAGACTGTTCAATAGGCAATAATACTATACACGGTTTGATTGAGACTGTTCTATAGGCAATGATACTATACCCGGTTTGATTGAGGCTGTTCTATAGGCAATAATACTATACACGGTTTGATTGAGACTGTTCTATAGGCAATAATACTATACACGGTTTGATTGAGGCTGTTCTATAGGCAATGATCCTATACACGGTTTGATTGAGACTGTTTTAAAGACATAATGATACTATTCCCGGTTTGATCGCGATTGTTTTATAGACAATGACACTATACCCGATTTGACTTAGACTGTTCTAAAGATATAATGATACAATACCGGGTTTGATCGAGACTGTTCTATAGGCAATGATTCTATACACGGTTTGATCGAGACTGTTCTATAGGCAATGATACTATACCCGGTTTGATTGAGACTGTTCAATAGGCAATGATTCTATACCCGGTTTGATTGAGACTGTTCAATAGGCAATGATACTATACCCGGTTTGATTGAGACTGTTCTATAGGCAATGATTCTATACACGGTTTGATTGAGACTGTTCTATAGGCAATGATACTATACACGGTTTGATCTAGACTGTTCTATGGGCAATGATCCTATACACGGTTTGATTGAGACTGTTCAATAGGCAATGATTCTATACACGGTTTGATTGAGACTGTTCTATAGGCAATGATTCTATACACGGTTTGATTGAGGCTGTTCTATAGGCAATGATTCTATACACGGTTTGATTGAGACTGTTCAATAGGCAATGATTCTATACACGGTTTGATTGAGGCTGTTCTATAGGCAATGATTCTATACACGGTTTGATTGAGACTGTTTTATAGGCAACGATACTATACCCGGTTTGATTGAGACTGATCAATAGGCAATGATTCTATACACGATTAGATTGAGACTGTTCTATAGGCAATGATTCTATACACGGTTTGATTGAGACTGTTCAATAGGCAATGATTCTATACCCGGTTTGATTGAGACTGTTCAATAGGCAATGATACTATACCCGGTTTGATTGAGACTGTTCATTGACAGCATGTACAGCAATGGTAACGTTGCTCTGCTTTCGACTTTTTATCTGCAAATGTATACCGATATGATTTCAACTGGGAATCCTTTATTTCCTATTTAAAAACGAGGAAACTCTGATGAGATAGCAACCTGATTGCTGCGTTTATCCATTTAATCACATATAATTATGTT
The DNA here is from genome assembly GCF_026914265.1 of Mya arenaria. Classification (NCBI taxonomy): domain Eukaryota; kingdom Metazoa; phylum Mollusca; class Bivalvia; order Myida; family Myidae; genus Mya; species Mya arenaria. The sequence continues at coordinate 16,164,191 of NC_069124.1, read as the reverse complement.
TAATCGGCCTTACGAAAAACTGTATTTGTTGAATTCTGGACCATTTGGTGTATGGTCCCTTTAATATGTAGTCGAAAACAAGGAAAACAATCTTAAGCACGGTACAATCACCGATACGGTTGAATTTCGTGCAGTATCATTTTCCATTTCGTGCGAGAAAATGATTTAATCATTTTACTGCCCTCTTCGCGCCCATAAACGGTTTTATTACGCAATAACCGTTTCATTATTTTAGATGGTTTTTAGTCTGGCGTCTTCCCTTAAGCGTGATAGAAAGCTGGTTTGAATTAATTGAATTAAAGGCTGCTAATTTGAAACGACGATCAATAGTAGCAACACTCAAACTGATGTCTTCAATTTACTTTTTAAACTGTTGATATTGGCCCCATTTTCCTCGAGTGAAGCTCCTATAGGTAGAGGAACTTTCATTTTCAGAACCGCTCTCAAAATTGAGCCTTATCCTTATGTTACTTTCATAAAGTGTTTGTATTCTGTTATGGCGTTGGATGACACGTTCTTCCATTAACAATTTCTAGTTTCCACAACTCACTCAGTTGTACGCACATGTTTACTAATGAGATGCACATAAAGTCAATTTGTTCGATTGGCATGCTGTATCGCGATGGATAACCGTACACCGGATATAGTAGCCCAATTGAGACGTAAACAATGCTATTTTCACAGGGATGGTGAGGGTTTGACTTGTTTTTGTTTTAGATAACCTTAGTTTGACACAATAAAGTACAGGTTTAACGATTATAGACATGTCCAGGTCTCAACATGACCGTTATGCTTGGCTTTAAAACATTAGTAAACTGGTGGTGAAGTAGATAGCTCACGGGCAAAGTCAGGGTTTTAACAAAGCTATTTTAATAATCTGTGTATGATGCACATTCAATAGATTCAATATTCTAGCTGCACCCAGCTTCATCAACCCTATGATGTCTTATTTTTTCCAGATTAATAGCCCTTCGTAAATTAATTTGTACAATAAACTGTTATCAATATACAAGTTTTTTTCTGCATATAATGTTAAATGTTTTATAATTGTGATGTTTCTTTCTAGTACCAAGTTTGCGAATCGGGGTTCATTGGAAGGGAAATACCTTGTTTTCTGCAGTGTCCTGTAATGAATTATGGTCAGCATCTGTTTTTATTTTAAAGTAAATACATCTTACTTTGGTTTTATGGCTTATTGGTTCATATAGTTGCACATTAAATGAATCATCGGCATTTTAAACTGAAGATGACACCTTCTTTATTGATGTCCTCTAAAGTCAATCGTTGGCCTTCAAAAAAGTATTACTAGTAATATAATTTGCAATGGATAATCATTTACAGCAGTATTGTCACTTTTAAACCCTTTGGAAGAAATTGGACTTTGCAATGCCTTCTAGAAGTGATATTTACATATCTAAATTGGAAGTGCCATAAATGTTGAACTGAGAATAACTATAATTGGTCATTTTAACACCAGAAGTCTTCACATATCTTACTGAATGCTGTTACTTGAGCACTGATTATGCTTGACGAAGTAATCAACGTCCACGGACGAAACATAAGGTCAATTTCCTGTCCTTTGCTATCCAAGAAGCCACAGCACCACAATCAGATTTGTCTTGAATGACAAGTTTGCCGGCGGTATATTCCACAGTTAGACATGAGGAACGCGAATCGATGTTTATACTGTGTCCATCGCGGAGCAGGCAACTCTGTTTTCGTGTGAGGAGCCTGTCGATATTATTGACAAATGAGAGAAGCAAGAATCTGTCGCTTCCTTTTTCCACTGAAATTGCAATTACATGAGAATTCGAGAACAGTTTCTTGTTTGTGGATAAAAACTATGCCGATGATACATGCATATTCTGTTTGTTCGATATTCCTTTGTCCTGTAAAGGATTCTTAAAGTGAGCGATGTGTTTTTAAGTTGGTGATGTATGGCAGTTTGGTAATGGAATCTTATCAGTCGGTGGCCTAAAGTTTCAAATGATGTGGATCTAAATTGAAAAGATGCAGCTTTGTAAAGAACTGGATTTTACATACGGAGTTTAGTAGGCATTTGATGATTTGTAGAAGGACTGTTTTGTTGACACAAAAAAACCAACAACGATCCGTGGATGTCAATCCCTGCTGATGTTATCCTAATTGGTAAACGGATGAGTTAAACATGCACTATGACTTTACTGTGCATCCTGCTTCTGACTATTGGTATCACGATGATAGGAAATGTGAGGTCCATAGACAAGCGATGCGATCCGTTTTATGCAATAGGTAATCTATCTGAACCTCTCGTAGACTCGTAAAATCACATGGCTGCTGTCTTTGGTTCGGAATCCTGAAAGCTTGAATACATACATAACAACACTCTGATCTTATTTCTGATACAGAAAGGCATATGCCTTACATAAGTCGCCAAAACGAAATGAATACTCGAAGGACAGTTGCAATTCTTTTAATGGCTTACTTACATCAAAGATGGCAGCCACGAAACTGTAAAGAATTTAAAACATTTTTGTTATCAATCTATTTTACATTTACTTTCTACAAAAAAACTCACATTTTCAATAAACGAAACTATATTAAAATTAATATAAAAGTATATTGCTTTTGTGTACCATATAATTGTATGCATCATGAAAACCTTAAGACTAAGGACGAGAAGGATTGTTCTAATGAGGAGGTAGAGAAGGGGAGCAAAGCTGAAAGGTAAATAGAAGTTTGTTCAAGTCTATGTTTCTGTTAATTTATTGGCCTGAAGTTGTTATCCAGTGAGTTTGCATGGTTGTCCTGCAAGGATTGAAGATATTGAAACATATAGTTATTTGTTTAGACCTGATTTTTTTCACTGATTGTTGTCATGTATCATAGGTGTCTGTAGTTTGTGTACTACATCTTGTAATAATATTTGGATTGTTTTATCTTCGAGTATTGTTTTTATTGTGTTGTCTTGTGTGGGTCATACAAGTATTTGTTTTGTCCCGTTATGGTGTGTAGTCCTGTGTAGTGCAGTCTTGATACGTTAAGTATTGACTCAGGTAGATTGATTATGAGTATTGTTGGTGGTCACCATGTCAGACAACTCGGTTTCCTCCGGGCGCTCCAGTTTCGCCAACAAAACAAGACCACCCTCTCGGGAAACATCGTGCCAACGAGAGTAACTTAGCATAACTTAATATAACTTTCTTTACAATCGTTGTAAAATAAATGACGTTTCAACCAGTTCAATTGATTGAAGCTATATGGATATCCGATGGTACAGAAATTCAATTAGAACTTTATGGACGAATACATATTGATGATAGCTTCCAAAAGTTCACCCTGAAGTAACCAAGACAATTACACACAGAAAACAACACAAAATTAAGAATGTTTTCAACTTTTATATGGTGACCTGATTTCACGTATCATGTCGGTTGCGCATGACCTAAATTCTAGGGATTTGTTTTCAGGAATATAATCTAACTTCCTGTTATTTTACCTATGGGCGTATTCTAAGACAAGTTTTCTGTCATCAAAGTCCATTTCAATTCAAACAAATTTTCACTTGACCCTAATTCGCTAAATCATGGATATATTTCATGGCAGCTGTATCCACGCATCGAACTGAGCCTAAAACCACTTCCACAGAAATTCGTCTCGTATTTATATACGTCAAAATCAATCTAAACATGTTAATGAACCTGAATGGATTAACTGAGTTCTTGTGAAAGGACCTACAAATTCTGTGAACAGAGAAAGGTTCCATTTTATGAATGTTACAGAGTAGTTTGGGACATGCGATCTCTGGCATGTATCTTGTGGAAACAGATTAATGAGCTAATGGTAATATATAACTGAAATACAATCTTATTAATGGAAGTGGGCGGACAAGCATAGAGACAAAACGAACTTAAACAGCAACCTTCCTTTTATCGAGTTTAATTCTCATAAGACAATACAGACGAAACTTATACAAAAAGTCAAATTTATTTACACCAACTAAATATTCTTTTAACCATTCATAAATACTGCCTTTCCTGTTGACATACATATTTATACATGCTTGCTATAGGAAATGTCTTGTAAAATTTATGTTCGCAACTTGCAATTGGCTTATTATATTTTTTATCATATTAACCATTGTAAATGATTTTTATAGTCTGTTGTCTTATTTAGTCATAAATGCACAAATGAATCTAAATGGCAAACAAATGAAAAACACTAGAACGGGAGAGTGCTTTCGATCATTTAGTTTGATTTTCTATTGAGCTTGTTCTTGCATTTTTTCTTTTGCACTAAATTATGTTTTGCTAAAGAGAGGACGTAGATTAAGAGTATAGAAATAGTTAAAAATGAGTTAAAATACACGGTGCTTATCATTAATTATTAATTAACCTTCAGTAAAATGTATACAAAACAAACTCGTAAATTTAAATCATAATTAGAAGCAAATGTCAAACACATTTAGGACTCCTTCTCGTGATTTCACCTCATCAATGAGTCCATGGTCAATGACAATCTCACAATGTCTATCTTTTTTCAGGTTACAGCACCGACCACTTGGAGCAGGATTTGTACAAGTACCTCTTTTCCGACTACAATCCACTCATACGTCCGGTCATAAATATCACCGAAACCATCATCGTGCAGTTTAACTTGGCCCTGAGCCAAATTATCTACGTGGTAGGTATAAGTTGATTACGTCATCATTTAATGTTATGACGTCATAGTATACGGATATGTTTTGCATTTCCCCCAGGTCCCGTTGATCAACAGCAATGGTTTGAATGCCTTGTGGAGGATTTATTTGAGACATCCAAGTACAGCCCACTGGTAAGACCGGTGGAAAGGATTAATGACACCATAACCATTGACTTTAGTATTCAACTCAGTCAAATTATAAGTGTGGTAAGTATGTTTTGAATACTTATATAAAATCAATGCATGTGTTAAATGTATGAGGTGTTTGTTGCAATTTAACCGGTAATATTAACAATCGTCTTTGTTTTATAATGACCAACCTATACCGCACCACAACAATCTTCTTTGTTTTATAATAACCAACCTATACCGCACCACAACAATCTTCTTTGTTTAATTACCAACATATACCTCGCCACATCAATCGTCTTTGTTTAATTACAAACATATACCTCACCACAACAATCTTCTTTGTTTAATTACCAACATATACCTCGCCACAACAATCCTCTTTGTTTAATTACCAACATATACCTCACCACAACAATCCTCTTTGTTTAATTACCAACATATACCTCACCATAACTTGTTATTGTAAATAAGATAATAATTTTTAATATATTTTCTTAGCACTTGATGATACGTTCTTGAATTCAGTTGGCCTTTATTTTTATTTGTATACATACTGAATGAAATCATTATATATGCAATGATGTGCTTGAAACATATTGCCATGGAGTTTGATTATTCAAATATCTTGTAATTACTACCTTCTCTGACAAACATACTTAAGAAAACAAGAATATATTGTTAAAGAACAAGTTATGTCCCGCTTACGGATATCAAAAATATCATACATAAAAGGCTGTATCTTAACTTTTTATGGCATTGCCATTAATACAAAAAGTGGGAGGGAAGTCCAAACACTGGAACGTTTTTGAGTCATTAATAATCTGTTCAAGAGTAAACCATGAATCATTCGTTATTGTTATGGTTATGTTTAGGAACTGAGCAAGAAATCACGAAGGATATTTATTCGTTTTTATTTCAATGGCATTATTCAAAAAAGTAGTTCGACCACATGATTATGTTTTTGTGCTGAAATATTTTAGACTATCTAGTTGAGAAAGCACGCTGGTCATTTGATGATTTTTGTTCAAATAATAAATATATGGAACAAACAATGTCTTCACCTTAGTTCCTGGTTTTGACAATGCAATTATTTTTGAAGCAACATCTTTACAAAGGCATTATCCATTGCTGGTTTGCTACCAGTAGGCGAGGTTTTTAAGATATTCACCTTACTCTTGAGGATGACTTAATACCAAGCCCTGATAATAAACTTAAGCTTATCTTCTTATCACACAATGCAAAATAAACTCGTTTTATATAACTACACGCTGTTTTTTAATCGGAATGCTGTGTACAAAAAGGTCAAATTATAGTTCGACAAAACTTGAAAAGAAGTTTTAGAATGTTTCCTATCAATTACAACAGAATAGAGAATTCTGCCCTGAGTGGTTTCTAAATTCTTAAATGTGTAACAATTGAATATTTTAACCAGACAAGTAGCTTGAAAGCATAATTTTACCATTAAATTAATGTGATAACCATTTGTCGGCGTTTTGCGCTTTTAGGCAGTTGGGTAATGTGAAGCGCTAAAAAGACCAAATCCAACCCGTTATTTATTTATTTTATTGCTTAGTATAAAGAAATGAGTTTGCCAAATCCGAGAATGCTCTTTTACTATTAAATAATGTGTGTGTGCATTCCATATGTGCAGACTGCCTACTCTTGGAAACATATTGAAATTTCAAAGCCTCTTTTTCAGCTGTATGGCATATTTACCGCTCTTTAATATCTCAGCTGTCCTGTTTCATGGTACACACATTACGCCAATTTGTCAGAAATACCACAACCTGCCAGACATATATATGACATATTATTATTTCCAGGACGAGAAGAATCAAATTATGAAGACAAACGTCTGGCTCCAAGTGGTAAGTAATAGGAAGACCTATATTTTTCCGCATTAGGAAAATGAGTGTGTATCTCGTTCCTTATTTATAATGATCCGACTGTATGCGTTTTTTAATCCAAATTCCATTTGGTTTTGAAGCTCGATTGATGAAAAGCGTCTTTTGCCCTCTAATATTTGCGCTAACGGTCTGAATTCAAGGTGTTGGAGACATATACAATGTTAAACATTACCAGTGCTTAGAAGTCGGTCATATTTGTGAATGAATACGTTATCATTTCACAAATCACGCGTTTATGTTGCACTCCCACAGGTATACCACTTTTACAACATTTTTTATTTTATGTCTTTGAAAGAGCAAATTTTTGCATAAATATCTGCAGACCAATGAAATAAGATTGCTGACAAAAACCAGATCGTAGATTTTCATATTTCCGTTCGAAAATTAATGTTTTGTGGCGTTACAAACGGTTTAAGAAAAATGCAAAAAAAAACATACAAGTTTTGAACATTCATGTAAAAATCTGCGATCTAATTTTGTCAGCAGACTTATATAACTGGTTTCTATGGATTTTCGCATACATTGGCGGTTCCAAGACAAAAATAAAAAAGTTGTCAAAACGTTCAATCTGTGAGAGTGCAGCTTTAAACCATCGAGTTAACGTTGAAGTAGATCAGAAATATGACGATGCAAATTATGCAGTCCTTAGCATATTACCCAAGATATTTCATTCAAAAAGCTCAAATGTAAATCATACCTAAATACCATGGAAATTATTTATCCCTGTAATTATATTGTGAGATGCATTCATTTAAATTACAATGGATCCATTCACTTGGCATTCAGTTCTGCTGCATATAGAATCAGTTCTGTCTGGTTTAGGGCTAAGCCTCCTGCATGTTTACAGGGTCTTTATTTGATATTTTGCTACTAACCTTATTCCTGTGGTTTTAATTATATTATAATATGCATTTTCTGCAATACAACTGTTTGCATCACGACCAAAACATGCTGTGTTCAAGAATGTTGCAGGATTTTTATTTATTTTTTTAATATGCGTTGTTCTGGATGGTAAACAGATTTTATTAATGCAATTTTAATGAGGCAAATAAACAAGGTCAACTATGACACTGGCCCTTTTTTTCGAACCTCTGATATGTAACCCTGTATACAATTAAGCTGAAAAGGTTTTTCAGTTGTATGCAATAGTGTATAGGTATTTGGTGACATTCTTCAAAGAAGAGCAGTACATGCCAACAACTATATGACTATATGAATGGTTTAGTGGCACACAGATTCGTTGCCAAATGTCAACAATACAAACAAACATACAATACAACACATCCATACACATTACATGAATATTGTCCTACAGTCGAATACTCACTTTTCACGTGCCACGTTTTACATTTGTATTATGCACCAGTCAATTGTAACCACGGCCCCCAGGCCTTTGACCACCCGTAGTTTGTGAATCCAACTATAACAAACTAAAATGAACAAATATCCTGCGTGTAATATCTAGTTGTGTATAGATAAAGACTGAGATAGTTCCCAATACATTATTGATGTCTACATAATGATTGTCCTGTATATCGCCCAGTACTGGACTGACTATCAACTGACGTGGGATCCGAAGAACTATGGGGGTATCCAGGCGCTCAGGATCCGCCCAGAGAAGGCTTGGACGCCAGACATCGTCCTTTTCAATAAGTATATGACATGTGTTTTTTTAGGGTATGCTTTAACCTTAATGTATCGTATGCTATGGGCTGTATAGTATGTTTTCATCTTTGGAATATGTTTCTTACCTGTATATGTTTTATACACTAACTTGTACACTTGGCATGACACTTATAATCTTTCTTTTAACGATGCCTCTTGGCAATATGAATGTTTGTTTATAGTTCTGGAATATATATATAATTATATAATATACCAATTTTTTTCTTGCAAGTATGTCCTTGTTGACGACATTTTCATGGCTTTTAACTCTTGTTAGCAGTAAAGATATTTAACAGAGAACCAGTAATGAAGCTATTCCTGCCATGCATTGACGAGGTTTGGAACACCTTCAGAGTCGTTGTTTTAACAAACCGGCTAATGATGCCACTTAAAATGTTGTTGTTTTCTTTCTTTTATATGACACATGTTGTTACATTTCTTGGATATATTCAGTGCTGATGGCAACTACGAGGTGTCATATCGGTCCAATGTGATCGTCTACCCGGACGGGAAGGTGAACTGGATTCCACCGGCCATCTACAAGAGCTCATGTACCATCGATGTCCAGGTCAGAATATTACGATACTTAAATATGCATCTTCTTCCCATTTCTTTGTATATATTTTTGCTGAATAGGCACACATTCACCTTTGTGTTTATTTGAGTTCATGCCAGTCTTAACCAGAATACTAAATATGTTCTCGACAATATATCTACTATTTAAGACATACACATGCGACATGCGCACTATTTTCGGACGTGTGTTAAAAGATTACATAAAGCTTGCTTTATGTTTCTTCGAGAAAACGAGTCTTAAATTCAATTATAATAAGATTAAAAAAGGCGTGTTCCTTTCTCTTATATAAGCAGTGAAATACAGTAGAGAAAATATTGAAAATTGATACTTATTAAGTAGAATGCGCAAACCCAAACCAGATAACATGTTAGTGTTGTTCAGCTTATAAAGGTAACAGGTGGCAGTTTTGGGCACTTATGAGCGTGTTTAAGTATTATGATACTTAACGTACCAAAAAGGTTCGGCGAATATAAACTAGAACACACGAAACACAAAACAATTGGCGAACGTTATATTGTTATCTTACGGCAGTAATATGCCACCATATATCTGACCTTAGGTCTGGTACACGTTAATCGAAGAAGTAAGACTTCCAATGCCGTTTTAGTCTGGCAAGTATGCAAATGATCAAGATTTCAATTCATTTTACTAAACCTTAAAATTGCTCCGGATGTAAACATTTTCTTTCTGGAAATGGCGCCGAGTCAATCTGATGCATTTTGAAACAGTTTATAAGCCAAGCACTTAGTAAGATGAAAACGTGATGAAGTAATTTGTTAACCCATTCACCAAAAGTTTCAGACATTTTAATCCGAGATTCATCTCCTGTTACCTCATTTGTACGAGGAATATTCACGAACGATATTTCTTTCAGTACTTTCCCTTCGATGAACAAAGATGTGACATGAAATTCGGATCTTGGACATTTAGAGAAGACCAGCTTAATTTCACATTTTACATGAACATGAATTCGCTAGATGTGACAGATTATTTGAAAAGTGGAACATGGGACATCCTAGACAGCCCTGCAAAAATTGAGCGAGTTCCACATCCGGTGACAGGCGAAATGAAAACCATGGTGATATTCACATTCAGGCTGAGACGGAAAACCTTGTTCTACACAGTAAACCTCATCATACCATGCGTATTGATCAGTTTTGTTACTATTTGTGTGTTTGCACTACCAGCGGATGCAGGGGAGAAGATTACCTTGTGCATATCCATTCTCCTTGCATTGGTTGTGTTCCTTTTACTGATTTCCAAAATTCTTCCACCTTCTTTGACAATCCCACTAGTTGCGAAATACCTTCTGTTCACATTTATTATGAATATAGCGGCCATATCATTCACCGTGATAGTTATAAATAGAAACTATCGAACTCCGAGGACGCACCAGATGCCTTATTGGGTACGGGTAGTTTTTCTGAATTACCTTCCCAGGATTCTGTTCATGGAACGACCTGAACACGATATTAGATGGAAGTCGCCTCATGACGAAGACTCCCATGAACATCATTTCACCTCTCCACTCTTGGTGAACTCAAGAAACCCAGATGTTTTGCAGACTGTGCCATCAAGAGGCGGACAATATGACAACTATTTGGACACTGTTGAACTTTCCGATATTAATCCGCACAATGACTGCCAATTAACTGTGTCGTCTGCGCCAGAAACTCAGCCCATGCTCTCGAACTACGACGATGCAGCGTTGGCACAGATATCTCCGGAAATAGTAAAGGCTGCCGAAGCTCTGCGGTTTATAAGCCGGCATTTGAAAAATGAAGACGACTACAACACGGTAATGGCAGATAATATAAACCCATTTGTCAGAAATTCTCTTAATATGCAAGTCTTCATAGTAATGTCTTTTTAATATTTTCACAACGTTAACTAAGTGATGATAATGCTATATCGACTAGGAGAAATATTCCATAATTAAGAAAACGTTCCATCTGGATGAGTTTATTTTATCTTGGAATATTTGTATCGAAATCTCGCCTTTGAATTCAGTTTTTTTGTTTGGTTTTCCGAACTACAATGTTAAGGGTTTTAATATTTTGTTTGTCTTATCGATATTTAACAAGCATAAATGACATTGTAAACAAGATAGTTCACTTGCATGTTTTTAATCATATAACTCTTTCAAATGAACGCTTTCATAATTAATGATACTCACCGTGCATCTAAATTCAAATATTTTTTATTGCATTACTTACTAGTATATAGATATAATTGAACATTTATCATCATTGCTTCCCATAACTTTTTTTTACTTGTATGTGTTTAAAATGGATAAATTATATCTCGAACTTATTCAACCAAACGCTGGATTTTAGCTAAACGGTTTCGAGCTGGCTAAAAGAGATTCGCTAAGGACACAAAAATAACTATGTATAACTGTTGCATGTTACATGTCCTTTTTATATGTATAAGATAGGTTCGAAAATGTGTAAAATAAGAAAGAAATATAATTACTCACTTCCATTTATCTTGTAGGTCCTTGACGACTGGAAGTACGTTGCCAGGGTGATCGACCGCTTGTTGCTGTATATATTTCTCCTGGTTACAATTGGCGGGACCATGACGATCCTCATGCAGGCCCCCCATATACTCGAATATGTAGACCAGGACGAGATCATACAAAACATTATACAGAAATGGAACCTGGGGGCGACCTGAATTCACTCTGGTGTTTTGCAGAAATGGAACCTTGGAATCCACTGAAACCTGTTTGGTGTTATTCATGAATGGTACTCTGTGAGTACACAATTCACTTCGGTGTTTTACAGAAATGGACCCTTGAAGTAAACAGAGCAAATTTGATGTTTCGGGTTCTAGCCCTAAAGCAAGCTGAACTGTGTAGTGTAAAATGTTGACCATAACCTAGGGGAACTACTGTCGTGATTTGAGACAAACTTGACCCGATGTCGTTTTGCAGAAACAGAACCGTTGGACTACCTGAATTCATTGGTGATTTACAGAAATTGACCTTCTTGGCAAACAGAGCACGTGTAGAGTTTAGAGTTTAGTGGGCAAGTGCAAGGCAAGCTGGGCAAGCGGAACACTTTAGTGTCTAATGTTTAGTATGACTTTGCAGCAGGGTAAACGTATGTCCTGTTTAACATCAATCCTAACCGAACGGTATTTATTTTGATGTTAAAGGCTGTTGCTTATACAAGCATCATAGCTTTCTGGTCATTGAACGGGCATGAATAGTTTGAATAATGAAAGTCGGGGGTCCAATAAAGTGGACAGATTGTTGTATGAAGAGAAGGGGATAATGTGTGTTCGGCATTCAGCTGTTCAGATTCAGGGAGACCATTCTGGTGTACGTCGGTTTTGTACATACTAGTTATCATTTTGTTGTTTATATTGATCATTTTATATAGTGCATATTTGATGTCTTTGGGTGTTTATCCTACAATGATTTTATGTGTGTATAAAATGAATATGTGTGTACATTTTATGAATGTTGTCCGGTCGTGTAAGTCTGTTTCACTTGACTTGTGTAGGTTTTATGATCATCTAAAATAAACATTATACATACTATCAAATGTCAAACCATTAAGTATGCAAGCAACTAATGCACACTAAATAAGCTACCGTAACATCAACAGCATTATCAGCAGCAAGTAAAACACGTTCCAATATCCATTATACTTTAAATGAACAAGACGAGCAGCCGATTGTATAAAATAACATACGCTATCCATAGGTTGTCTGTTGGCTAGTTTGCGCGTCAAGGCAATTTGATTGGCCAACAGTATTTATCGGATACATATTGACCAATCAACACGTTTAATGGCTGATATTAATCAAACCGAACGGTTTTATTCGATTTGCTGCAGCTGCCAAACTAAATATGGTGATAATGGCCGTCGTGATGTTCGATAACATGTTTGGACATTTGAGTGTCCTTCAGACACCAATGTAATGTTAACATTATTGAAACTATAGGGCCGAGCCCAATAACCTAAAATTTAACCACAAGCCCGATTACAGGCCTATGCTCAAGGACAAATATTTACATTCGCCCTAGTCTTTTTGCGGGAACATGGAATTTGAACTTTATTCCTTATATAAGCCTCCATAAATTAAGAGACGCATTACCAAGTGCTTACATGAAATACAAACAAGATGACCAAACACATTCACCATGCACATATTTGCAATGTACACAAAAAACACATCTATACCACAAATAATGGAACAAAATAATACTTTACTCACATGAATACTTGAACGTCAGTTAACAAATGGTATACGACTGTACAACCACTGGCAAATCGTTCATAAGAACATCTGTTCTTGGTAGCCTTTCTTAAATAATAAATACGCAGGTGAGGAGGATTTTGATGATTTTCAATCGTGATGATTGATAAATTTTCATTTTGCCCTACTCTATTCATAAAGCACTGAACTCACGAAAAACATGCGATCGGTCTTGAAATAGCAAACAAAAAAAAAACGCTAAAAGACCACAAGCGTATATAACTATCCAAATATTGTCAGCACGGCACTATCTGGGTTGGTATATATAAAACTTAAGTTAATCTTAGGGTCATACATCATTGTCACTTCATTCACTCTATTGGTCAGATATTAATAACAAGTAATCCGATTAGCTACATCGTTCTTAGATCCGATTAAGACCAATATTGATTATCAGCCCTTTTCAGTAAAACGTCAGACGCGAAAAGACAAACAACAAGAATCACACTGAACAAAACACGTGCGGTAAACTTAACACTTCAGGAAACATCCTACCCTATCATGGATGTTAGGATTAGAGCATGGTATATCTATGGCTTCAGATCAAGGAAAAACGGGAAGAAAGAGTGATAATTACCCGTATATTGGTTTGGGGATAGGTTATTAAAATAACTCTTAAAGATTGTAACACGATAGACGGAAGTCGTAAGCAACAAATCACCAATTAATCCATTGAACGTTTTTGTTGTTACAGGAACATATGGTCCGATCGCAATCTGGTAGGTAGAATTGCGTTCATACCAGGTCTAGAAAAATGTTCTTCGTCTTCAACATCCCGAGATTAACAGCGTTTTTTTACGATCACAACAAACCTGCGAAAACAGCCAAAACATTTTTAACTGGGCTTATCAGCTTTGCAATTATTGTTATGTCATCTCTTAATTGCAGATGGTAGCTTAAAATAATACCTTATGTTTCCTAGTAAATTGATCTGAATTGTTCTAGGGTAAAAAGCAATACTTTGATTGCAATAAACGCTTTTTACAAAACGGTTCGGTGACCGAGCAGACGATGCGAACAATACAGTTGTAAAATTGTTCTTATATACCAGGGAGGTAGCTAGCCCTCTTTATGTTGATTCATACTTTTGCTAGGGGGGTTCTGAGGAATGCCCCCTCAGAACATTTTGAAACCCATGGTGCAATCTGGTACTGGGAAATGGATATTTTTAGAATCATGTTGTCAAGTACGCATACTGCAACTTTGGCTGTGTTTTTCCCCTTTTTTGTCAGAATTATTTGGATTCAGCCGCATACTCGAATGAGGGCAGCTACGCGCCTGTAATACCGAACCTAATTATGTGATGATATACTAAGGTTAACTTTTGTTTGAATCGTTTTGTTATTCAGAAAAGATATCAATAGTCATTGTCATTTTGTTAATCTCCTTCAGACGTATTGATGGAAACAGCTGTGATTTCAAAAAGCTACAAAGATACAAAATTGACTACTACTTGTTTATTAAATTGGTGTAATGCCAGTTCAATCATTGTGTTTCAATGCTTTTTTAAAACAGCATATAGAAAAACAAAACTTCCTTACGGACTGTTTTGTTCTGACATGTTTTTTTTTCTATGAAAATACAAGCCGAGATTATAATTATATTTACGAGAATTAGATATGTTTATGTATTATAACTTCGTTGATAAGCCGGTCATTTCTGACAGATATCAGTTAAAACTAAAGCCAGCGAAATAATTAAGGTTAAATCTGATTAATTTAAGCTCAAAACTTTTAAGAAAGATAAAAGAAAAACTATCCTCTCTATGAATCGGTCAGTCAATACAAGCGTAGATAACAAATGTTGCAGCATAATCGAATCGTCATTCCAGACAATAATAAAATGCACACAAAGTAAATGAAAGAGAAACAAAAACAGATCCCATGTCCGTCAGTGTAACACATTTCCCGTAGTGAACAACTTGTTCGGGGGAAAGACCAGGCGTATTATTGACGCAAGGCGAAGCCGACGATTTCAGCATTTGCCGAAGTGGAAGTGCTGAACGCAGGCAGAACACCTGAAGTTGGTTACCTGTATAGCGCCCCGCTTGTGCCATATCGGCCCAGCTAGACTATTACTGTAAAGCAGCTACGGTATTATAGCTGTTAACGATTTCTCTTTACGGATAGTTTTGTAAATAATATTTCTACGTGAATCTGTGAATATTCATTGTGGTATTCATGGGATTATGTGGATGAAAAAAGAAGTTTATTGTTCCATAGTTAAGTGTACTGAATGTTTTAATTTGTCAGGGAAAGGAATGTTGTATTTAATGTATTGAATGTACACACAGAGTCGTCTGCATCGAGTTCACGCGAGAAAACGTGTGTTTCAGATCAAACAAAGGTAACAGTTGTTGATCGAGTGCTGGATTTATTTGATAAAAACCTACAGTGATTTGTGGCATATTGTAGAGACATCGTTAAGACATGCCGTGCCTTGTATTATAGGTAAAGAAAACTGAATGAATAGTGTTCGGGGTTTTGTATTAATTGGATATCGAATTCGATGTAAAGTAGACGCAGTTTTCAGTGGCTTGAATACCTGACAATTCGAATACTCAAGTGTTTGCTATGTAAATGATAATTTTTCTACAGTGATTATTTTTTCAGATGTATATTAATGGCGGTGTATTTGCTCTACTAGGGATTACCTAAATGCCTATATAGCATCGCCCCACAAGAATCATCGCAGAGGGAAGGTCATTAAGTGGAATATTGTGTCTGGTGATCACCAAGATTAACTCTAAACTGATGAAATGATAATTCAGAATGATTTAAAACTGCTTTCAAACTTGATACAGTTTCCATGATACCCGAAATCTCATCGAAGACACGGCATTCTGGAAACACACGAGGGAACAATGCAACATGACTTTAATAAGAGCCAATACAGTGGGAGGGGCATTGAAGGAGATCATCTATGGTAACCTGTGGATTCTGGTAGTTTGGTGTGCCTTGGCCGAAGCTTTTGTCAACAAGTGTGATCCGTCCCTCATGGGTAAGCAACATTTATTACCCTTCCTTCTAAAATACAACGAAACTAAGCTAATTAGATTCGCAAGCAGTGTTTCTGTCATCTAATATGCTTGACTGTGTTATCCTCATTGCAATCATAATTAGGCTATAACAGATACAAGTGGAAATTTCATCGAATATCCTACCTAATCGAAGGGTGAAACTGATATTTAACCAGACAATTGCTTTTCTTTTCTATTGCATCAATTTTATTAAAATACACATAGTTAAGCAAGATATTAATTCATATGTCAAGTGTCCTCACAGCTGTTAACAAGATTCTGCAAGGCTCTTAAGAATGCTTGTAAAATGCATAACTTGTATATCTATCAAAGACTATAATAAACTTTTTATGTTAAACGCATATCTATAAATAAATAATTGGCTATGATCCTACATTATTTTCTTCAGCATATGAGAATTCATATATGCTCTTTTTTTGTAAAACGTATGCAGCGTTACGAAATTATTTCAGTATTTGTATAAAACGAAATCAATATGATAATAAAATGTCCTGCTTCGGTCTTGAATTATATATGGCATACAATTCAATATATGAAAAGAAAAAAGAGCACAAAGAATACTCACTACTCGTACTCAGTTGATCTATTTGTTGCTAGTTAGTTTGCTGCTGTTGGTTTTTGGCTTTTCACTGGAGTTTCCATTGCATTCTTATCAACATAAAGTTCTTAGATTAATATAAAAGGGCAAAACTCGTAAGCAAATCATATATCTATATTTAGATTTGCAGTACAGAGGTTAATACTAACAGAACTGTGGTTTAGCCTAACAGTACTGAGGTTTAGACTTACAGGTTTAGACTTACAGTACTGAGGTGTAGACTTACAGGTTTAGACTTACAGTACCGAGGTTTAGACTTACAGTACTGGGGTTTAGACTTACAGTACTGAGGTTAAGACTTGCAGTACCGAGGTTTAGACTTACAGCACCGAGGTTTAGACTTACATGCCTTGACTTGCAGTACCGAGGTTTAGACTTACATGCTTTGACTTGCAGTACCGAGGTTAAGACTTGCAGTACCGAGGTTTAGACTTACAGTACCGAGGTTAAGACTTGCAGTACCGAGGTTTAGACTTACAGTACCGAGGTTAAGACTAACAGTACCGAGGTTTAGACTTACATGCTTTGACATGGAGTACCGAGGTTTAGACTTATAGAACTGAGGTTTAGACTTACAGTGCTGGAGTTCATTCGGAGCCCCTCGGTCATTTTTTATCGAAAACAACTTCGAATGTATGCCGGTACATCAGTTGAAAAATTATATCATTAATTAAATGTAGTGTTTAGACTTGTATTTATTGATCTAAGTTTAAATTGATTGTCAGTGAGTGTATTATTGCATAATTAAGATTCCCACGAGTTAAGTCATAAAGTTCAACTGCTAAATAAAGTTACTACGCGATCTACTTGCAGCGGACTTAAACGTACCGCTTTAACCGTCCATATACATCCGAGGTTGTTTTCGATTAAAATGGCCGAGGAGTTCCGAATGTACCGAGGTTTAGACTTACAGTACCGAGGTTTAATCTTACAGTTCTGAGGTTTAGACTTACAGTACCGAGGTTGGGAGTTACAGTACCGATATTTAGATGAACAGTACCGAGTTTAGACTTTCAGTATTGAGATTTAGGCTTTTAGTTCCGATTTTTGGACGTACAGTTCGATGTTAAGACTTACAGTACCGTGGTTGAGAGTTACAGTGCCAATATTTAGATTAACAGTACGGAGTTTTGTCTTTCAGTGTCGAGATATAGACTTTCAGTTGGAATTGTGCATTTATAGTACTGATAAATTTAGATACGGTACCTATATTCAGATTTTAGACTTATATTACCGAATGAAGATTAATAGAACCGCGGTTTAGACTAACCGTACGTGTATTTAGATTTACAGCACCGACAATTAAATATACTGTTCTGATAGGGAGACCGGAATTTTGGTAAAAGGGGTTTCAATTTTACAGTACCGATATTTAAGTTCCTTATAGTACCAAAAGTCGACCTTTAGATGTATGGTACCTAAATAAAGATTTATAGAGCCGAGGATTATATATAAAGTACCGACATTTAGATTTACAGTACCGATATTTAGATTTACAGTACCGACATTTAGATTTACAGTACAGAGAACATTCGAACAAGAAAAAAGCAACACAAGCAAATTAGAAGGAAGATTAACAAATCATTCATACTTCACCACCCTTACCCTTGGAATGCAGGAAAACCTTTTTGGTTTACAGTTTTGCAGTTGATATTTTACTTTGTTTTCACTTATTTATAATGTTATCAGTTATATGTACATAATGCACCTAAATGACATTATAAGGAACATGCAATAAAATTATCAAAGGTATGTCATAAGAGAACTATTTTCATGTAATGGAGTATTTTCAGTAACATTGGACATGTAAAGTGTATACACACGTACTATTTCGCTTGTATGTATGTACACATATATATTGTTACCTTTCTCAGAAATATGTAAGTCCCTAGTAGCCACGCAGGCCAAATAAATGTTACAGGAAGCACGAGTTATTGGTGCATAAACTCGTCAGAATCATAAACAAATACTGTTCAGAAGCTATGCCAACAATCTGAGCCAAATATCTTGGGGAACTGAGTATAAACAATATTACTTTCAAATAATTATTTTCTCAATTGCTTGTCGTGTTCTTTCTGTACGTATAATTACTCTATGACTAAACCTATTGAAACATGAAATGGCAACTGGTAAAGCTATGATTCATTATTTTGGATATGTACAGTTATGTATAAATATAAAATAGAAATTAAAAAGACAAACCCAGTTACTTAATTATTATAATACTAAGTATTATTATTTTTTGTGGCAGAAAAATCCACAGCAAAATTATACAAATATAAATCAGGTTCAATGTAACCCTTTAAGAAATATATTTTAGGGTAACCGTTTAAAAACTGTCGCCGAAATACAATATATATGATATTAGGCTTATTCTCTCATTTTGCAATAATAAATTAATAATGGGACAAGTGTACGATTAGCTACCAATGCACCGATTCAATCCCGAGTTGACATCTATTATGCTGACCGAATGAATACCTGTCTCGCTGACCGAGTGAACACCTGGATCGCTGACCGAGTGAACACCTTTCTCGATGACCGACTGAACACCTGTCTCGCTGACCGAGTGAACACCTGGTTGGCTGACCTAGTGAACACCTGTTTCGCTGACCGATTGAATACCTGTTTCCCACCGAGTGGAAACCTGTTTCCCTGACCGAGAGAACACCTATTTCCCTGACCGTGTGAACACCTATTTCGCTGACCGAGTGAACACCTATCTCGCTGACCGAGTGAACACCTGTTTCCCTGACCGAGTGAACACCTATTTCCCTGACCGAGTGAACACCTTTTTCGCTGACCGAGTCACCTGTTTCGCTGACCGAGTGAACACCTGTTTCCCTGACCGAGTGAACACCTGTTTCGCTGACCGAGTGAACACCTATTTCCCTGACCGAGTGAACACCTGTTTCGCTGACCAAGTGAACACCTATTTCCCTGACCGAGTGAACACCTGTTTCCCTGACCGAGTGAACACTTATTTTCCTGACCGAGTAAACACCTATTTTCCTGACCGATGGAACACCTATTTCGCTGACCGAGTGACCACCTGTTTCCCAGACCGAGTGAACACCTGTTTCGCTGACCGAATGACCACCTGTTTCCCTGACCGAGTGAACACCTGTTTCCCTGACCGAGTGAACACCTGTTTCCCTGACCGAGTGAACACTTGGTTGGCTTACCGAGTGAAACCTGTTTCCCTGACCGAGTGAACACCTGTTTCACTGACCGAGTGAACACCTATTTCGCTGACCGAGTGAAAACCTGACCGAGTGAATACCTGTTTCCCTGACCGAGTGAACACCTGTTTCGCTGACCGAGTGAACATCTGTTACCCTGACCGAGTGAACATCTTTTTCCCTGACCGAGTGAACACCTATTTCCCTGACCGAGTGAACAACTATTTCGCTGACCGAGTGAACACCTGTTTCCTTTTTTGGGTGAACACCTGTTTCCCTTTCAGGGTGAATATTTGTTTCCCTGACCTAGTGAACACCTGTTTCCCTTTCAGGGTGAACATTGGTTTCCCTGACCGAGTGAACACTTGCTGCGCTGACCGAGTGACCAGCTATTTTCCTTTCAGGGTAAACATGTGTTTCCCTGATCGAGTGAACACCAATTTCGCTGACCGAGTGAACACCTGTTTCGCTGACCGAGTGAACACCTATTTCGCTGACCGAGTGAACACCTAAGTAGTTGACCGAGTAGACATATGCTTTGTTGTCTTAGTGAACACCTGTTTCTCTGACCCAGTGAACACCTGTTTCGCTGACCTAGTGAACACCTGTGTTTGTTGACCGAGTGAACACTTGTTTCCCTGACCAAGTGAACACCTGTTTCCCTGAACAAGTGAACACCTGTTTCCCTTTCACTGTGAACATCTGTTCACTGACCGAGTGAACACTTGCTTCGCTGACCGAGTGAACACCTGTTTACCTTTTAGGGTGAACACCTGTTTCCCTTTCAGGGTGAACATTTGTTTTCCTGACCCAGTGAACACCTGTTTCCCTTTAAGGGTGAACATTTGTTTCCCTGACAGCGTGAACACTTGCTGCGCTGACCGAGTGAACACCTATTTTCCTTTCAGGGTGAACACTTGTTTCCATGACCGATTGAACACTTGCTTCCCTGACCGAGAGAACAGCTATTTTCCTTTCAGGGTGAACATTTGTTTTCCTGACCGAGTGAACACTTGTTTCCCTGACCGAGTGAACACCTATTTCCCTTTTACCTCTAGCCGTTCGTTTATGCTTATTTCTTTAAGCTCGATTGTGACCATAAGCCGACGACTTTTATAACCACGCGCGTGTCCGTTTTATTGGTACAAACTAGTACTGGTATCCATGAGAATTTACCCCTTGTTTGGATCGAACTCCTCACAGACCTTTTGGGATAGAGGAGGACACATATACCACTAGACCACTCTTACTCTCCAGCCTGTAAAAATGGTCTCGGTTAATTGGCTACCGGGCTTGTCCCTGTATTTTCCATTGTATAGCTGATATGTGATTGCGACTCGACCGGGTACCTAGATAAAACGTGTACACAATAGTACAGTATTCCAACATTATAATTAATAAACCTCATCGTAATGACTTCCTTGGTCCATAAGGACGCAAGTCCACACCTTTGAGAAAAACTCACAAATTCATAAATGCTTCTCTAAAAGATGATATCACTTTGAGATGATAATTTGAGTGTACCTTAACGAGTTTTCGCGTTAGAAAATCATTTGAGCAATTATAAGTAAAAGCTATACTTTAGGTGAGAAGTGTTTCATTTTTCTTCTCAGTTGTATTTTGTCCACTTTATGTGGCGTACTTGAGAAGCCATCTGATAGTATTTACCCGATGAACCGACAAAATGTTAAAAACATATGGATCATCAAAAAAGATTTGAAAAGCAGAAGGCGTGTTTTATAACATGTATATGCTTGTTGATTACCGTTTTTAATCCATAAATACATATCATTACGAACTATACACTTTTTTATTTGGCTGAAACTTATACACGAGTTGAATGAGTTCTTTGATCCAATATAAAGTAAAATATACTTGCGGATTAAATCGATTAACCGATCTAAAGGATTTCAGTGGAAAAATGTAGTTTATCCAAATATTTTAACAAATTGAACAATAATTTGGTGAAGCAAACCTATTTATATAAGTTGAAATATTCTACATGAAGTCCGCATGGCACGAACGTACAGAATCCCATTCAAATACCAAGGAATTAATCAAACTTACATTACACAATATGTAACAAGAACAACGTATGTTAGTAACATTGTTTAAACAAATTAAGAACAGCTTTAGTTTCAGACAATTATTTTGCTTTAACATTGCTTTGAGTTACAAATTGTCTGTAAATACCAGCAGAAGCCGGGTATATATCGTCTTACAAAAACTCTGACAAAATGGAATGCAGTTATCTAAGTGTAAAAGCGATATTTCGACCATTTGGCACGAGTTCCATTCATATCGAAGGTTAAATTCTTAAATTGCAATGCACATATTTTATACTCAAACAAAGTATGATAAAAAGTGATTATATTTGTTCCGTTGATGTAAAGCAGTTGTTGTATATCGTGGATGTGTTAAAAGATTTAATCCTCAAGGAAAATATTTTCAAAGGCAAACATTTAGGAGGCAAAACTATTGTATATCGAACCTTCTCTGACACATAATGACGTATAAGATACCATAAATCAAATACAGTTAAAGTCTTGACCAGGAACAACAGATCGTTACACGATACACATACAAAACATATGGCTTATCTGGTGATCTGCCATCTATTTATATGTGAAATAAGCCCTAATCAAAGGCAAACAATGCTTATGTCACCGGACACGACGCACTGGTGATGGCCAGCATCACCCACTGATCACTACAGACGTATTACACAGTCTGTCATTTTCGGCCGGACAGCGAACTCGACGCTTATATACAGAAATCTTGTTAATAATCATACCGTTATTTGTTTAGACAACATGCACTGTGATTCTGTTGATTGTTAATTAGCAGAATACGGTTCATGTCAGAAATGTTTTCTTTATATCCGATAGCCTTCGTAGTTTCTAAGGTGAGACAAATTGGGAGATTATGAGTAACCTTATTTAATCGGGCAAGTATTCGTGTAGTGTCTGTTTTCTGTGTCTTAGGGATAGCCCAGCCAGATCTGTCATAACTTTTCATACTACTGTCCAGATATATCACATCCAACCAAATTAGGATGAGGAAACACGTGACCTAAAGGGGTTCTCACATTGGTCAAAACGGGCCACAGCCGATATAGACAAACAACTTAGTGGCGTTAATTTCTAAATTATCTTTTAGCGTTGTATCGTTCTACAAAATTCAGTGAATTTGAAATTTTGGCCAAGGATTCAATCATTGAAACTCTAACCTATTTCACACGTGTAGAAACTGGAAATAAAACATGTTCTTGTATAGGCTAAGAATATCTTTTCTGTCAAAGATATTGTTTAGAAATTAACATCACTTACTTATTTTATTAATATCGGTTGTAGCCCGTGGTGACCCATGTGAGAAGCCCTCTAAGTCACGTGATTTCGCATCATGCAAATGTGTGTGTGTGTGTGTGTGTGTGTGCGTGCGTGCGTGCGTGCGTGCGTGCGTGTGTGTGTGCGTGCTTTGATAGGTGAAACGGATTACTCATACGTAGACTCTTTCATAAGGCTTGCCTAGCCCCCGTTACTACGAAACACTGAATTCTTTTCTCAATCTCACCTTCCAAATAACAACATGACATGGTTCAAAATTGTGTATGTTTTACTGTTATGAAGCGGATTTTCTTGTGTATTATGTTTGCTATACATACTTAAGAAAAGTAAGTCTAGAGGAATTACATTTTCTTCAGTTATAACCCAACAATAATAAACTAGGTTCATGTGCAGTCAGTATTTGCCTACATGTTTTTCCTTATCAATATGTTCTTTGAAAGAACATGCTTTTGCAAAGAGTAGTTCTTGGTTTAAAATCAGTTAGTTAAGACATAAGTTATGATCTCGGCATCAACACATTATAAAGCTATTGAAAAACGTAATTTTTCTCTCTCAAAAGAACATGTTGTTTAAAACCTTAAGATCAGAATAAAAACACCCTACAGCAAAGACTTGAGTATTTTGTAATGTATCAATGCTATTTCCTGGCTATATATACACTTCATACCTGACATAATTCAAAAGAACCTCCACAGTTTACTTTCAAGAACACATTTGCAGTTTCTATGGACTTCTTTTTCCAACGATTATATTAGTTTCAAAGTAATACAGCTGTCGACAGTTTAGCCCGTATCCTAATATCACAAACATATTCAAGTCAATTCTCAATCTCATTTCATCACAGAACATTACAAGTTAAAAGAAATCGTAGAAGTGTTTGGCTTTAAATATGTTTTGTTTTTGTCAAAAAAGTCAGCACTACCCAATCAACATTGTCTTATGGCTTTGTGGTGATTGCAGCTATTTTAGAAACGGATATTAGCCATTTTGTAGCCAGGAAATAATTTAAATAATGTTTTTCCCACTTGTTGGCATTCCTCACCATTTTTTGACTCATTGTAATGCTCGGAAGATTTTTTATAAAACAATGGATATAACAAGGACAAGCCATGACTTTCACAATCGAACTATATAAACATATATTTTGAGATAATAAATATATATGTATGTAAAACATAGTTTATTGAATATTACATTTTGCTTGAATCAAGCATTCTTTTGGTTTGGAAATATGTTAATTTGAAAGGTGATTGAGTGTGTGTATAATAAAGGAAATGCCGCTCTTCAGAATTGGCTTAGGAATAGAGGTCATACATGATAAAACAAAACAATAAGTTTTCTTTTGAGTCCTACCGTCAGAGCATCAACAAAGAACATCTTATCTCGCCAGTACCTTTATTCTTGCATTATCACTTCCCATAAACCTAATTCTTAGAACTTATACTTTTAGGAAAAATAAATCAAGTTTGACAGTTTTCAAGCTAATGCACTGAGTACCAAACAAACCGTTACTCGGAATTCCTAAAACTTTCAAGTTCATAATGGGTTTATTGTTGTTGAATAATTACTTATAAACATTGTCTGTGGCAATTAGCAATAAGTACGCCACCTGCAGAGCGAATTTGAAACACCCGAATGCGTTTATAATCATTTCTACCCGGTGGGTTTTACACCAAAGATACATTTAGACTCTAGAATAGATTGTGTGTTTGGATACAAACATGGGTACATTGCATTTTCTAAACAAAGAACTTCATCTGCTAGGGTTGTTAAATTAGGCACGCCCGAACGATTAGATTAAGGGCACTCAACGAAAAAAGTGCTGGATGTGTTGAAAGGCTGTAGTCTAAACAATCATGATTTTACTGTAGTTACCATTCACAGGCAGTAAAAATCCAAGTGGCCTCAAACTGTAACCGATAAATGCCTGCTATTACCTAAGAATAGGTATTGTAAAGTCTTGAACTTTTAACAATTAGCGATGTTCATAACAGTAACTAATAAACCTATATGTACTCGGATATGTGAACATTTCATTCATCTTTTGAGTGTATTGCTAATGTAAAGTTAATCAAATGAATCCCAATTTTGGCTAAGGACGTTTTCACTATTTGTAATAGGTACAACAAGGCAGGGTCTTTTATTCAATACATTTCCATTTTCTTGGTTAGAATATATATATTCTCTGCAAGACTTATTTAAGATTATTCAGGTCTCTTTCAATTCACATAAGCGTTGCAATCTTATGAACGTATTGAAATAAAGGGGTCTTTCAATTCGAACTATTTTAAACCGCATAACACCATACGTTCCATTTTTAACTCCAACGCATTTTTTTTAACATGTGATGTCGAAAAATTGATCTCACGGTACCTGATTTCGATTAGCGGTTCAAATTTTTGCGTTATGCAGCCTAAAAATGATCCCTTGTTAAAATTGATAGCACTATTAGAATGTTCTTTTTGGTTGTAAGGGCGCCACATAAAACCATGTTATTTTTGAATGCATACAGCTCATTTGCCTAAAACGGTTTTTGTTCTTAGCTCATCGCTGTTCACATTACTGTTATATTTAGATGTCAATGTTTACTAAGAAATTATTAGCACCAATTTGTGTTTTCTTTGTCCAGTTGTTAAAACGTACCATGTGCCAAAAGTTCTTTTAAACTTTTGAATATTTTCACTTAAGTTATTTAAGGTCGGACTTTTTTCAGTTCATATGAGATTAAAAGTTATACCAACAAAAACTACAACAACAACACTTGCAGCAGCAACAGCAACAATAACAGCATCATCATCAGCAAATAAAACAGCAGCAGGAGCAGCAACAGCAGCAGCAGCAACAAAATAAGCATTTAAATGATAAAAAAACTTAATTCACGTAAAACGTCGGTTTGACTGTACTTTGTATGTGTAACAAAGTAAATGAATCTAACTGATAACAGAAGCGATGTAAAGCTCTTATAACGCATCTCCCACTCACTTCAATTTACGATTATGTGCATTCTACAGTATCGCCAACACACAACTGCCATAAACTATTCTTGTTCAATATGTGTATTTACAGAACAAGCGAAACAAAATAGCAATTATTGTTGTGCTGTACATAAAGTAGCTGTTTGTTTTCGTCTCAATTGCGAACAAGTAGAAATCGCAAATAAACGAGTATATAAACCCTCAAACATGTGTTATGTACAATTTGCACATCACCGTAGACACTTCATAAGATCATGTTGCAAAGACGAAGAATAAAAATGGAACATAACGAAGAATAAAAATGGAACATTACGAAGAATAAAAATGAAACATTACGTTACAGAAAGCCATGTGTTCAAAACCTCTTCACAAAAGGCTACTTTGAACCATTTACAGACAGACAGACAGACAGACTGGCGGAGTGTAAAAAAGTTGTTGTGTACAATGACATGTACACAACCACTCAAGTTTTACTTATAAGAGACTATATCAACGAACAATAAAATGCGTTGTCTATGAGAACATTGCAACTTTTAGTCCTTCTCAGGGTTAACCAGACCTTACAACTATCATTTATTTTCATTTCAATACAATCTTAAATTAATGTTTAAATTTTTTTCAGGTGGCGAGTTTACAAAGCAGCAGAAGTACGAGTGTCTCGTGGAAAAGCTGTTCGATCCCGCCAACTACAGCCCGCTTGTGAGGCCCGTCAGCAATATTTCAAATACTGTCGATGTAGACTTCAGCGTCCAGTTGTCCCAGATAGTTAACTTGGTAAGATCTAGTCGGATCTGCAATGCAATGGATTTCCTGTACACTTATAAGAGTTTTTGTTTCTATCGATAGTTTAATATAATTATACTTTGTACGATTCTTAACTAATCTATCAAGAGAATACCCCATCCATGCAAGTCCGTTAAATAATTTAACATCATGTTGAGTGCGTTTGATATAACAATTTGAACATTTATATGCCTTTAGTATATGTCTTACCTTTTTGCAGGATGAGAAGAATCAGATCATGAAAACGAACGTCTGGCTTCAACTGGTATGGGTTAAGTCTTAGTTCATTGCATTGTACATTAAGACGGATAATAGCTTCTTTGGGCGCTTATTGATTTTTTGCCGAATTATTTTTATCGAATCTAATGTTCCGATCTTCAGAAAACGTGGTCAGAATATTTGTCTTCTTATATTGACTTTACTTTAGACCACTGTGAAAATGGATCATCTCTGGTCAAAAACTAGGTCATATAGTCAAAGTTTAAGACAACATTTACTGTTGAAGTGTCTTATTACTATTACAAACTATTGAGTATTCTTCTAATCGTAAAGAAACTCCGTCAGCTTATTTCTCAGAAATATAAAGGCAAGTGCGAGTATGGGTTATCTCGGATAAAAACTAGGTCACTAGGTCAAATTAAGAAAAACGTTGCGTTTATTAATTCAAAAGCGTTATCCATTCTTCGTGGAATCCGATGAGAATATTTGTCAACGTAATATTAAAGACAAGTGTGAATATGAACACCTTTTTTGTGGTTTTTATTCCTTTCATAAATCCAACATTTAACCATTAATTAAACATTTAAGTCAAAATATTTCTCAGCATGATATTTACGACCACTATGAATATGATTTATCTCAAACTAAAACTAGTTCGGAGCAGTGTGAAAATGGGTCTGCAGCCTTTAGTTTTTACTCTTTAAACATACACCCTGCTACCAAATAATATTCATCAAATTGAAGGATTCTACTTCAATCCGGCTTTCCGCATAAACCAGTCATATACTGAGGAGAGGATCATTTTTATTTATTTGTAGAAGAGTAGTGCATTACGACCGATGAACTATATTAATATTTTTAACAAATAATGAAAACAACAAGCGACTTAAATGGCGTAACGTTTAAAGATATAAAAAAATATATCACAATTATTGACATTATCAGTGCAGCTTAACTATTTCCCTGTATTTTCAGTACTGGACGGATTTTCAGCTAAAATGGGAGGACGATGACGTTTACAATGAAATTGAGGCTATTCGAATCAACCCTGAATATGCATGGAGACCGGATGTTGTTCTCTTTAACAAGTAATACAATCCTTTGCGGTTTAATAGTATTATATTGTATAAAAGCATCAAATGAACACTTTATATTCCATATAACCTATCATTTACTTTACAAACAACAGGGTGTGGTAAAAGTATAATCAACATCAGAAAACGTATTCAATACTCAACAAATTAAGGTACCAGCCCAACAGTCAAATATAAACAAAAGCTTGTTTAAAAGTATAAGGAATAAAGCCCATCTAACATTCAACGAGTTATCAAAGCCATAAGTCTTAAGACATTCAACGAAACACAAAGCCCCTAGTCGAACAATTCTTTAAGAGCACATTAAACGAGACACAACGCCCCTAGTCGAACAATTCTTTAAGAGCACATTAAACGAGACACAACGCCCCTAGTCGAACAACTTCTTAAGCGCGCATTAAACGAGACACAACGCCCCTAGTCGAACAAATCTTTAAGAGCACATTAAACGAGACACAACGCCCCTAGTCAAACAACTCCTTAAGAGCGCATTAAACGAGACACAACGCCCCTAGTCCAACAACTCTTTAAGAGCACATTAAACGAGACACAACGCCCCTAATCGAACAACTCCTTAAGAGCACATTAAACGAGACACAACGCCCCCCCCCCCCCTAGTCGAACAACTCTTTAAGAGCACATTAAACGAGACACAACGCCCCTAGTCGAACAACTCTTTAAGAGCACATTAAACGAGACACAACGCCCCTAGTCGAACAAATCTTTAAGAGCACATTAAACGAGACACAACGCCCCTAGTCGAACAACTCCTTAAGAGCACATTAAACGAGACACAACGCCCCAAGACGAACAACTCCTTAAGAGCACATTAAACGAGACACAACGCCCCAAGACGAACAACTCCTTAAGAGCACATTAAACGAGACACCACATACAATCAACGAGAAATAACGCCTAAAGACCACATACATTCAGTGAGAAATAACCTCACAAGATCCCAGGCATGCAACGATTCATAACGCCATATGACAACACACATTCAACGAGAAAGAACTCCACACGACAACAGACTTTAAACGCGAAATAACGCCACACGACAACACACATTAAAGGCGAAATAACACAAAACGCAACATACATTTAACGAGACAAAACGTCATCAGACCAGAGACATTTAACAAGAAATAAAGCCACATGACAACATACATTTAACGAAAATTAAAGCCAGATGACAACATACATTCAACGAGAAATAACGCCACATGATGACAGACATTCAACGAGAAATAACGCCACAAGACAACTATGAGACACCTTGTTAAATGCCTGTATTCAACAGTAATTATTTTTGACCATTTTAAACTTTTAAGCCAACCCTTTGAAATTACATAAAGTCTGGCAAATAGCGATACATAAAGATAATTTCGTTTTAAAGTCCAAGAACTCATAAGATTGTATATAACACATATTTTATCAAACCAAAAATAGCTTACAACCTTAATCTGGTTATAAAGGACTTAACCTGTTTTGAGCAATTTGGACCTGTTCTGTAATGCTCAAATATCCGCACCAAGATTTAAGTTTGATATCTGTAGTTTCTTTTTAAATGTCATCAAAATGGCCTGAATTGTGTTCAGTCTGATAGACATTCAGCTGTCAATTGACCCTGCCCCCCCCCCTCCCCCCAGGGGCAATTTTGAAGGTAATGATTTTTCCAAAGCTTAAGAAAATCACCACCAAATAAGTTTTAGATATGTTTACGCTCTGAGAGAGGGGGAATAATTGAGTATCGGACATTTAAACTACGTTACCCTAAGTAGTTAGTTTTAGTTTTATCAACATTGTGTCTTCCATGTACAAGTGAAAATTATACTCGAACGTTGAAATTTGTTTGGTAATGTATTTTAAAATGCTGTAGTTTTCAAACGCCCCAACGACCAAGGTGTAGACATGTCTTAAAATGTTTATGAGATGATACACTTTCGTAAAATCATGGTCTACAAAACCATTTTCCCTCATAGTCTATGATATCCCCTTTGTAAACAACTAAAAGAATGTCCTTGTAGTGAGCATGTAGGCCTATAGTTTTAATTATATTTTAATATTGTTTTACTTTACAAACAGTGCTGATGGCAACTACGAGGTGTCGTTCATGTCCAACGTGGTTATTTACAAGAGTGGCTACGTCAACTGGATCCCGCCTGCCATCTACAAAAGCTCCTGTCTCATCGACGTAGAGTACTTCCCCTTTGATGAGCAAGTCTGTGATCTCAAATTTGGCTCCTGGACGTTTACGGTAAATACTTGTTTACGAACTTACGACTGCTTGCAAATATAATTTGCGGAACGTGCTCGTCATTCAGTTTAAGTATTTGTTGACTGATTTCAAATATGTAAATAAAGGTATTACGGTTTGTTTATTTGTTCTTCATTTCAACTAAAATCGGACATAAATGACGCATCCCCAAGGTCAAACATCTTATTCTTCATATTAGTTTCAGTAGATATTTTTTTCTATCTATGCTTCAAACAGCTCAGCTATATAAGTTTAATAATAAAACATGTTTGGCTTCGCCATTTTACTCAAAATCACTCTTTAAACATGTTTGCAAGTTTTTTGTCTATAAAACATAAACAACTCGTAGAAATAATGGAACTATGGTAGCGATATTTTGAAAAAACAATTTCGGATTATTGATGAAAATTTGAGTTTACAAAGAAGAAAAAAAATCGCAACCGAAAAATAAGTCCGAAATAGCAAAAATTTCGGATAAACGGTGTTCAGATAAACCGTGTTTAAATGTACATAAAGCTTCTGTGTACATGCGACATATCTTGTGGCGTTACTAGAAAGCGAGCCCGTTAATCTATAATAATTGTTGTTTCGCGTGATAATTGTATTAGTTATATGACATGAAGTACATTCTTAATGATTAAGAATTGGCGGAATGAGTGTAGCGAATGAGCCCTCCTTAATCATTAAGGTTTTACTTCATTTCATGTAACTGACTGAGAATACAACTTCATTGGCTGATTCATTGTCAACGCAAAATCTGACGCAGGGAGTGTGTATCGGATGACTGGTAGTAGGCAGACCTTTAAACACCCGCAAAAGTTGACATTCTTAATGATAAAGTATCCTATTTAAGAATTGCCTAGTTATGAGAGAATTTTTGTTTGCCTGGTGACCCATTAATATTTCTACATAATTTCTAAGAGGTTTGTGTGAACAAAAATGAAATGTTCATTATTTACCAAAATGTATATAACCAAAAAAAGTTTTAGGCCCTCAAATATTTCAAAATTGGTCTTTTTATGCGCTTGAATTGAGTTGAAATAAAGAGCAAATATAAACACTTTGGTGTCCAAATGTACAATGTCATTTTGCTAATTTTATGTACACAATTATCCTTTCAGTTATACTCTTGAAATATCTAACCATTATACAGTGTTATGTCAACGGACCCGTGCGTGTGGATTCCCCGTACAGCCGGGAAAACTTGTTGATGTTATCAATGATTTTAATACTCTAATCCAATTTACTATTTGTAACTGTATGCATGCATATGATAACGAACGGCTTCTATAAATACTTGTTCCATTTTTTGTTCATTTTAACCTATATGCTTTTATTTCCAGGTCACAAGCTCATTTTTTTTATAATTATTTAGACATTTTATGTATGTCTGTTATTCATGTCGGAAAGAAGCTTATTGAGCTAATGTTTCTTGTTAACACATACCCGACTTTAAATAAAGATTCTTGTATCTTGTATCTTGTATGTACTTTCGGTAATTTATTTAA
This sequence comes from Mya arenaria, assembly GCF_026914265.1. Classification (NCBI taxonomy): domain Eukaryota; kingdom Metazoa; phylum Mollusca; class Bivalvia; order Myida; family Myidae; genus Mya; species Mya arenaria. Next base: position 16,131,955 of record NC_069124.1, on the reverse strand, counting down.
GATATTTATACTATTCAAGCAAATGCATTTCCAATGATAACAAAATCATTGCCGTCAACAAGCATCACCATTTTACATTATTGTTAATGAAGCTATTACTTGTGTTGGAAAACTAACTTACTTATTGGCTGGATTCAACATCATGTAAATATTTGATTTTCTTACAGGAAGAACAATTACAATTTGCCTTTTTCCTGGATGTGACTCACTTTGATGTAAGCGACTACTTAGAGAACGGGGCTTGGGACATTGTCAGCGGGGAGGCAGATATCGTCCGCGTACCCGTGGGCAACAAATATAAACCCATGGTCACATTTCAACTCAAACTGAGAAGGAAAACTCTCTTCTACACAGTGAACCTAATAATTCCATGCGTTCTAATTTCTTTTGTGACTGTATCAGTGTTTATACTGCCGGCCGACGCTGGCGAAAAGATAACTCTGTGTATTTCCATTTTGCTTGCTTTGGTTGTGTTTCTTTTGCTGATATCAAAAATTCTTCCACCATCTCTGACAATTCCACTCATATCGCAGTTTCTGTTATTTACATTTATAATGAACATACTCGCTATTATTAGCACCGTGATCGTTATAAATCGCAACTACAGGACCCCAAGAACGCATCAGATGCCTCGATGGATGCGAGTGTTTCTTCTTAATTGGCTTCCAAGACTGTTATTCATGAAACGCCCCGATCATGATAAACGTTGGCGGGGCAAAAAAGATAATAAGAAGGACCCAAAAGGTCATCCAGATTTGACTCATAGTACAACGATACACTCGGTGCCTAATACACAAATCAGTGGTATTGCTCAATCTATCGGTGGGTCTCGTCTTGAAAGTATGATAGAGACGCACCACCCGAACTGTAGGCTGACAGACCGACGTGTTCCCGACACAGCGGAGACGAGTTTCACAGAAAATGTCCCAGTGGATGCACCTAACATTCAGTTCTCACCGGAGATATTCAAGGCTGCTGAATCCATATCATTTATACAGAAACATCAAAAGAAAGATGACGAATATCACACTGTAAGTAAAGAAAACAAATTTCTCACACTTTTTTTTTACAGTTAGTACTACTCCGTCCTCTTCTCTTATTATAACTACAGTAAGAATTATATGTACTTCGACTATTACTACAACCACTGCTACAACTTCTACCACAATTACTACTTCTACTATCACTACCACGACTACTGCTACTGCTGCTGCTGCTACTGCTACTGCTACTACTACTACTACTACTACTACTATTGCTACTACTACGACTACGACTACGACTACGACTACGACTACGACTACTACTACTACTACTACTACTACAACTACTACTACTACTATTGATACTACTGCTGCTGCTACTACTACAACTTCTACTACTACTAGTGCTGCTGCTGCTGCTACTGCTACTACTACTACTACTACTACTACTACTACTACTACTACTGCTGCTGCTGCTGCTACTGCTACTGCTACTGCTACTACTACTACTACTACTACTACTACTACTACTACTACTACCTCTACTACTACTACTACAACTACTACTACTACTACTACTAGCGCACTACTGCTGCTGCTGCTGCTACTGCTACTACTACTACTACTACTACTACTACTACTACTACTACTACTACTACTACTACTACTACTACTACTACTACTACTACTACTACTACTATTACTACTGCTACTACTACTACTACTACTACTACTACTACTACTACTACTTCTACTACTACTACTACTACTACAACTAGTGCTTCTGCTGCTGCTACTGCTACTGCTACTACTACTACTACTACTACTACTACTACTACTACTACTACTACTACTACTACTACTACTACTACTGCTGCTACTGCTACTGCTACTACTACTACTACTACTACTACTACTCCTACCCTTACTCCTCCTCCTCCTCAACTACCGCCACCACCACCACCACCACCACCACCACCAAAGAAACACATTGTTACTGTTGTTACTAATTCAGCTTCACAACAACTACATCCGGAATTCCGAGATTCCGGTTTTGTAAGGATTATTTTACATTGAAAACAGAAGGGGAAAACCGGGGCTCTGAAAAAAGTCCGGAATCCCGAGGATTCCGGTTTTGTGGAGATCCGGTTTAGTGAGTTTCCACTGTATAACAATTATTACTGAGGCATATTACTTATTATATTCAGACGTTAGATATGTCTATCTTTGTTGCGTTTTTTTGACGATAATGACTTTATTCCTCACTGCCATTGCAGGTGATAGATGACTGGCGATATATTGCCCGAGTGGTTGACAGATTGCTGCTCACAATTTTCTTCATTGTCACTTTTACTGGGACTCTGGGCATCTTCTTCAAGGCTCCTCACATCTTCGAGAAGATCAACCAGGATGAAATTCTCGCTAGATATAATGCAAACTGGGACAGGGCTAAACAACCGCCTACTTGACATTTCATATGTTGCTTTCTGGAAACAGTGTTAATCGTCAGTTATGTGATGATATTTGGAGCTCCTCGGCCATTTTTATCGAAAACAACCTCGGATGTATTTGGACGGTTTACATACTCGAAAAGCGGTACGTTTAAGTCCGCTGCAAGTAGATCGCGCACTAATTTTCTTTAGCAGTTAAACTTTATGACTTAACTCTTGGGAATCTTAATTATGTTTGCATTAATACACTTCACTTGCAATCAATTTAAACTTAGATCAATAAATACAACTCTAAAACACTACATTTAATTCATTATTTAATTAAAAAAAATACGAACTACTTCAACTGATGTACCGGCATATTTCCGAGGTTGTTTTTGATAATAATGGCCAAGGAGTTCCGAATTAAGTGATGATTGATTGAACAATATAGACAACTCAGCGATGATTATTTGTCAATTCCATTGTATGGATGTGTCTAAATGCTGCTAATTTTTAATCATGAAAAATAGTTAAATTGGTCTGAGTAATTGGTCAGCACATTATTATTGAGATGAGTTAAGTTAATGAAAAATTGTTAAATTGGTCTGAGTAATTGGTCAGCATATTATTATTTAGATGAGTTAAGTTAATGAAAAATAGTTGATTTGGTCTGTGAAAATGGTCACAACATTATTATTTAAATGAGATAAGTTCAAGGCCTAGTTTAAGTAATGTTTGGCATAATAATTCCCTGCTGTGCATTTCCTGCTAATTGCACTGGTGTCGTAGTAGGGGCCACTTTCCTGTGTATCGTTTATTGGCTCAGGGTCATTTAGGGTCTATTTTTTTATAATAAAACATCCACAACTGCACAGCAGGATACTCAGATTTGAAATCTGATAAGACAATTAGGCAATAAGATTAAGATCAATTAACAGAGGTTGTGTAAAAATACACGGTGTTTTTTTGGTGGTGGGGGGGGGGGGGGGTCACTTATAGAAGGCTTAAACTATGCCTTTAATGAAAAATAGTTCATTTGGTCTGAGAAATTGGTCAGCGCATTATTATTTAGATGAGTTAAGTTTGTTGATAATCAGATTACAATCTTTTTTTATTTAGTTAAGTTGTTCCCTTCAAACAAGAGCAATCGTTGTCCGAAAATATGTTCATGTACTTAAATGAATCTCTGTCAAACCATACATGTGTAGCTAGTTTCCTCGGTTTTGATATGGATTTTGTTATTTAACTGTAATACATGATCTTGATATTTTGTACAGATGTTTACTGGCATTCACCTATGCAAATATAATTATTAGAGCCAATTAACATACTAAGTAAACCACTGTATTAATATTTGTACTATGCATGTTGAAATGCATTGTTGATATTGTGAATATAAAGAGTCTATTTTATATTCTGCGTATTGTTTCTAGTTTCCTCTTAAGCGACTATAAAGTAATTGCTCAAGAGGTTTTTATCCCAGCCCGCTCTTTTTTCCCGCAGCCCCTTAAATGTTATTAACTCAAATAAAATGTTGAACTAGGGTCTGTATTTCCGTATCAGCCCGGTACAGTCAGGGAACGGCGTTCATTCATACCTACGGTGTCGATGTTTATCACTTTTCAAAAAGGATAATAGTAGCGATCGTGGCTCGTCTAGAAACATATTTATATGGTCCATTATGCTGAAAGAAAAGCACGAAAACATTCATTAAATTAAAAAATAAAAATAAACTACCAACCACCCACCGCCCCCCCCCCCCATTATTTACAAAACGGATGAAAATCTAGCAATTAATTTATTTTGGCCTTACTATTAAAGCTGCATTCTCACAGATATACCGTTTTTACAACTTTTTTATTTTTTGTCTTGGAAAGAGCAAATTGTTGCGCTTATATCTGCAAACCAATTATATAAGATAATTATTTAAAGAAAAATGCATGTAACATCATTTTTTGAATTTAAATATAAAAATCTGTGATTTAATTTTTGTCAGCAGTCTTATATAACTGGTTTTCATGGATTTTCGCAAAAAATGGCTCGTTCCAAGACAAAAATAAAAAAAAAGTTGTCAAAACGTTCAGTATGTGAGAGTGCAGCTTTAAAACAATATACTCATACATACCAAAAGAACAGGATATGTAGTTGAGTGTCACTCTTTGACTTTCAGCAAGGTCTTAATGCGTTGGTTACACTAGCGGTTTTAGAAGGGGGCGCACCCGATGCGCGCCCCCTCTAATATCGTCGAAGTTTGCTTTTCATATCAATATGGGCAAAAAGTAATAAAATACAATCATAATGCATCATTTCCGACTGCAAATTGCTAAATCGTCCTTGAGGGAGTAACCCAAAATCCACATGCACACACTTTATGCCATGCACTTTTGGTTCTGAGGGAGAGGCGCATGTTAAAAGGTTGCGCCCCTAAGTTAAGCCCCATCTAACATTAATTCCTGGATTCGTCCCTGGTTTATCTAATAGTTATTTTCCGGCTTCTGGTCTTGGCCCAGTATCTGTCGTCGTAATCGTTGGTTTAATAACATCATAGTTATAATAATTACAAAGACAGTTAACGATTTAATAGCATCGTGGGTCATATTTGAAATGATAAAGGTACGTCTTGCTCTCAGACCCGAGTCGAATTGACACCTATTTGAAGATAAAGTTTGTATATATACATACCATAGAGTGAAATTTATCGAAATTGGCATCGGTCACGGCTTACCCGTATCAGGGGTAATACATGAGTTGCATTTGTGAGATGTATCGATGTCTTGTCGATTGGTGAAATATTGATTATTATAAGTAGTTCTCGAGTCATCTGGAATACAATGTAAAGTTCAGGGACAAGACAAGCAGACGGAAATGTAACCATTGTCATGTCTGGAGGATCCATGCTCGATCAATTTAGTCATTCAAATATAGTATGAGCGATGAATCCCACATATATCATAACTTACATTAGATAAATTGGATTGGTATGAATAGGTTTTTTGATACTACGAAAAACCTTTTTTATAAATATAAACACACACATCCACACACACCCGCGCATACATATATAATAACAATCGTTGAAAACCCTTTTCAATATAAACAAAAATTGTCAAAATTTAGACTTATTTTTTTTTAGTTTCGATCAGATGTGACACTTCAATGGCAATAACTCTGGCTTAAGTTGTGCGGTCTGCCTGTTTATACACATTGGGACCTAGGTCTGTAAAATTTCCATAGTTAGAGAGCGGAAATGTGACTGCACGGAAGACGGCGAAGACGTTGGCGTGAAGCCCGCTGCCGTGATGCCTTGCGCACAAAGAAAGTAATAGTCACAAGAAAACCCAAGGAGTATATAAACAAGAACAAAATACACCATGGTAGCATCTGTGCGAATAGAAATAATACTTTTATAGAACTTAAAAGTTTTATAAAGACTATTTAATGCAACCAGATTCAGATATGATCTGAATGCAAAAGCTCTTTATTGAACAACATAAACATATGTTAAAAAGGTGCAACATAGGTTTACACTCAAGATAAATGTAAAACAATACTTAACGGGTTTTGCAATTAATACCTACGTGGCCGCAAAATCCCCAGTGGAAAAAAAGAACAAACTTATCGCTAACACTTTTTATCTGTGCACAATTCATAATCTTTTTTGTTTTGATCATTAAAGTCAAATGAGGTAGACATAACAATGCATTAAAACTAATACGTTTCTCTTGCGCAATCACAAGGGACACCCGAGCAATGTTGCTCTGTGTACAACAGATTTGTCATCATTAAACGTCTGATGAACGAGAAAGTGGTAGACCTATAACGTGCCCCTTTAAACCCAGCTTATAGGTGCAATGAAATCGTAATACAGTCGAACCCCGTTGGCTCGAATTCGCTTGGCTCAATATCCTCGTTCGCTCGAACTAGATGTAAAGGATCAATTTCTCTATACTGAAGGTGAGCAATCCCGTTTGGCTCGAATTTTACGAGGCTCAAGGTATTTTCGCCTTTGCCTGGGAGCCAACGGGGTTCTACTGTATCCGTTATTTCATGAAGCAAGGTTAAAGTGAATCATTTTGATGCTAGGCTTGTCTCTGTGGTTTCCATTGTATGAATTTTAAGCCAAATATGGATAATAAGTCTAAGTATATATCTTCTGACAGTACATATACACTTTAATTGGAATAACTCGCATAAAATATACAGTCGAACCCCGTTGGATCGAACTCGCTTGGCTCGATATCCTCGTAGGCTCGAACTAGATGTAAAGGATCGATTTCTCCATACTGAAGGTGAGCATTCCCGTTTGACTCGAATTTTATGGGGCTCGATGTATTTTCGCTGGACCCTAGGGCTTCTAGCCAAGGGGGTTCGACTGTATCTGTTATTTCATGAAACAAGGTTAAAGCGAAACATTTTGATGCTAAGCTTGTCTCTGTAGTTTCTTTTTAACGCATAACAGTCTAAACCCCGATGGCTCGAACTCGCTTGTCTCGAATTCCTCGTTGGCTCGAACTCGATGTTAAGGATCGATATCTTGAGACTGAATGTAAGCATTCCCGTTTGGCTCAAATTTACGAGTCTCGATGTTTTTTGTGCTGGTCCCTGGGAGTTCGAGCCAACGGGGTTCGACTGTATAGCACTGAAGAAGGTTCATGTCCATTGATTCTGCTGAAACCATAATAAATAACAAAGCAACAGGATGAAAATAAGATCTGACAGATGAAAAAGCAAGCAATCACGCTGAAGAGATTCGTTATTTCGCGGTAGACATAATTTTCCCCTAATAATTTAAAATTAGATATATAATTTGTATGGATGCAGGGATTTTATCAGCAACGGAGTTGTCATAACTGGAGATAAGTTTACATACGCCTGCTTCATTATTTCTGGCTTCTTCATTATCTCGGAAATTGCGGTTCTCTGGTAGATCAAGTCACAGACGTGATTTGAGTGACAATTGACTGGGGAAGATGGACACTCGATGCGGAGACAAACGCCGGCATGTCAATACACTAGTTCTTATGTTTATATGCATTATGCTATCAAAAATAAGTATTTGTATTGCTTTAGATTGTATGAACTGTTTTTCATAATATGATATTTGCTAACCTAAGTCATTGTTTTGCATTGCGTCTTACCCGAAAACGAGGTTAAACCTTGCTAAAATTTGGCTTCATTTTTCAAAGAAAAAAAAACAACAACAAAAAAGGACGTTAGATATTTCAATACAGTTTCGGCATTAACAAAAATAATCCTGACAAATGATTTCAAGAAAGTGCAGACCAGATTTGCATACTAGATGAATGACAGAGCATCAATTATTGGGAATAAAACCCCTGTTTCTTCTCGATCGAATTATACCGAATATAGTTCAAGATCAATTCAAATTGCGCTTCTCTGGTAGATCGAGCCTCAGACGCGATATGAGTGACAACTGACAATGACTGTGGTTTTCAGGGTACGTAACGTTGCTTGTTCTTATGTTATTGACGGTTCTTATGTTCTTGCCATTTGTTATGTTTTTGCCAGTTCATATGTTCTTGCCAGTTCGTATGTTCTTGCTTGTTTGTATGTTCTCGCCAGTTTGTATGTTCTTGCGAGTTATTATGTTCTTGCAAGTTACTATGTTCTTGCCAGTTTTTTTGTTCTTACCAGTTCTTATGTTCTTGCCAGTTTGTATGTTCTCGCCAGCTTGTATGTTCTTGCCAGTTTGTATGTTCTCGCCAGCTTGTATGTTCTTGCCAGATTGTATGTTCTCGCCAGTTTGTATGTTCTTGCCAGTTCTTATGTTCTTGCCAGTTTGTATGTTCTCGCCAGTTTGTATGTTCTCTCCAGTTTGAATGTTCTCGCCAGTTCTTATGTTCTTGCCAGTTTGTATGTTCTCGCCAGTTTGTATGTTCTTGCCAGTTCTTATGTTCTTGCTGTTCATATGTTTTTGCGAGTTTTTATTTTCTTGCAAGTTCCTATGTTCTTGCCAGTTTTTTTTGTTCTTACCAGTTCGTATGTTCTTGCCAGTTCATGTTCTTGCCAGTTCTTATGTTTTGCCAGTTCTTATGTCTTGCTAGTTCATATGTTCTTGCCAGTTCTTATGTTCTTGCCAGTTCATATATTCTTGCCAGTTCTTATGTTCTTATAGGAGGAAAAACAATCCCCACCATTTCAAGAAAACGCAGATCAGATTTTAATAGTGGCAGTTAAAATTCTTCATTGATTGAAATACAACTTTTATTTCCCGATAGGAAAGTATCGAATATCATAATGAGATGAAATCAAGTTATAGAATCAACCGGCGTAATTAATTTCAAATGAAGCTCCTAATATTTTATGCAATCATGCTTTTAGATCCTAAGTGGATTGAATTGCTCCATACAGCTTGAAATATCGCGCATATTAGTTAAAAAAATACAGATTGATGAATCGTTTTGCCTGTTATTGATGATATTAAATTCGTATTTTTCCATACGGTTTGTGTTGCATTTAAAACATATATCTATAGTAACTATTTTATATTCAGTTTATTACACTGAACTGTGCAACGAGATTTTAGAATTATTAGAGAACTAAATACATTGAACTTGAAATGAAATTTAATAACGAAACATTTTTACATTTTTTTCGATTCTTGCTTGGAAAATTTCAATCAATTGTGATTGATCTCTTTCGAAAATGCAAAAACTGAAAAACTACAGAGACAAACTTGCAAATAGATGTTTCGATTTAAAGTCAGTCTCCGGAAAAAGCACAGCAGACCGACGTAAACTTGAATTTATAACTAAGGCAATGATCATTTGAATATCAAATTGTTTAATTTATAGGAAAATACACACAATGAGGACATAAACAGATACAGAACCATATACAGAAACATAATGTAGGCTCGGTGCAATACGGCAGTAACTTCTTCTTTACTTATACGGAGTTACAATCATCTTGTGTTTAGCCATTGAGATGTATTTCATGATGTTTGAATGGTATTTACCACATAAAGTAAATGCAAGCTTCTTAAAATTGTACATTAGATTATTCAAAGCAGAGATAGTAGAAATTAGTTCGTGAATAAATCAAACAGACTGAACACCCAAATGCATTGCCAATTAGATAGGTTCGCATCTCAGTACACATCTTTTCAAAATCTTTATAGCATCTTTAAATTCAATCAGTAATAAAATGAAAGCACCCTAATAAATTTGGTAAAACGTGATTCAATTGACTTGTACTTCGATCGAAATAGCTAAAACTACAACTGTAATATCAGAATATCCTACACGAATCTATTTAAAACAGTTTACAAAAGTTTTAACATTTAATCATGTTCAAAAAGCTCTTGATTTAAAGGAAAGAATAGAATCACCATCACAAGTCGAACATTTAATTCCTTGAACTACTTTGAATACAAACGATATGGCAACATCTGTGCACACTGATTCATGGTTTTATCAATACAGAATTTCTTACGGATGATAGACAGCTGTTTTACAATGAACCTCCGAAACTGTATGTTTCCAGAACAATATTTACAGCGAAACATTGCCGACAGAGTATGTGAAAGCAATTAACAAAGGTAAGCTCAACAAATAACGTGTTGTAACGCTCATGATTGCTACCCAGTCCTGCCATAGCATACGGAATATAGAGAATTCTCCAATACGATAGATGGCAAGGAGGTATAGGGATAGTGTAGCTAAATACAATATCAAACATCTCGCTAGACGCTCTGATACGCGTTTTCTTCCCGTTAATCGAATACTTACTTATTCATGTTTGTACACTAAATATATGACATAGCTTTAAAACGAGTTTATCGGCTAGTTAAACGTGCCAGTAGATAGATAAAAAGTAATGCTTGGACTATAATAACTAACATTTTTCAGTGTTAAAAAGAAATTCCAAAATGGCGGCCGTGCGAAAACTAAAATTTTGTTTTACGGGATGTCTTGTGGCGCTTATCATTTGCGAACTTTTGGGGTATGCCGACAGCAACGACGACGCAAAACGCTTGTATCACGATCTACTGATTCAGAACAAGTACAATAAACTGATTCGTCCCATCGGAAACAACACAAACAAACCGCTCACGGTGAAGATGGGAATTCGGCTGTCACAAATCATCGACGTCGTAAGTAATCTTAAATCAACAATATAACTAAGTATATTTCAGTATTTTTTTTATTTTGATTAACAACATGTTTCGCAATTTTACTTGTATGATATGTATACTTGATTGAAACAGTCGATACCGTGTAACAGCAGGTGATATTTCAACCATTAGTGTAGTTTTTCTTCTTTTCGAAAGCGGCAATTGCATGATGAAAAAGATGTTGGTGCTGAAGTTCAGCAAATTTTAGCTATTCTAAATAATGATCTGTTTAATACCAGAGATGAAGGAGACGAAACCATAGATGTCCATGTTATAACGTACGTTATGTTCGAGTATTATATTCATAAAATAATTGGTAGGGACATATTTTCTATTATTTAACATAATACTGTGAATATTTTCTCCCCATGAGTGCCGGAGTAAATTATTGGAACACATGTTGCGCTGTTATTATAGTAAATTACCTTCAATACTTGCGTAGATTTAAGAAGAGCTGCCAAGTAGGAACTCTCCGTATAATACATACACATATTATGTGTGTGGCACCAGTGAATTATCTGTACACGGTCATTATATAGTACTGGTATACATATTGAAAAGTTTCTCTTCGCCCTGCACATTATAAAATGACACAATTAGGCTATGCTTGATATTTCTTACAGCGATTGTGAATTAAGTTAGTATGCTAAGTTCCATTTGTTGGCACGCGAAATGCACGCGAATCTGATCTTGTGTTGTGGGGGAAACAGGAGTACACAGAAGGTTTCCATTTGTCCGGCTTGGTGAACACAAACCAAACCTTTCAAAATAACACAATTCTGACTCAATCTACCCAAGTCTAGATGTAATATACGTCAAGGCCGGGAAAAGTATTGATTGGAGAGTGCAAATGAAACTATTCCTACTATAATGGCACTTTCATTTGAATGCAAATGCTTTTTGAACTAGATTATGCTAAAATATTCTTTTGTAAAGTTTGTTTCGCTCTAAAACCACCAATACACATGTAAAAGGACATAAGTATCATGCATGCTAAATATTGAACCTTATAAAGACTTGACTTTAAAACAGTAAGTTCTGCCTTGAAATCAAACGTTCAAAGGGCGATTCCTTAAATAATGTTGTATGTGATATACTTGCAGCAATATATTTTGACCGTTTTTGAATACTAGTCCACATCATCAAGTAATTTTACTCTGCGTAGCTGATATAACAGAAAAAAATAAAATCTGCCTATAAGCAGACATGCTGGTCGTCAAAGCATTAAATAGATCTTCATATTTTCGGCAAAATTATACGTCCAGACACTCATTGATTGCTCATAAAAGAATGTATTACTTTATCAAGCGAAATATATTGCAACCACTTTCTCTATAGGCTGATTGTCATTTTTGCTACAAAAGAACACAGCCTTGCCAAAGAAAAACTGTTGAATTCAATTAATTATTCAACTGGACCAATAACAGTGTCTAGTGTCGCAGAAGAAAAAGCTGTTGTGAAAGATTTAAACAAACGGAACACGTTTTCGGAAACCGTCGATAACAGATCACCAACACCATAAATCTTATTGTTTTAATGTCTGTACGTTTTACTTTTAATATTATTAAGTTCCAAGGCCCTAGTTTCGCAAATTCAAAATCGGTGCGTCTTTTTCTCAACGAAAAATATATAACTACAATAAAATGTACATGTGACTTTTTCAAAATAAAATTAAACAACAACAAATAACAGATTTGACTTTGTGTCACAGCTGGTGCGAAAGATTTTTGCAGATTTGCAACTTTCACTCATGAATATATGATTTAATTATCAAGATTTAAAAGTATCGTATTCTGTAACAAATACAGTTCTGTACAAACTAAGGACCAGAATAACAATATCAAACCATGCCATATGAAACATTCGTGTTTTAACATTAATTTCATACTATGGACTTAGAGAAGTACAACGCATTGCTATTGATGTCTTAAAATATCAGATATCGTATTTTATAACACCATAACATAATTGGAATGATTGATTGGTTTGCAGGTGATCTTTGGTGCAATTCGAGTTAGACACACTCAATATGTACATGGTAATACATACATCGGTAGAATAAATGTTAATAGTATTAAATCTATTTCAGCAGTAAAATGTACTTAAGATGTATTCTTCTCTTGTTTTCTAAATGTTAATTCATCGTTTGACTTAAATGATAAACACAAAAAAGCGTATGATTTGTGTACAGTTTAAAAAACATTAGCGATATTTTGACACTTTTTGAACTAGAGATTTTGTGGCCACGTGGCTATTAATTAAAAATCCAATTATAATCTTAAGGCGAATTATGTTTTAACTGTACATTTATCGTTTGCTTTTTATACTGATATATTAGATTTTATCAAACGAACATTTATTGGATAAACTTTGCCTTTCTTTCATTATAGTACGTAGCAGAGAAACATGCTTTCCTTTTAATCCGTTCCCATGTAACAATCATATGTTTGTTATTTAGCTAATGTCGTAATACAATGCTTGATATTTATGCTGATACGAAATACTGTTTAAATTTTGCTATTCCTAACTTATATGATTATCTTTTTTTATTCCAGGATGAGTTGAACCAGGTGATGACGACCAATGTGTGGCTGAGACAGGTATGTAGGGTTTACATTTACTACCAAGTGACACAATGGCACTTCTGTTCATACTAAAGTTTATGTAAAAGTTGTATAGTACAATGTTTCACATAATAGTTTTTATTTATTTATGAAATTGTATAAATGCTACAATTTTACATAATGTTGTATACATACTATTTTTTTTACATGAGACATGTATAAATACCAAACACTTATGAAGTTTATTGAATACTAAATCGTACATAACAGTTGCATAAATACTAAACCTGACATATAATTTGAATACATACACAATTATATATATATATTAAAGTTTACATAAACTCTCAATAAATTTGCAGCTGCTTTTTAATAAGAACGTTTTTGATATCGACTGAGCAGAAGAATACAATTTGAAATGCTTTCTTTAACAAACGTTTTCTTTGAAATTAAGCTGCTATACATACGGTGCCCACGCCCTCCATTTAATCGTTCATAATGGAGACACTGTGATACCTTTTTTGAATTGGAAATCTCAAGAAGTAATATCGTTAATTTGGAAAAGTAATATCGTTAATTTGGAATTGAGTTGTTTGGATTTGGATGATAGACACATCTAGTTTAAATTGTCCAATTTTTAATTTAAGTTGTGACATAAACGCAATCTTTAATCAGTGTTTGTTTTGATCTAACCATACACTGTCTATCGCTCGTTGATACAAATCTGTATTTGTTTTATCATTTAATAATACACTTTTAACTTGTGGAATAAAACAGTGAAGGTACGCGTTGCATTTGTTGAAGATTTGCTTAATTACATTTGTACTCACAGCCCAAGTTTGAAATAAATACTCTAAAGATAACAGAAGAGATGCACTTTAATGGATACATAGAAAGCATGTCTGACAATGAAAGACCAAGATACAAAGCATACAACGTACGTTATTCTCTGTTGGTAAGTGGTGACGCCAGACATATGACAGCGAATAATGACAGTTCAAAAAGGGCCAATAAGCACTTAATTCTTAAGTCTGAGTTTCAGAAGTGCAAGATTTGATTCCATCGTAGAATACGTGCTGCCTCGGAAGCAGTAACGGTGAAAACCGCGGTGTACATAACACACGGCTGGTTTATCTTTATTTACTCAGCCTTACTTCAACATAATTATATAAAGTGATCTTTGATAAATTTACGAAATTGCATTGCTAAGTCTGAGTAACAAACAGACGTTAGTGAATATGGACCAAGTTGGCAAACTATTTATTGACGATATTTGTATTAAAGCTGCACTCTCACAGATTTACCCTTGTAACTACTTTTTATATTTTTTGTCTTGGAATGAGCAAATATTTCCGTTAATATTTGCAAACCAGTTATAAGAGACTGCTGACAAAGAACACATCGCAGATTTTCATATTTCCCTTCAAAAATTTATGTTTTATGGCTAAAAGCGTTACTAACGGTTTAAAAAAAATGCATATAATGTATATTTATGAACTTAAAAATCAAAATCTGCGATCAATTTTTTGTAAGCAGTCTTATATGACTGGTTTCCATGCATTTTCGAATAAATTGGCTCGATCAGAGACAAAAAATTAAAAAAAAAGTTGTCGAAACGTTCAATTTGTGAGAGTGCAGCTTTTATGGTCGACCAATTCTCTTCAGACAAAATCAACAAAACTTTATTTGAATATGATGTCTTTATTGAAATTGTATCAAACGTATATTGTACTTTGATATATTGGCTAGATTGCATACTGGGTCAAACCTTTGAATTCGGAATTCAGCGTTCTCTTGAGGCGAACCATTTTCTTTGAAAACTGTCTATTCCGTTTTGTCGTAATCAGTGATGCATGCTATTTTACTATTTGAAAAAAATCTCAGATTAATAGACAGATGCAATAAAAAAGCGGTCGAGATTTTTTTGCGATATAACGATAAAACGTCCAATTGAATTACATGTTCAAATTGTAAATACAGGAGTAAGAAGGCTGCCAGGCTGCCAGTCTGCCAACTTCACGATCATTAAAAATTAGATATTTCAAAACTAGTAAAAAGGCTAACCAAAATAGGTATGTGTACTCTTGATAATGATGTAGAAGCGTATCGAAGCTTTTTCTTGCGCAAAATATTCCTTATGAAAAACGATGTCAGTAAGGTTTGTCTTGAAAGGGTCTCAGTTTTGTTACGTGTGGTTTTTGATTGATACTTTGTTTAACCAAGACAAACGAGGCGCCGTGATTAGCACAGCCACGCGAAATATCAATAAGAGCCTAGTAAGAAATCGTATGAAATGTCAGACGTTAACGCTTTTGTATTTGCACGCGTGATGCCGCAGGTCAAACTGCCGAATCGAATTGATGAGGAAATGATATTGCTCGATTCCTATTCTGCAGTAATATTTTAAAGAAACAGACGTATTATTTGAGAAGAGGGAAATCGTTCGTGCTTTCGCATTTATTGAAACATTGAATCGACGAAACGTTTCTCAAAATAATTCATCAGGAACTTAACGCTCTTAGTGATATTTTGCTTGAGTAAAATTAACGTCAGCAAAAATCAATGTATAGAAAGCTGTCAGCCAAATTGAAAATCAGGATTCCTCGTCTTGCTTAACAAACGATTTTGTGCAACGCTATCAAATTTAATTTATTTGAAATATAATATCAGTCTATTTCAGAAAACGACAACAATACTTCCTATATCAAACAAAATTTAAAATTTAACCAAATTAAATACTTTATGAAGAACATTGCACTAACCCATAAAAGCGCATTTGTCGATTACTCCATAAATGACCAAATCCCAAATCGATGGATAATTATTTGTATGAAAAACGTTGTAAAACAGCTTGAGGATTTATTTTATTTGCCACAAACCTTGGCCATGTTACACACTTTTATCATTTAGATCTATTTACGTATGACTATATGCATTATATGTATAATGTCTGACTGTTCGACTATTTCAAAGTTATCGTTCCACGTACTCACATATGTATATGTTGTTCTATTATCTGCGGCTTGTCAGGAGTGGTATGATTTCAAGCTGACGTGGCACCCAGCCGAGTACGGGGGTGTCGATCGTCTCTATGTACCATCTGAGCTTATATGGCTCCCCGATATTGTCCTTTATAATAAGTAGGTCATTGCAATAAAGTTAGAGTTTGCCTTTTCTGTATCAATATCCTAATTTTCAAAAAAAAAATAAAAAAATTTTTTTGGAAGAACCAAGTGGTATAAGTTTATTGTTTTCGTCTTAAAGCAAACTCGGTTTTGACTTAATGGGATGTTGATATTTAGAATCGTGTTGTATGTCTGTGAGACCCTGCTTTCTGAATACCTTTTGTCCACTGTTAATACCTCTTGTTTATTTTTGCATGGCAGTTATGTTTAATGTTTGTAATGCGACGATTGTTCAGGTTAACAACCCATCGCTGTTAAATTTCAAATCTTTACCTCTCTAAATTGTTTAAAACACACTTGCGATACGTATAAATTTAAATATGATTAAAGACAACTGTTTCAGCTGTATCTGTATGAAGTAAATATATAAACCCATCAAAAACTTATTTCACAATTTTAAGTTTACAACGATGAATTTAACAGTTGTGTTAAGATTATAGCAGCTCTGAACAATCTGCTCAATAGTTGTATATGTGCTTTTATAGAATGTCAAACAAGTGCTGTGGTGGTTATGGTAGTTTATATTACTTAAGTTAGATTTGCACGATTTCTTCTACGACCAGTTTATGTTTTCTCACCAGGAGTGGAGAGATATCAGTCTGCAGTGGGATCCGGAGGAATATGGAACAATCAAACAACTCGAGCTGCCTTCCAAAAACATATGGCTGCCTGATATTGTCCTCTTCAACAAGTAAGTGACATTCTAATGCTCGCTTAAGGACAACTAGTTATGTTTGCTGAACTTACCTTGATGAGGAAATACTGTTGCACATTACATACTTGAGAAAGTCATGTCGCATTGAATCTATAACCGCATGATTAACGAAACATTATTATCGTAGACAATGTTTTACTAGATATCGAAACTGTGTTCTATATTCTGCCTATATTCTTTTCTATATTTTCAGGTAAGACGACACTTTGTAATACAGACTATAAATATTTTTTGAATTTAATTATTTATTTTAATAATCATCTGGTCACTCGGTATCCCCGAGTGCAAACTATCCCTACCGGGCAGATTGCCCTATTTTGTGAATACAAAGAAACTTGGGATAGGGTGAGAGCATACATAGAGAGTACAAATGCAGTCCAATACAGCAATCCTAAAACGTTTATTTCCCGATGTACTTATATGTTTTTTTTTGGCTTTGGGAAACCACATGTGTCTGCCTTGCCTTCTTATATTTACCTCAACACTGCTTGTTAATCCTTATCACCATAGACAAAAGAAATTCTCGTTTTGTCTGGTAGTCTAAATAGACTTACTTTTCAGTGCCGATGGAAATTACGAAGTTACTCTCATGACAAAAGCAACTGTCGATTACCAAGGATGCGTTGTGTGGGAGCCGCCGGCGATTTACAAAAGCTCGTGTACCATAGAGGTCGAGTTCTTCCCGTTTGACATTCAACTTTGCTCCATGCGGTTTGCCTCATGGACTTATGATGGCAATCAAGTGGACCTCATTCACGAATGCTCTACCAACCCGAAAGCAAGAGAGGTCATATTCAATGGTATCGATCTCCGTGACTTTTACGAATCCGGTGAATGGGACATTCTCGAGGTCACTGCAGAAAAGAATGTGAATAATAACACCGAATATCCAGACATAACATACAATGTGACAATGAGGCGCAAAACCTTGTTTCACACCGTTAATCTTATCATCCCCTCTGTTGCAATATCCTGCCTGACCATTCTTGTATTTTACCTTCCCTCAGACAGCTGCGAAAAGATTACTTTGTGCATCTCTATTTTGCTCTCACTTAATTTCTTTTTCCTGCTTTTGGCAGAGATCATACCTCCAACGTCAATTGTCGTTCCGCTGATCGGCAAGTACCTGCTGTTTACAATGATTTTAATCACGTTATCAATTATTGTGACTGTCATAACACTGAACGTCCACTTCCGGTCGCCTTCTACTCACACGATGGCACCTTGGGTGAGACGCGTCTTCCTAAACATTTTGCCAAAGATGTTGTTAATGCGACGTCCAAACTTAGAGCTCGAAAAGGTCGCCCGAACCATAGTGCGGACTCGGAATGGAATGGAGATGCGAGATCAGTACCTAAATAGGCATGATCTAGACAACTACGAGACGTTACGTCTGACGGCGCATGAGGATCTAGATTCAGAGAGCAGCGTATTATCAGAGGAAGTTCAGGAGGCAATTGACAGCATTGTGTTCATTGCTGAACACCTCAAGAAGGGCGACCATACAGCTTCGGTAATTAGGGATGTAGGAGGGTTGTGTTACTACATGAAAGAAAACATACAAAAGCACTTGTATTGGTTTTACTATTTGTTTTCAAGCATTCTACTTTTAGTCTATTTGTGACGTAAGTTGATATCATATACAATCACGCTCCATTTCATATCATGAGTAAATACCAGTACTGTTGTCAATTATAAGAGGCTATCATAAACTGTCACCATTGAGCCGCTAGCCCACGACCAAGTTTAATTGTTTGAATTTTGTGAATAATCTTCGTGGTAAAATTTGTTGAACCACTCCACTACAATAATTTCAGATTCGTGAAGACTGGAAGTATGTTGCAATGGTTTTGGACAGGTTATTCTTGTGGATATTCACAGTGGCTTGTTTAGTGGGAACGTTTGGCATAATCTTTCAAGCACCAACGCTGTATGACAACCGACAACGTATGACCCCGGTTGATAGCTCCTACAAATGCCTACCACCACATGACCAAGGTTGTATGTTTTTTTCGTATATTTAGACATTGATTTATATATCATAATTTAACTTTACGTAAGACTTGGAAATAAATGTCTGTTTCAATCATTTTTCTTCACGTTAGATCTGGATATACATCTTTTTTATGTAAATGTACAGACAATAAAAACTCAATCATCAAATAACGAAGTGTAAACTATTTTCAGGATTATTTTCGGCTAGTAAGTCCGAAAACTCATTTTGCTTTTCGTCAAGGAATCTGTAAAGGGTAGGTTATTGGTATGGATCGAGAAAACCTTGCAATTTCTAATGCTTTTCAAATACTCGTTGTAGATGCAAACTAATGTTAAATGTTAATATTGCTTTGTTAATGCTTAATAACACTACTTATTTTTTGCGAAATAAAGTCAATATATAACGGTTTGCAAAAATAGTTTGTAATCTTTTAAGATTAAGATTTAAGTGGCATAACTCTTCTTCGAAAAAGCGAAAAATATCTGTATATACAAGTGAACTGGTTAGTAGTTTTTTTAATCGGTAAGGTGATCTATTCGAACGATTGAAAACAAGAATTCGCTATTGTTTTGAAACTTGTGTAGTAAAATGGCTAGTAGAGTTACGTCACTTATTATTACCATTAAAAGGAAAGATGCACACGCTTAGGTGGTGAAATATTTTAAGTATACGCTTTGTGGGATATAAATTTATGTTCTATCTATGGTTTCTTTCAATTCGTCTGCCCGTTAATTTAGTATACTGTTTGCATGGTCCGTGCTAAATTAGTAGTCGCATACAGTAGAACATTGTGCATGAATCTTACGATGATGATTAGCAATATTGTTCGTCAAGCTGTTACCCTTTCATAAGAATTGTTGACATTGTTATTCATTTATTGTGCTGCAAGTGCAAGGGTATAAATCCTACAAATATGAAAGTAAATCTAGATTTATAACATGACAGATATACTTAAGTAATCCTATAATCAGCACAGCGCTATGAAGAATTAAATACTTATAAAAGTGTCAGGTATTAATATCACCAGCATCTTACTTTGTTATCTATACAAAGCAATATAAATACCTGTATATGTTGCAGCGCCGACGGAGATTTTGAAATCCAACTTCTAACAAAGGCGACCATCATGTATACCGGCCTCATCATTTGGGAGCCACCAGCTATTTACAAAAGCGCTTGTATCATGGATGTCGAATTTTTCCCTTTTGACGTACAAAACTGTTCCTTAAAATTTGGATCCTGGACTTACGATGGATTCGAAATAGATTTAGTTCATGTTTGCGCAAGTGACTCTGATTCAACAGAGGTTATTTTCAATGGAATGGATCTCAGCGACTTTTACCAAAGCGTCGAATGGGACGTAATCTCAGTAACTGCTAAAAAGAATATTAAGATATACATTTGCTGTATTGAACCGTATATTGACGTGACTTTCCATGTAACAATGCGGAGAAAGACTTTATTCCACACTGTTACTCTTATTCTACCATGTGCTGTTATATCATTTTTAACTGTTCTTGTATTTTATCTACCATCAGACAGTGAGGAGAAGATAACATTGTGTATATCCGTGCTTCTCTCCCTTACTGTGTTCTTTCTTTTGCTCACAGAAATGATTCCACCTACGTCGGTCGTTATCCCCTTGATTGGAAAATATTTACTCTTTACTGTGATTTTAGTTACCCTATCCATCATTGTCACCGTCTGTATCCTAACAATTCATTTTCGATCACCAGCTACGCATAAAATGTCTCATTGGACGCAGGCAGTGTTTCTCAGAGTTCTACCGAAAATGTTATGCATGAAACGTCCCATCATGCGAAAATATAGGCTAATGAAGTGCAATGGCGTAAAACAGAGGAACCGCAGGCTAGAACCCAGCTTCATACGATGTGACGAGAGACATGTAACATCTCAACCGCATGAAGGGATGCATTTTTTGGAAGAAGACAACCATTGTCCCAATTGCCGACATGATTCAACGGTTAATAGACGCGTCCAGGTCGCTTTCACCGATGTAAAGTTCATCTCCGACCATCTTAAGGATGAGGATGAATATTCATCGGTAATAACTAATCTATAACTGCATGCATGCTAAATCTATTCCCTCAGACGCCTTACTTTATGTTGATGAACGATTCCGCATATTACAACCCCAAAAATAATTTCTTTTATTATGCAGGTTTTGTTACAAAGTCATGTTATTTGATTATAATTCAACTGATATTTTAACAAGATAACACTGAGTTATTTTCAACTGTTTTTCGTTTTTC
This sequence comes from Mya arenaria, assembly GCF_026914265.1. Taxonomy (NCBI): domain Eukaryota; kingdom Metazoa; phylum Mollusca; class Bivalvia; order Myida; family Myidae; genus Mya; species Mya arenaria. The sequence goes on along the minus strand of NC_069124.1, from coordinate 16,110,669 downwards.
AGGTTATTGAAGATTGGAAGTTTGTTGCTATGGTTTTGGACCGCGTGTTCTTTTGGGTCTTTACATCAGCGTCTATCATTGGAACATTTGGAATACTTCTGCAGGCACCGACCATATACGACGACCGATCTGCATTAACGGCTGAAACGGCCAAGTGGGGCTACTGTTGATCTATTCACACGTCATGAATATTAACACTGCCATAAACATTTTACTTCAAAATTATTGATAATGTATGTTCTTTGTACCTTGTAAATATAATGCAAATTTAAACACAAATATTAACGATTGGTTATTATGAAAAGCATTTCACATTAAATATACTATTTTATGTTGTTTTAAATGATATTTGTTAAATAAAAATGTTTCTTTGATAATTCTATTTTGGAGATTATTACTGTACATGCGTCTGAATCATACTTTTCGAACTAATTTTTAAGAATTGTCGTATTTTTTCATAACTTTTAGTATAATCTTAGATAAAAATATAAATACGCTGTGTTTGTTTTAGTTCGAATAGTTCTTGTTAAACATTGTCATTCTTTTCCGTATGCAAAAAACATGACCCGCAATCGATTGTATAAACATATCTTGCAATGTCTTAATTCCATCAAACGAAATACTATATATTTATTTAGTTTGTTTGCGTACAATATTTCGTTTGTACCTTACTTAACAAAGTTGTCTATAATCAATCAAATGTTTCATTATTTATACATAATGAATACCGAGGAATTGACAATGTATACACAGCGAAAAGTGCTTTCTTCCATTTTCGCCGTCCTTGGATATTGCGAACCAATCTACCTTCATTTAGATGAGAGCTAAATTACCTGCGCTCATACCTACCAATTAATTACCAATTATTTCAAATCTTATCAGAGGAGTTTATCAAGGCAATGCTACGATGATTTGTATATTTTTACGGGCGGGCTGACATCTTGCACTAAACAATAGAATTGTCAGTTACATAAAATGATAGAGCATAGAGCACAACAGTCTTTCCAATTACGATAACAGCGAAGAAGAAACATATGTTTTATCAAACCATATGGCATGATAATTGTTGGTATATGTTTATCAGGAGCCTTGGAGTCACTCAGTCTCCCATTAATATCTAGTAATAGTTACATGTAGTTGTAATTTAAAACATAAAATACAAGTTGGCACTAACGCTTTATATACATTAATTTCGCATTAGCACGAACAGATAGGCAGATAAAAATATAAACTAATACGAGTTGATCGAATCATCTTATCAGCAAATTTCTTAAACTCGAAATTGATTCGGGATGAATAACAGACAGTTAAATCAACTTAAATATTATTTTCAAAAAAGGTAAATTGGTACAGCTTTTAGACCACTGCGAGACACTAAAACACTTTCTAGATTACCTTTCATGGAGATGAAGCCTGGTTGTGCTTCGAGGAATAGCGACATAAAATGTTTTAAGCGCGATTCGTTTTATATCGGATTTGAACAGACCTTTAAAAATGATCGCATTAGGTGCATCAATGATTTGTACGACTTTTGTCTTTGAGTGAAGCAATATCAGGACAAAGCTTGGAATTTGCATACTTTAAAGACATTTCGTGGGTGCGGAAATTGATTATCTTTGCAGAGAGTATTGCTTTTAATAAAAAACAACATGCTTAGTCATTGTAATGTAAATTTTAGAGCCTTTATGTAGTGTGCATATATAAAATGTCTATGCTTCATGTATACTGGACACAGTATGTCATTTGATCATGCTTCAAAATTTGTAAATCTGGAACTTATATTGAAATTCATTTCGTTAAAAGCAATGTGCCTTGATCGGTGGTTAGCGATTACAGAACTAATAACAAGATCTGGTCAATCGTCGGTGTTCAAACTGGAGTGCGCAATGAGAGGCAACAGACGTGTTTTAGCGTCACGCAGTGGGCCAAACTTAATAAGGCAAACACTTGTACCACTCCAACTTATTCATAATTGAAACAATTATACATGAATTCAACTGTCATGCGATCAATGCAATATTTTATTTAATAAGACGTCTTTAATCCAGTCGAAGTGTGCTTCTTATCTTTTCTGCTAGTACACTTATTACTTAAAGGTGTCTGTGATTTTTTAACAAATGTCTTCAAAGTTATTATTACAATTATTGTTTGCTAGAGCTTTATGGTAGATCGAGAGACAACTTGACCCGGAATAAACAATTGTGATGACATATGGTTTGATAAAACAAACACATCCTCTTCGTGATAACGTAATGATTTTGTGTATGCTTTATTATTTTATGTGACTGGCAGTGTTATTGTGTATAAGCAGATGTCAGCCCACCCGAAGAAATATATCGATTTTCGCTGCCAATTGTTAATAGACTGCTCTGATAACATATGAACTATTGGTAGTTGTATCATGTCTGTGAGTGTCTTCTTTTTTAAGTCTTCACATTAACTCCCAAATCGGAACGATGACAAGTAAAATCTTTCTATAATTACTTGGCGGATAAAGACAACCGCATACTATTTATTGAACGTTGTGCTTAAACACATGCTGCAAAACAGCAATGCCACCCTCGCGATTGAAGTTTTAAATTAATATTGATGAATTGATATAATCTCAATGCTTCGGGGTGTGGGCGTAACTAAAATGGTTGGAATAAGCACACTTAACTATTTTCTGATTTCTCATTTAGTTCGAAAAAGCCAATGACGACGTTGACGACCCCTTGCTGCTAAACATATGACAAGTTCTTGCAATATAATCTTTTTTCCATATCAAAGTTTGAGTAACATTTGAGAGTCGATAGAGCGGTACACATAGAGGGAGTGTGAAGGGGACAGGGGCTACAAAGAGGGGGGATAGAGGGGATAGGACAAACAAGAGGGAGAGGGGATAGCGAAAGGAGGTGGATGGAAGGGACATAGGGAAAATAATGATATGAAGACTCAGACGGTATTGCGAGGTTGAACAGTAAAAAGAAATGACGGATTGCAGTTAGAGAAAGGTTGAGGTAAAACATACATAGGGAAAGGGGAAGGAAAGACGTGAAAAGGAATAGAGAAAGAAGAGATTGAGCAAAATATTACGTGGAAGAGAGAAGCAGATGTCAAAAAGAGGTTAAATTAATATATCTTTGCCGCCCGGGATTAACGTCAGGCTACTTACATTACTTATAAATATTCTATAAATAATACCATTTCAATGTTTGAAGGGTGTATGGCCATTCGATGATATGTTAAATAAAGCTACTTAGTACATGTTAAATTAAACTTTTGTAATTTAGTACATAAAAGAGCTTAGTGCTGATGAACATATATCATTCACAATAAAAAAATGCATACAATAGACCTGAACAAATTCATCGAAAATGTATTTCCAATTTCGTACATTTTAATTTTGCAAATGTAGAGAAAAGCAAAGAAACATATTTAAGATAAAGACAATTATAACCATTAGCACAATATATCTATGCGTTTTGCTAAATTCTTTAGAATATTGTTTGAATTATGTACAATTCTTAATATTGTTCAGTTAACATTTTACGTCAAACATTATCGTTTGAGCGATGCCTAATGTTTGTGCAAATAAATAAGCAACTTGTTAGAATTGAAATGATATTCTTTATTTGAAAGAAAATGATCAAATCAGAATTATGTCTCATTTAGTAAGGCAATGACTTGTTCCATGTAACAACTCAAAGCCATTTTCTATGAAGCGTCAGGCGATTCTGAAAATAAAATATATTGTTTAGCGAGATGAAACGCGTGAATGTCCCGTTCTGCTTTACAATAAAGCTACTTTTGTAATGTTACCCAAACCCTTCTCAAAATGCATATATAAAAAATGGTCTTTCAAGTTAATGAACATGTGATACTGTCTACAATTCGACTTTAACCTAAAAAATACTGTTAAAAATCATGTCGGTGTGGGTTGTAAACGTGAAGGTGAAAAAGAAACAGATCGATTTTTTTTATGAATGATATTAAATCATAAGCTTTATTATCTTCATCAGAAAAGCCATATATATGCTACCAGAATGTTCTTATGATATTGAAATCGAGGGGTGTATGCGAAACATTTCCAGAATATGCTTTTTTAATGTTCCATTTCAAGTTTCAAGTCTATTTTTCTCTCTTGGCCTTCCCCTTGTCGTTGATGGATGGGCCTATGTGGATAACACTGTTATTAATTGACGGGAGATGGACGTCACGGTATCAAGAATTACAATAGGAAACAAATCATCGCCATTATTCATTGTTTTAGGAAATACGGCCGAAGCTGATTGAATATCAGAGATTCTGGTTGGATCCAATCGGATAAGAAACAACTGAGTTCTGAGAAAACTTGCAACCTTAGCCAGACGTCTTATGTGACGTGAATCAATATACACCGGAACTGATCTTTGATTAGAGACGCTAAGTTTATAATAGCGTATGTCAAATTCAATTATGCACTTACACAAAAACACTTCAAATAGGGGAAAACCAGAGATTATTTGCTATGATTACGCAATATATTCTCCTGCTTAAAAATAAACATATGTGTGCACACAATATCATTCCAACACGCTTCGCTTTTCATAAAATTATATTACACGAGTATATATATGTTGTATTTATTTTAAATATAATTAAATGTATATATTTGTTGGAAGTAACCTCAAGATACTCTGCCCTATCGCCCTATCGCCGAATATTAAACTAATCTTGAGTAACCAGCATCACACTTTTCCTCCGACAGAATTGGACTGAACGAATACAATAATTTTAAAATAATAATTGATGAACAGAAAGGATTAGAGTATATGTTATTTTGACTGATCTCGAAATGAAAAAGGCTTCTAGTCCATTTCGGACCTTTCAAAACCTTGCAGTCAAAACAGATACAATGTGGAAGAAATATAACCGTTAAAAATAAAATACTTCACACTTGACACTCGCAAAATACTGAAGGTTGCTACTTCACTTTGAATTTTAAAGTGAGGTATCTTTATTCACGGAAGTCTTCATATACCAAGGGTTTAATTCAACTGCTTTGTTCACCGATAACACAAGTTAAGTTAATACTCAATTATGTAAAACCGAAACATTTAAACTTCTGTTCCCTTGTCTTTTTCATATCCGGTATCGTATTAGATTTGTTTTGCATCGACTTGTTTTATTAATCATAAGGATGATCCGTTAAAAATGGTTAAACCATTTTTCTATTTTATAACAGCACGATACTGTTATCATCTCCGAGAACGGAAGGAGTCAGCTCATGTAAGTGGCTTCCGGAGGTCATTTATAGAAGGTGCACTCAGAAAGAATGTTTCGTCCCTTCTAAACAAGCGGAAATAAAGAGGAGCGAAAACAGGCGGTCCATCACCATGCCAACATAGTTCCAATCCAAGTTTTCCTGGATAGGAGTTAAACATAAAGAATACCAATGATCACTATAACTTTCATTTTAGTTGTCTTTAATAGTAGTGCTCGATTAAGAGTTCTAATATCATAAGAAGAAGGGTCGTTTTCTCAAGAAAAACAACTTTTCAAATTCAAATCAATACGAGAATCTCGCCATAGTTTTCTTGTTTCAATTCCCTGTCATCTGTTTATCACAACTGTTTTTATCTTCCTGATCTGGTCTTTTTATGTACAAAATGTTAGGCAGTATTCCAATAAAGAGTTTTCTCGTCCATAGCGTCATCTTATGTGTTGCAGGGGAGCGAAAATGAACACCCAGTGTGTACACTGTCAGGAATATAATGGTGAAGAGCAAATATTTACCGATCAGTGGTATCACCATTGACGTTAGAGGATTGATATCAGATAGCAGCAAGACGAACAAGAAGTGCTAGGAGAATAGATATTGACACAGCTTTATCATCACCAGATTCACTCGGTAAATAAAACACAAGAGCAGTCAATGTTGATATGCATTGTCAGGTTAGCAGTGTAGAACAACGTTTTGCGATGTATATGAATCCAAAACGCGATGTCAGGATAAGGTATGATATGGCAACAGGAACAAAACTTCATCTTCCTTGTAGCGGTTATGTTGATAATGTCCCACTCAACTTTTTCACTGTATTCAAACAGGTCAAACTCGACGGGAATACTAGTGTGGTTGTTCGCACGGATCCGTTTATCTTCTTCACATACATGTTGGAGATTTCCTGCAGATTTCCGGCTGATCTTTTATCCTGAATAATAAGGTCATGCACATTAAAAAGTAATTGTATGCATCTGTGTTTTGAGAGGCCATGCAAATTAAAAAAATAATGTTAAGGTTATAAATAATAAGTTTATTAAAAATTGATTACATGAGAAAAAATGAATAATAAGACCAGGGCTATTTAGATAAAAGAATATGCAATAAACAAATATACAAAGCAAAATATTACGGGAGAACCATTTGTTTAACAAGACCTAACACGAACATGTTAGATATATTTAAGATAAGAAATATTTTACAAAACAGCATAACTTTTCATACTTGGACAATTGGTTGTCACATAAACACAGAAATGCATTTGATAATGTTAGATTTAATATTAAGTATTTCATGTAAATTTATTTTCTTAGATTTAATGTTTTGAAATTTGAGTTTTGTAAACTTCAATGTCTTTAATGTGTTCTAGAATCTTCTAATTGTCTTTTTATAAAATTTACATGCGTGTTTTAACACATCATTGTTCTCGTCATATCTTCGGAAATAGTTTGCCTTATGCAAATGTATTCGAATGTGACTACAATTCTTATTGACTCAATTTGGTATTTCTATGATTTAAGCTGTCTACAGTTCTATATTTCATTTTTTTTTAACATTAAAACTTTCACTACGACTCGTATAACAAACGTCGCAAATGCTTTTAACAGGCTTTTTAATTATTAAAAGACTAAATATTACGTTCCCAAGACGACAGTTATGTGCCCCCTCCCCGTTCATCCGGATGTTAATACAGAAAAAAGAGTGCTTGTGTTCAAGTATCAATATTTTATTAAAGTTGAATGAAAAAGAATAAACGGATGCTCCATTTGCATAAAGCGTAACATAATTTGGCACTGTATTGCAAAAAAAAAGATTCTAGTGTAAAAATTAAATAAATCATTGCCTGTGAAACTATGTAAATTGGTTGTTTGTAGCCTTATTTCGTCCTTACCTCAGGTTCATGTTTTTCTACACAATTTTGTGAGACACTGCATAGGTCAACCTTATGTTTTTTTGTGATTATTTGTTTCGTCTTGGATTGTTCAACAGCAGTTACTTTTTATATTTCCATTTGGACTGTTTTTAAATGAAACATATAGAAAAAATAACTGTGGTCCTAAGTGGTTATTTGTGGCCCGTCGACGCCTTTATAATTTTGACTTTTTTTTCGTTTTCGTCGAGGGTGCCTTTTTACCCCGGACCCAGTTGTTATTGAGCAAAGATATTGTCGTACTGATCATTACAGTAAACGAAAAGTTTCAAACAATCTGAGAAACTGTGCTTTCGAATAATTCCAGAATAGTCATATCTATCATGCATGTTCGGTCCGGAATGAGAAATCAGAAAGGTGAGCAAGTGCTTAATCAATGCAGCATGGAAGAGGGTCTTTAAGAGGGTGTTTAAGACCGTTTGTCGTAGGTACAATACTCTTAACATATAAATGTCGTTACCTTATCATAGTCTATAGCCTGAAACTAAGACAACATATTTCTTATTCATGCCTGATGTGCGCTTGTTAGTAACAGTGGCACATATGATGTGTTCCCTGAGCGTACTTTACAAACAAACATCACTAGCAATAATACCTCAATGCCATCATATGCCCATGAGCTGAACTTGAAGAAGCATTCCTGCACATCAAACGGAAAGTACTCGACATTAATTAAGCAGTTATTCTTGTAAACGGTCGCTGGCTCAATTATGAACTTGCCCGTTGACATAACGTACGCTTTTATGAGAGGGAAACCTCAATATTGCCATTACCACTGAAAATGTAAGTAAAGGCTATAACAAGAGCCATTAATTAGCAACGATATAAATATGTGGTCAGCAGTGTGAATATTGTATACTATATGGTACAGAAAGGTTCTGCTTATCTGTATCCATTATGCGGTCGGACATTCACATGGTTGTAATAACATTGATCTTGTACTATTAGATGTGCACAAAAAAAGAGGAGAAACTCGTTGTAAAGCACGATGTATGTTCGTCAATTTACTTCAATTGAAAAGTTTGTTTACACTCTTGCGCACAATGGCCAGAAATTGGCTCAGGAAGAGCAATATTTAATAAGCATATAAAGATCTTATTTTCTCCCTTCTGTAACCTGTGCTTAGGAGTGTTTAAGTGATATATCCAAAGTCTAAAGGGTCCCATTGCATTCCACTACTCATGTGTAAGAGCACTTTAGGGAGGTATGAGTATATTACAAAAGATCAGTGTTTGTTTCAAATTCACACAATGCCATTTGCTTTGGCCAACTATTAAAACCCTAGTTATTGCTATTAAAAAGTTATACATTTTACTTTCAATCATATTTGCAAATAAAGAAATGATATGAACAAGACAATTTATCTGTAGAACGTTCTTTCATTCAACCATATTTCCTTGTAACAATTTGTTTTCGTTCAGGATAATAGAAACGGTAATCAAATGCAGCATACAGAAGTAATCGCGAATCATATACTGATTTGCAGGTATAACCCACTTCGTACCGTGTTAAAACCACACTCATTAATGCACTAATCTATTTCACATGAAGTAAGGAATGAGGAAACTTGGCAAAAATCCAAACACTATTGTATAATAGAACACAACTCATATCATTTGAATAAACACTATCAAACAATTTTTTGATTTAGTTGATAAACTCTTTTAATCTAGCTCGATTAAAAAGAAGCGATAACTGATTCTTTGACGTTTACCCAGTGCCATTAAACCGGGTTTATGTTTAAACTTTTTCTACTGAACTTGTTTCTGTAGCTTTTCGCAAATATATTGAGTGGTCGTTAGAAAGTGACTCGGTCAAACGCGGACCCAAACAATCATGATGACTTGTGAAAACACATTTCCCCATTTACGACATAATGGACACTAAACGAACAAACCCAATAGCCGAACCATCAACAAATACCCTGTTTGAAGGTCAAAGGCAAAGGAACCTATGATCTTCTAAGTAAGATTTGTGATACCAAGGACCAAAACTTTAGATTGCATATTCAATCTGAATTTCATTCCTACTGATATACAAGACGCACGAAACTGTTCCTCGCAGCAAATTGATTAAATAAATGTTATCAATATGAAGAAGTCAAAATGATCACTTTTTTCAAGCGCACCGATTTTCAAAACAAGTTAGGTTACCGATCGTTTATTTCATTTTTGTTTCTGAAAAAAATCAAATGATCAATATATCAATTTGGTGTGGCATTGGATTGAAATAAATATTTTTTCATCTACGAAAGAAAATGAAACAAAAATTCAAACCTGATGCAACCGTTATTCGTGTGTTATAACTCCAACGGCATACATCTGAACAGTTGATATAAAATCGGGCTAAGATAGCATTTTAAGTGCATTTAAACATCATCTGCAGGCTTTCTTGTCAGTTTCAGAAAACCGAACGCAATCAGATCTGAACAAATCCTTGTTTCAGGACAAGCATTGTTATTACACTCCCTTGCCTTGAAAATGCAACAATGTTTAGTGTGCAAATCCAGGATTTTCATTCTTAGATAATATCATCCGTTAAATGGTGTTTTGTATTCAATCTCGCAATTCCACCAGACCGCTTGCCGTTTATCTTTTAGACAATTATCATCGCTTAAGAACTTACAGTTATCTGTCAAGATTTAGTTTGCTCATATTTTCACTATAATTCAACGTTTCGTGTAGCTAGCGTGCTCAAAAAGTACGGCGTACTCGTGATAGGTATAAAAAGAAAATAATTGTTCAGTTCGCAGTCAGTTTTGACTCTGTAACATGTTGCTTATAATCAAGTTAAGGTAATGTTTAATGGTGAGTGTATCTCTCAAATCATATGATTACATATAGATGATAACATAGTATTTTCTCAAAGTTTGAAGACCTATATTTCGAATTAATATTTAAACGTATGTAATGAAGTTAAAACACACTCCTACTACTTGTATTAAGTTTTATGCTCAATAAATTTGATTTCATGCTCTTATGGCTGATATTTCAGCTGTATTCCACGGTCAACAAGTTCTGTTCTAAGTGAGTATTTATCTAACCCGTGTAGCTTGTTAATCGTCCATTGTTTGGGCTACCAAAATATAGCGGAATGATTTGATTTGTTATTTTGCGCAGGTTTTCCGTTTATATTCTCATACCACATAAACATAAGAGTTCATTCGTAATTGACCTTTCTAATAAATAATTCGTATCCGGGGGAATCACATTGATTCAGCTGAATTTCTGATAATTATCTCTCCGTGTTATATTGTTTTACTTCTCTTTCATAAAAGTCAGTCCAACCCCTCGTGGTTTACCTATCGAAAAAAATCGCTTTTTACCTCACAAATAGCAAACAAATAAACACGTTGAGGCACAATTTCTAGGAACATGTTGACTTTCTGCTGTAAATACCACTTAAAGAAGAGAGATTTATAAAAGAACTGTTGTAAATATGAAACAGATGCTAGATAATTCCGGGAAACAGTTTGTTTTTCCAACAAATAAAACAGGAGTTGGGAGTGTGATGATGTTTGTTAAGAGAAAATATACTGATATCAAAGGGGTTGTCTGTACATGTAAATAAAATAATAAATTTGTCGAGGGTTGTTACACAATACTGCCCACAGATGTTGCAAACAAGTATATTTATAATATTCTTATGTAAATCATATAGCTGTTATTAACACAAGATGAAGCATCAATATAAGTGGCTTAAACCATCTATCCCCAAATCGACAATTACACGAATCCATATTGTATGCAGTTTTTATTTCACTAAATGAAAACAATGCACGTATAGTTAAATAGAAACATGAAGACAATAGAAAAATTAGCATCATTTTAATGATACTCAAAACTGTCATTACCGTTAGTAGCAAACGATATGATCTTATTAACGTTTAGACAACAACATGTAACAAATGGAACAGTACAGTCGCAGGAAACATGTTTCAGAAATAAAATACTTATCTAAAACATTGAATAACCGTTTCATAACTACATGGTGCATGATATCCCCTATGTTAAATAAAATCAATTGTGATTTTTAGTTTTGAATTCGTTTTTGACCACTATCATACTCATCAAATATATTACTTATAATCTGTAACTCCTTTTCTACACTGTTCATTCAGCGTTTTAATCATCAACCTTTAAAGACACGAACTAAATACCTATTAAAGCTATCGTTAAAATCACTTTGTATGAGTATAGGTCGATGTCCGACGTCAGACTAAATTAAGAAGTTATTATTATTTTTGGATTATAAGTATTTGGACAATTATCAACGCGAACAGTTGACGTTATCTTTTGTGAGCGCCACTGCATGATCATACAGTGTGGGAGGTAGCAGGAAGATGCTGGTGGTTCCAAGGAAGGACGCAGTCGTGAAGAATATCAGAAATATACGATCCAAAACCATGGCAACGTAATTCCAGTCCCTCTCCTCCTAAAATATGATATTAATAATTAAAAATGGTTCTGTACCCTAATTGAAACAAAAAAATGTTCCATATTTCAAATGCATATACATGACCATAGTATCTATCCTTCCATTACTTCTGGCCGTATTTAAAGAATAATGCTAGCATTTTTATGAATGATATGCATTTCGATTTCATTATACTCATGTTTTATTTAATGAGTCAACGGGTTTGTCAATAAATACGAAGAAATATATCGGATTTTTGTAGAATTTCCAAAAAATAAAAACTAATAAATGGGTCTTACCGATATTTCAACGTCTTGATTATGCAGATGATCAGCAATAAAGTTGACTGCTGTTAACGACTCCTTTAGTTCTGGAGGGTAGATGCCAATAGGGGATTCAACAGCACGCCTTCGAAGGTTGCCATCATTTGGGTTACTTCTGTTTGAGTCCACTGTGTCATGTCTTTCTCGAAGGGTTGGCGTGCCAATCGGTGTTTCTCTAATTTCTGTACCATTTTCAGTCCTTATATATCTTCTTATCATTTTTTGTTGTGGAGGTCGTTTCATGAAAATAATCTTTGGAAGAGTGTCAATAAACATCCATTTCACCCATGGTGACATTTTATGTGTGGCCGGTGATCGGAAATGTACACTAAGTGTGTAAACCGTCAAAAATATTGACAACGTCACTACTATCATTGTAAACATTAGATACTTTCCTATTAAGGGAATGACAATTGAAGTTGGCGGATTGATATCAGACAAGAGCAAGAAAAACACAGTCAATGCCAGCAGAATGGAGATAGACAGTGTAATTTTCTCGCCAGAATCACTAGGAAGGTAAAACACAAGAACAGTCAATCCTGAGATGGCGACACACGGCATAATCAAATTGATCGTATAAAACAACGTTCTCCGGCGTATTGTGATGTTGAAGGTGATATCTGGGTAGGGCTCTGGACAACAAGGGTAGAACTTCTCCTTGCGCCTTGCGGTGACATTGATTATGTCCCACTCGACGTTCTGGTAGTAGTCGCACAGGTCCACACCGTTCTTGATCACCAGTTGGTCGCCAACCCACACTCCCTCCTCCGCCTGCACATGCTGTAGATCGATCTGCATGAAATTAAAAATGACTGATGAAATAAGTTCAATTTAAACGCATGCATATCTACATCAGTTCAAAAATATATTTGAAGTGTCAAAATTAATAACACGATGATGCCTGTTTTATGCTGTTTTAATAAATGACTGGTTTGTCTAACACTGACATGAATGCATGCATATAACTTAGATGACAACCCCTATAAGATATGACTAGTCATTGAAAGATGTACATAAATATGCACAATTTTGGTACATGTCTTTGCATCCTAATCGTTTAACGATTTGATTATACACTATCGGTTCACACAATAACAAAATGTATATATGTTCGTACTTGATGCCCATCAAATGTCCAGGAACTAAACTTCATAAAGCATTCTTGTTGATCGAACGGGAAATACTCGACGTTGATTGGACAATAGGTCTTGTAGATTGCCGGTGGCTCCCAGACTATCAGACCGGTATGAAAGACCTTGGCCTTCGTGAGCAAGGTCACAATAAAGTCACCATCAGCACTGGTGGTAAAAAGGAAACATGGTTTCATCAATAAAGAAAATAATTTTCTTTTTTTGTTATACGTTGGTAATATTGAGCATCGAACAAAAGGCATTGATAACAAAGATAACAAAAAAAATGCAATCTCATACAAAAAAAACAATTTATGAATTTAGTACTGAAAAATGAGGTTTAATTATACGAACATCCGTTTACCAAAAAAGCATTGAAAGAAAACATGCCAATTAAATGTAGTAAATCGATCCGTTCTAATCGAGAGTATGAACACAACCTTTTAGGTTTTATTGAGAAGTTAAATGAGAATTTGTGAAGTATAATCCGGTCAAAGCCCCTAGCACGGCCTAAGCGGTATTTTATTTTTAAGAAAAAATAAAAGAGAAAAAATCCCAAAGGCAGCGAAGTACCAGAAATTCAACTGAAAAACAGGGCCTACTTGTTATATAGAGTAATGTCGGGCCTCCAGAGTCCTGAAGAAGGAATAAAGGTGCTCATGATACCGCCGAACAACTGCGGGTCCCAACGAAGACGGATATCAACCCACTCCTGGAATGAAAAGTTACACCATTGACCATATAAACAGGTTGAATTGTTGGTAAATTTGAATGTATTCTGTCTGCTGCTTTGTGTGTCTCCCATTGAGTGTCAGCGTCCGATCCAAAAGACTTACGTAAATTTCATATTATTATTGATTAAAATATATGACGCTTAAGGAAATGTTTTCTCAAACGTTTAGTACTTGTTTGAACACAGTAACTACAAAAACAATGGGATCGAAAATAAGACAATTTTCACATGTCTTTTATAAATAAACAATTAAATTATAAAATATCTGCAAAACAAGTATCCCCATTTTTTGAGTGTAATTATAGACCAGCATAAATTGACGAAAAGCTCTTCGTTACAAACTGTCAGTTATCTTTTTTTTTATATATTAGCAATCTTGTTTTCCAACTTACGTGGTGAAGCCAGATATTCGTTGTCAGAATCTGATTTTTCTCGGACTGAAAATATAAAGAAAGATGTGTGAATCACTTGTTTTAAAGGTCCTCTTAAAAGTAAACATGATGAAATAGAAGAATAATCATATCTTAACAAATCTGACGGAGGAGTTGTGAAAAAAGCATTTTCACAAATAGATGGGTTATATGTATAGGTATTTTAAATACAGAACTTCATTGTTAGTCTTTATTCGCATGTTGACCTATATTCATTAATATGCAGAAAAAATTCCTATGACACTTTTGGCATGTATTTGTTAATATATGTCTAGAAAAAATTAATACTTTTCTACATATTTGAAGTATTAGTATAAGAATAAACAAGATATTTATAGCTTGTATTCGAAAGAAAGTTTTAAACAGTTTTGTAGAATGTTATGGAACCTTTCAGTTTTGTATATAAGGGGGAGGGGGGGGGGGACTTCTTTGACCTGGGGTAAAAGTGTTTTTAAACAATTAACAAGTCCTTGTAAAGTTTCACCAGTGAACATTGTAAAGTCTTGAGCTTAATTTAATTATAATGCCAGGATTACATTCAACATTTCATGGGTACATGCATTATTCTGTAAGTGTTGGATTTAATTAGTTTTCAAAGAATGTGTTAAATATTGCATGTGGATTTAGTTATATGGATATTAAAATATCAGGATCAGTAAAAATACTTAATGAACTTTTGAACAATATTCTTTTATCCCTATTAAGTTTCAGATTACTCATTTGAAACTACTGTAGTTAAAATCTTTCTTAAAATGTTGTTCTTTAAAGTTTGCAGCTAGATTCAGTTTTTCGTTTGCATTTGGTGGTCGTAGAACGCTTTATTATATTTAATAGAAGTCTGCAGATTACATCGACGAATAAAATACAGCTAATTAAATGAAACCATTCTGGAATATCTTCCAAGCCATTAAGATATCATTAAAATTGGCAGAGCGACCTGTTTGTCTTGTTGTAACATCATTACGATGTTGCTCATCTTGTGTTATTGTCTGCCATGCTGACTTCAATTTGATTTTACGGTTGTCCGATTTGATGTGGAAATTAGACAAGGACTAAATGTGGGCTGAGCACGCTTGTATAAACCAGGGCTCGAATGCTACCAGTAATTCATGAAAGAAGAATAGTTCACCAACCATATATATATCATTAGGCATTTTAATTATCCAGAAAAGGATGCAGCTAATAACTTTATGAGCGTTACACATTTCAAACAAAAGTAACATGCAGACGCATGAACATTTATTTATGCATACTACATTATATGTTATTCATGATAATTAAGCACATTTGCATTTAAATAATAGACCTTTTCAATGTATTTAAGATTTTCAGATTTTAGATTTGTGAATTGATTTTGATAAACAAATAGTTTCGAACAATGTCCACTGATGTTGGTATAATATTGTTTACTTCAGAAACGTCAATATTGAAGCCAAAACTGTTCTCCAAATCCTTCTATTATTGCTTATCAGGGAGCTGATGCGTGCACCAACATTCTTTTTCGGGTCATTTGCATGTTTATTACCAGTTTTCGGATGTTTATTAGATTCCCTTAAAACGCTTGATTTCACTCCAAGTCATGGCGGCGCTCTTATTGACCGAGAGCATTTCTAAGAAACAAATTGGCGTTTCCAGGCTCAAGGCTCAAAAGAAGTAAAAGTTTATTTTGTAATTAATTGCTATTTCTAAAGCGATGGTGGTTTTAAAAGTGTTCTTTATGTTACAACTAACTGGTTTTACATTACACATTTTATCGAAATAAAACAACATTATGAATGAATTATCTTTACATTTAAAATTGCGAATCAATACAAGAGTAAAGATAGGAATATTTTCTGACTGAAGTCGATTTCCTAAAAGATTCATTAAAACTTTTTTATATATTTATATATTCGTTTTGGTTTTTACATAAGATAATGTAATTTTGATTGAAGCCAATGAAAAAAGGAGGCCTTTATCAAGAAATTATATTGACTTACCAGTAAGAGAGATAAAATAATAAAGGTAAGGAATGAATAATCAGATGATTTAACGGTATCGACCATGGACCTTTAAACAAGCTTTCTTAAAAGGTCTGATTTCTTGTCACTGCTGTTACACTGATCATCTTACAGCGGTAAACCCATATGGTATTAATATCAATATTATTGATATTTTTAATTTATGTTAGCTGGTTTGAGTGTGTTTCTTTTGTTTCAGTTGTTATTAAATTGTCATTAGTCTTTTCAGCGTGCCATTTACCTCAACTGTATAAATTTTGAATATGAAATTTTGTCGGCCATGTTATTCCTTCCTGTATAACTACAATGATTGGTGTACTGTTAAGCTTGATCAAATCTGCTTTACAGCTATTAAATGTATGCTTTTGGATCATTATTTTATTGTGTTGCTCAAATCAAGCGTTTGATCAAATTCCCCTTGGGTGAATTATAGTACATAAGACTAGAATACATAACTGGCCTCCCTCGCCATATTTCCGATCTATTAATCAGTGCACTGTATCAATTTCGAGAAAATCAAATACTTGCCATTTTGGACTCCCAGACTGTTTTCTAACTTTTCAAACACTGGAGGCTTGTGTTTATTACAAAGCATACACTCGTCTATCATTTCAATTCCTAATCTTATCACACATGATGTGTTTTTAGCATATCGTTTATTATCATTCCAAATTTCTTGGCAGAAAATGTATAACGCATCCCTTATTCCAATTGTCGGAGAGAAGTTGTCTGATCTGTTGCACTTCACATTTTACGTTTAGTTCGTGTGCTTTTAAAGAGTAAGACCACATATTTTCAAATACCACATACGATGTTAAATTAGACTTGTGCTCTTCCTGTTAAAAGTGGTATAATTTAACTTTCCTGATAAAATACATATTCATTATTGAGACATGCATGTTTACTTGCTCAGAAATGAACGTGAAATGCTCGGAAATGTATGTTACATGCTCAGAGAACTATGCTTCGTGTTAACAACAATTCCAATATGACTGTGTAGACGACAACACACAATTACATCATAGACAGTCCATAAAAACTTCAAATGTTAAAACAAATTTAAAACATGCAGTAAAGTTGAATTTCTTTGAAATATATCAATAATCTGATAAAAATAATACAAGCTCTGCGTTTAGAGTAAAATAAAGGCTTTGTCTCTAGGATCTGGTATTCATCTTTCGTTGCCATTTCCGCCTTAAAGATGTTTTCGAAAACATATTTAAAGATGCGGTAAAGTTATAAAGCTTTAAAATGTATCTATAATCTGATACAAATAATAGCCTGTAGGATCTGTTGTTGATCTTCTTTTGACATTTCTCGATAAAAACGATCCGATATTCGCTGGGATTTATTAATTAAACAAGGTGATATATTAATTATTTCGAAGCTTCAAGCTTTGAAGACTTACGCAAACATTTCCACACTTGAACATAAGCCGAATGAATACAGAGGATCAGATTCGAATAAATGAACCAATGAGTCGTAGGTTCGAATCCTCCATTCCCTCTTTTTTGTCAATACTATTGCTTTTAAAATATCATTGATACGTCACCTTTCAACTTGTTTATTACTTAAAAAGTGTGTAACTATGCTGCCGACAATGTTTTATTTAAAAAAAAACGGAATTAACTCCAAATAAAAGTAGACTATGAGTTGTATACAACGCAATATTGAGACTTCGGAATCATATCTTATCGCAGCACTTCAGCTTGATTAAATATGTCGTTGAAGAAATACGAAATATGTAACAACGTCTTAAATATTGATGTTATGAATTTGCATTGTTTATTCATTTTCACATTTCCCATTGAATATTATTGAATTATTTGGACGAAGTTGACCTTTTCAAGCGATTATTTTATATCTCATTCACAAACATTCGTTTACAGGTAAAAGAGCACAAGATATATGTGTTTGTATTTGCTTCTTAAACTTCTCATTGCAAAGACATAAACCAACTCCTGACGCCACAAAGGTATTATTTCTGCAATTTTAATTATCTATCTTCCCTACACGTGGGATTTACAACGGTTAGGAAGATCTACCTAGGAATTTAGCGGAAATAATACTAGTAGCACCAATAAAACCTTCAAAAATATGCCACTTGAAAACGGTTACATTCTTGGCAAAGCATTTGCTTAAGCTATTAATGTTTTTAGATGTAAGCAGACAATAATTGGTTGAGATATTGTTTTGGGGTTTTAATATGCATTTGTTTACTTTTCATTTCTTTAATTATTGAAACGTTTATGTTGATTATTGTAAGTAATTGGACGTTTGTTAAAAATTAAAAAGAATGTTACAACTAAAAATCAGATCGGTGAACTGAAAGATATAATAACATTTAGTTTAAAGTTTTAATCTTCTATAAATTTAAACGAAGGATAGTTTTGAAATCGGGCCCTTTAATTACATATTCCTGGAGTTTTTCTCTTGGCCCACACTATATCTAAGACGTATGGGAACGATAATGTGTCAATATTAAAAAAGTACTCACAATTTTGAACAAAAGAAAACAACAGCTCTATCCTAGGAGATTGTTGAACAACATACCCAGGTTATTGATCAGTGTTTTGTCCTTTTTAAGATTTTCTATGACCACATATGACCATTACTGTACACCATATATCAATAACTCACCACATCGAGTAACTGCGAGAGTCTCATCCCCAGTTTCACGGTCAACTTGCTGTCCGCCGTTCCGTTGATCGTACTGCCCTCTGGCATCACCAACTTGTTGTAAGAGTTGCGCTGTAATGGTAAAGTCAATTGTGGTACAGAGTTTTTTTCTACATTTAATTCGTACTCTGCTTTAAATAAAAAAAAGATGTATTGAGTTACTAATACTATTCCTGAGGAGGTACAATGCAAAAAATATTAAATACTGCCTGTCCAGTTAAATGACATCAGGCGCTTGTGATAATAAGAAATACGTCATCAGCGATTTAATTGTTTTAGCCTGCCATAGTCGTTTAATTTTGGTTTCAATGAACTGGCGCATTTTCGTTTGTATGTAGCAGAGGGCGATCATTTACAGAATTATTTAATTTGATTTAGAATGATGATGTTAAAACCTTTTATAAACTGATATTGTATTTATTGCATGCAATTATAATTGCATTTGCGCTGACCATTGGTGGATAGTGAACACATATTATATTTACATAAACATATATAAATGGTGAATGTTATACTATATACATACTATTATCTATATAGACATCTCAAAATTCTCAATATCTTGTCTTATGTTTACATGAGCGTCGTATGTAAACATATAAACATATATGTACCTGAAGTAGGAAATGATGCAGGCGTTGTTCCG
Organism: Mya arenaria; assembly: GCF_026914265.1. NCBI lineage: Eukaryota > Metazoa > Mollusca > Bivalvia > Myida > Myidae > Mya > Mya arenaria. Next base: position 16,091,139 of record NC_069124.1, on the reverse strand, counting down.
TTGGGGGCTCTCCAACTCCGTCTGTTATTGTTACCATGCAAACCAGCCCTAGAATGAACGACATTATATGTGCATTTGTAGCCATCCTGTGTTTTAGTCCATATTCTGCACTGTAACTTGTCGATTTATAGATTTGATTTAGAATACCACACTTTTATAGATACCTTTAAGAGCTATTGATATTGCAATGTCCCACTTTTATGCAAATCATTAAGGACACAATACATATTAATGATCTGCATAAACATTCATTCAAGCGTTCAAAGTTTAATCCTGCAGGTTTCATGAAAATCAGTTGTCTCGTGTATTTATTAAGCCGTGAGATAAATGCCACTGTATACCTAAATCTCGTGCCTTGTGCTTGTATCACCTTATCACTGACATAACCTACATCCCCACATGTCAAACACTATTGATGCTAGTTCTAGACTCACAGACAACTTTGCAGTTTTCATTCCACTACCTGTATATCTCTTCATGAACAAAACACAAAACGCAACTTCACTGGGATGTAAATAATGAAATCATAACTCGCACTAACTATTACTGTATTCCATTAGTTATATATTAGTTTTACATGCACAGCTAAACAGCTCCTGTTTGAATGAGCCAACAGATGTTTGGTGATTATTCAAAAGAACGTGTTTATGAAAAATATCTTCACAAATGATAGGCTAAATCGAGAATACTTGAACTATCTTGGTTCAAAGATAAAATGAATAGGTATATAATTCAATGTTTTGTCCTTGTTGTATTTAAGATTCATTTTTTGACATTTTATTTGATTTTCTTTTGCGGTTCCTTTGTACTGGTGTATAATCATACTGAGCCTTTCAGTCAATGCGTCTTCATGAAACACTCACGATTGAAATCGCCCACAAAACATTGTAGAGCAATTTTAAAGATTTGGGTTTGATTTAAAATTACGCAGAACATTTAAACACAGATTTTTCTAGTTCAAAACTCTTATGCCACAGCTGTTTGTTTTTCAATATGTTGGAATAAGCTTTGAGTACAGCTTATCGAAGTCAAAAGATCTTCTCATCTTTCCTAATTATATAGTCAATTATATCTCATGAATAGAAGGGACAAACATAATTGACAATGTATTTTGTGAATAGTTTTTTTCAATACCGTAGGGACGAGTGAATATCAAATTGTTAATAAAAGCATATGTCTTTCAAAGTATATTCTAAAGATGTTTTATGTTTATGCTCTGTGTTTTGAAACTGAAGGCCATTTAAATTAACATCTTATACATCAGAACATGTTAAATGGAATTCAATCCAATACTTGTTAGGTTACCTGTGCAAAGCGTTGTTTTCGTTCATGGCTGATTTAAATACTCTTTTATAACAATGTAAAGACTTTTAGATGAAATGCCAGCTCTCTGATGCAAACGGCTGTTGCCATTCAATCAATACAAAGACCCTGTATGATAGCAGCCCGGTGGATATCGGCGGAATCTGACAAATTGTTAACCCATCTAGATGATGTATCCCATATATATGCAAAGATACGATCTGTAAATATGCTACTATTGTATGCCCTTAAATCTGCTTTTATTGTAGTAAATGAGAACAGTTGATAGCGAGGTTATTGGGGATAATTTAGATTTTATTGGTATCCTCTTGTCCTAGACATATGGAACGTATAAGAATCTAAGAAAGTTCTTAATTGAAAGGATAATTTCGATATGACGAAATGCAGACTTACGATTAAAATATTCGTAAATGTAGTTCTTTCAGTTAATCAATAATTGTAAAAATCCATTTTAAAGTTAGGAAAATAAGGATTTTTTCCCAAAGACATCAGCAGTGCTTGATGTGGATAATAAAACGTGAAGCCTAAAAGCATATATAAAAATCGTATTTGAGTAACAGGTTTTAGAATTATCATTACATGCCCTATTGATAATAAAACATATCGACAATAGTTAAGGTCGTAATGGCTTCTTATTTATCGAGAGTTTGACGGGGTTGATGGTTTAGGAGATCAAAACGTCGCGTCAATTACGTTATTGGCGCCGATTTCGGTTAAATATTTTTGTCCTTCGTGAACAAAATTGATAATAACTCTAAAACATTCTTATAAGGGGTTTATATTGATTCACGATTATGTGATAGGATAAGAAAATTTGCACTCGTTTAAAATATATTAAATGAGAATTCATTACGTATATATTCAAATGTCCACACCATGTTATCAATGTTGTGTTGTTTGACATGCATGCTGAAACACTACTGAACAGTATAGGTGGATTAGGAAAACATACACTGTAATAATTATGTCTTTAATGCAAAATATTTAATGGAAACAATTTGATGTCAGAAAAACGATTTCAAACTATCAGCAGATTAATATATTTTTACGAAAAAACATTCAAACTCTTAATCTATGGAATTGATTTTAGATTGGTAAAACATATATTGAAAGCACTTACCAAAGCACCGAAAATGTTCAACCTCTGACGCTGTATGTGAAAGCAACGCCAAAATAACCAAGCATCCACATGAAAACGCCATGTTGTTTTATTATGAAGTATGTTTTGACAATGTAAGCCTACATAATCTAACGTTTTCGTGTGCATATGTTCTTTTATGGAGAAAATTTTCCCGGAAATCATTCTTTTGAGTATTTTGAAATTAAAACTATTATAAAGAACGATGCATAAAATGCTGATTTTGAATGAATTTCTGTTTCGTGCACTTTCTGGTTATTGTTCTTTATTCATGCTTGTTTCGCAAAATTAGTGCTTGAAAACGATGCCTTAATCATGAGTTGTGTTTTATCTTGTCAGCGTCCTGTTCTATACCACCAGTGTCGTTAAGCATGCTCTGCTGTTCCCGTATCTGTCACATGGGATTCTGCTTGGTATACAACGCCATCGTTTCAGATTCCAATGTTTGCGTAGAGTTTAGAAGTATTTGTCACATTAAAAGATGATGAAAAATATGATGTGTTTTATTGCATCATATTGGACCATATTTACTACAGATATTCCACTTTACTTTTAAAGTCCGTTCAAATTTCCTGTGATGTTTTAATCTGGTTTAAATATGAAAACCTTATAAAAAGACTGCAATAATTTTGTTAGTGAGTAGATCCTCTGTAGCCGTTATGTTTCTGTAACGTGTCTTCATTGTGGAAATGTAGGGTGTCTTACAAATGAAAGACCAAGGTGTTTCGTGATATAAATGTTTTTATTCATTATTTATCAGGTATCAAACCTTCGCTTTTGGATTAAATACAAATGTCTTTGATATTTCATCTTGGTAAGTAAAGTTGAGAATATATTATTGCAACTCTATTGAAAATAAAAAAGAAATTAATTGACTATGCATCTGTTTTGCTCTTTAAAGGTAAAAACTGTATTAAAAATGTACATTCAAAGTTAATATTATAAAATCCAAACTATGTTTCACTCAAAAAAACCCATTAAGATATGATTTACAAAAGAAGAACACACAAAAAATGCAATTAAAGATTATACTGAAAAAAATGGGATTAAAAGTTTAATTGCAGTATTTAATCCCACGGTAGAGTTACACAATTCATAGTTATGCATTGAACAGGCAAAACATGCATTTTTATGTTCCTGAAATACCTGTGTCTACACATTTTTTGCAATATTTTTTTGCAGGGTTCATAATTTTGAAATCAAGAGGAAATATCACGTTTTCCTCATATCACTTAGATGGAAAAAGGACTTCTGCATTAAATAAATCTGTATCATAGAAACTAGATAAGAAATAAACTTATGGCAAATAAAGCACAAACACGCAGAGTGATATTGTTATAACTACATTTGTGTACTTCAAAATAATTCTTAGTGGTAAAATTAAACTGGAAACAAGGTAAAACTTATTTATTATCATAGTGAGAGTGTACTGTAACCTCAAGGGCGGTAACCCGCATAATTATTTGTTATTGTCTTAATTTATATTATCCGTGTTTGTTGTGTATCGATTTAGTGTGTCTCTCGCCTTGACCATGTGATTCTAGTTTAAGATCATAATTATACCGTAAAACACAAAAAATACCATACAAACAACTAGAGCGGCTTACTGCTGTCCTATATAATTGGTACTAGTCTTTATGTGGTATTATGCTATCCAATGTACAACAATGAGTGGTATCACTTATTTGTATTTCACTTGGTTCTTAGAAGCATTTGCGCTTCAGTGCCTTTAACCTATTCTTCAGCTTCTGCCTGATGGACAGACCCAAATAAAAATGTGTATTTATCAAAACCATCGTCTGCATTTTGACAATGTGACTATTTGTTTTGGTCTAAACGTTCAAAATTTAAAATTTCATTTTGACGGGCTTGAAAGTGAAATTGAACTGCACGTATTATGAATTAATGTTCATTAATATCAGTGGATTTCACATTCCAAGATATTGCTTTTTGAAACTTCAGGGCGTCGGAATGTCTTTCATGGGAGAAAGGTTTTCAAGATTACACGCGAAAAGCGTGTTTTTGTATAAGCTAGAAAGCTGTACTTGAGCTCCAAAACATTCACACGAAAGAAGTTCAGTCGATGGTTGTCACGGTTCAAGCGATCGATCATCTTTACAGGCAGACGAGTTAAATGTCAAAATTCGATTAACAAAGGTAATTGATAACTAGAGTATGCCAAGGCCTATGGGCCTCAAACTTATGAATAGAGTATGGAGAATGGCACGCAGACAAAGAGGCAGTCAAAGGTCACGGTCGCGATGATAGCAATCTGTATATCTCTATATAGTGCATTACCGTATTCTTAACTTTATTGTATTCATTGAATTAATTAATTTCACTGAAGGATTCATACATATATTATACGTATAAATAAAAAGATGGAAGATAATTGCTTAATTTATTAATATCTTTATCGTTCTCAACTTCTGTATTAGGAATTAATTACACAATTACAATTACCTTCATCTCGAACATTTTACTATATAATATATCACTTTCTCAAGGATTGAATGCTATATTGAAATAAGCGGGGCACTGTGACCATTTTAACACATGTCTTTTCTAGAACATAGATAGTAATAGTTTCACACATAATTGCTTATAGTTTGATACGAGCAGTTGTTATCAAATAAAGACATTCGAACAAGCGGAATGAAACGGTTCATTACAACATTTTAAACAGTTGAACTATAAGTCTTCGAACAGACAAGTAGAAATGACAAAATGTCACTTGGAACAGTTAAAATTGTCCCTTGTCATAGCTTCCCTAGGATCGTACAGCGAAGGGGCGTTGAGGAATATACCCATCGTCCCACACACGCATGCTGTGGTGAAAATATAGAGGAATAAGCGGTCCATCACCATGGCAACGTAGTTCCAGTCTCGCTCTTCCTGAAACGAAGGCCAGGGGAAAATGTAAATTCAATGCACTATTTAAACCAAAAACAATAATCAAATTTATGGCAACCGTTAAAAGTTTGTTTCAAGACACACTATTTGCTCGATGCATCATTAAGTTTTATCTCTTTTATATTATGTATGCAAGTAAAATAAGTATCATAATGAAAGACAATCATGGCAGCAGATGAAAACTTTAACACACACTTGTTTAATTAGCGGAAAGACTAATAAGTTCAAGATAATTTTGATAGTAAGTAAAAAAACTATGTATCTCCACTTACAGACTTTTCATCATCCTCTTTCTTCAGATGCTCAGCAATGTATTTCACGCCTTTAAGAGATTCCCTTATCTCTGGTGGATATTTTGCTAGAATTTCCTTTGTTGTCGTGTGTATCCTTTGTCTTAAAAAGTTGGGTGACGAGCGGTCCCATTTAGGAAATATCTGTGGAGTATCTAAATTAACCTCTCTCATTTCTATTCCATTCACAGTCCTCATTGCAAAGTGTTTCTTATTCACAATTGGTCGTTTCATGCACAGAATCTTTGGTAATATTTCTGTAAATAACCTTTTAATCCAGGGAGACATTTTGTGCGTTGCAGGTGACCGGAAATGAACACTAAGCGTAGTAACCGTCAAGAATATCGACATTGTCACAACAATCATTGTGAAAAGTAGGTACTTCCCTATCAATGGAATGACAATTGAAGTTGGTGGATTGATGTCAGACAAAAGCAAAAAGAACACAGTTAATGCCAGCAAAATCGAAATAGACAAAGTAATTTTTTCACCCGAGTCACTTGGCAAATAGAAGACTAGCACCGTCAAACAAGATATGGCTACACAAGGCATGATGAGATTTATAGTATAAAACAAAGTCCTCCTTCGAATAGTGATATTAAAGGTGATATCAGGGAATGGTTCCGGACAACATGGGTAGTATTTCTCCTTGCGCCTCGCTGTGACGTTAATGATGTCCCACTCGACGTTCTGGTAGTAGTCGCACAGGTCCACGCCGTGTGGAATGACGATCTGGTTTCCTACCATGACACCTCGATCCTCCCAAACATGCTGCAGATCAACCTACCGCAATGAAATGATACGCAATAATTTAGATTTGCTGACGTTGAACATGTTGATTAAAATTGAACCAAAACCGATATTGTATGTCGCGTGTAAAAGTACGTACCTTAAGTCAAAAGTAAATTATTGTTTTACAGCAACCTCATTCACAAACGGCAAGCAATATATTGGTTAACTTTGAAAATAATCATGTACTTTTTACTCTAACGGTGACAAGTAGGCTATTGCATAAATGTTGCTTGTTTAATTGTATTTTAAAGCCAACAGTAATTACTTATCTAAAAGTGTGCAAAATACAAAAAATGTTATTTACAACATTGCATGGAGTAAACAACTTAAGGTCAAACGCTTGACATACCTCATGACCATCATAGGTCCACACCCCAAACTTCATAAAACACTCCTGCTGGTCAAACGGGAAAAACTCCACGTTGATTGGGCAATAGGTCTTGTATATAGCCGGGGGCTCCCAAACTATGAGACCCGTGTGGAAAACGGTCGCCTTTGTGAGCAGCGTTACGACAAAGTCGCCGTCAGCGCTGCAGGATATAAACATCGAGAGGTTACAATCATGACCATGGATTTTATTTTTAATTGTGTAATTATTCGTAAATGTCGGGTAAATGTGAGGTTATGGTCGTATATGCTAGTTTAAGTAATCCTGTTTCAGATAACACGTTTCCGTAAATCATAAATCTTTCAAATATTCAGATCATAAATTGCAAAAAGCAAAGATGAAATGTCATTACGATATATAGTCGGTCAACTTTAAAATAGAAAAAGTCACATGTCCAAATCGAGAGGCGAAAAGGGTGTATCGGCTTCTTTATCTTATATCACGGAATACCTTCTTTAGCTTTGATCCCTCGTTATACTTGTTACCTAAGAATTTCTGCACAAAACACACGCCAAGTTAAAATGAATAATGATCTCAAGACGTTATAATACACTTTAAACCTTGTTCACTTAAGATCCTTACTTGTTATACAGGCCGATGTCAGGTCTCCATAGCTCGACGGAAGGGATGTGGGTGGAGTTGATGCCGCCGAACGACGACGGGTCCCAGCGCAATCTGTGGTCAACCCACTCCTTAGGACATAAAATGAATAGTTTGATATTATTAATAATAAATTACTTTAAGACTGCAGCTTATATGTTCGAGTTTAATTTACTTTTAGAACAAGTGTGAAAACAAACTCGGACAACTGCATTAATCCACTTCAAAGTGACAGAGATGAACAAGTCATAATGTTAGAAAAAAATCGAAAAAAAATGCCAATCTACCAATATGTATCTAAATGGCATTTTAGTTATACTGTTTGCAAAGATATTGTTCAACAACATTTGCATGAGATTAGATAAACTCACATATTGGTTGAATGACATCAAATCAGTGAAATTGTATACATGTATGTATAACCATCAGACAATGACAAGATACCGAGGACAAACAGACACTAATGAAGAGAAACACAGCGTCTCAAGCAACAGACCTTACACATCTATCATACTATTGTTATTATTAAGTATTGATGTAACCGGATCGGCACGGACAGTAAAATTTAGCGAGAACTTAATGGAAAATTAAACTAAAACGTGCACAACCTCACACTTTCCAGGTTACTGGTGAAGCTTTCCGGACCAAAGAAGCTGTTCATGAGTTTTTTCTAAAACGGCCGTCATTCGTATTGGGTTTAAAAAGTTAGAATGTAAAAACAAACAAATTTAAGATGATCTCGTTTTCGTATGAGTTGACGTCTTGCAATCATGCACCCATACATAATGGCACACAGAAAGGCTCAAATTTAAATCTTGGAATGGGTTTTACATTTAGATAGGAAACTGAGTCTTGTGCGGTTTCCAAATGCTGTCTGCCATGCAAATATGCATTACGATAGCTTTGTGAATAAAAGCCGAATTCAGAATAAACAAATCAACGGTTCTTATCTCGCAAATTAAGTGTAATATCGTATACTTTTCATACATTAATTTGTTCAATGTGATCTTTTGAACATAAGGAAACCGATTTCAATTATGATGCTGAATATGACCATGCCATTAGACGTTAACGACAAATCAGTTCACTTACATGTCTCAGCCAAAGGTTGGAGGTCAAAATCTGGTTCTTTTCTGACTGAAACGACATTATATAGTAATAAAGCAAAGACATACATGCTAAACGATATAGAATATTTATATTGAAATACAATTATGTTTTTAAAAAATATTTTGTTTATACCTTGCCATTTAAATGTCAATCAAAATTGGATAAAATCGCAATGAAAGCAACTGAATTATTTAATTTCAATTTCGGAGGAAATAATAATGGATCAACTGGGAAGTGTAAAACAGAAAAACAAGAAGTCCTTGGGTTTATTTCGAACTTATGTGCAATTTGAACGTTTGAATGTTGTTTGATTGATACAAACACAATGGTTACATGCCAGACATCACATGCTTAAAGGAACGGGATTCTATTCATTTTCAATTCTAATTCTTGGAATAATTAACTTTAAATGACAAGAAATCCCATATAAGATAGTTGAGATGATTTTTAGAACATGTCTGGTACGATTGAATAAAGGCAGAGGATCATTGTTTTCAAGTTCAACGGTAATTAATATTCGCTGTTTATGTCTATACACAAATGAAAATTTTAACCCAATGTATTAGAGGCAGATGTAAGCTTTTTGCACAACGTTCTTTTGTCCTACGGAAAACGCTTACACGATTGTTGAAATAACATTAACAGCAATTGTTAACAATATGTATATGGTATATTCTGATGGATTTTAAGCTTCTGTCTAGCTGATATTAACAACACAAATGAAATGCGTGTTCAGAAATGCCGGGAAAAATATGTATTCTGTTAACGGTAACACAATTATTCAAATGACTTCGGAGCGCGAGTGACTGAATTAATTCTCAATCATTAGATGCCAATCAAAACATGAGGAAATAACAGAGATTTAGGATGAACTTCTGGTTCTGAAAGTCAGGCGATATTAATCATAATGCAGAAATGTTTGGATATGATGCGCATGTACCTTTTTAAGATTCGTAAAACATGTCCAACGTTCTCGTACTGAATATAAAACGTCGTCGAATTCAGGAATCGTTCATTTGTACTTAGTTTTTGTCTGCAAACGACATGTTTCATTTTTTTAAATTGCAATCATTATATTTAGTGAAATAAGAGACAAAGTGAAAGACAATCAAATTATAAAAAATGTTCTCATTTTGAGAGATATATAAATGAATATATACAATTCAGAGAGCGGCCGAGTACTTGATATTTCTGGATCAGGTGGCATCGCGTTTATTACCTCTTTCATTGTTTTCTTTTGTCACATTTCTATTTCTATTGCTTACAGACGATATCTGGTTCTCCTAATGACTTTGATTCCTTCATTAGTCCATAATGGGTGTTAGTGAACTGTGATTTGTCATTTTAATCCTTCTCCATCAACGTCCATACAGGCCCACAGAAGAGCGTTTGTTAGAGATGCAATTGTTCTCTGCAATGTTTCATTGTTGTTCCAATTCTGTTCACTCTTTTGTTACTTGCCAAATTTAACGAAATATCCTTGGTGTTCTTATCGTGCTTAAAACATTGAATTTCGTGAAATTAGCAAGGAATGTCTAGCGTGGGAAAAGTATTTTAAATTAGCTAGACATAGCAACACAACCAGTTGACAGTTGAAAATTGGAATCAAATTTACCGTTTTAGTTTATACGAGAGGTTACACAGAATTAAAAGTACAAAATATTTTTTTATAGTGCTTCTGTGCGACTTTGTTACATCACTTCACAGACAATTGCATTGTTAAAGGTAATGAAATACAAAGAGAACCTTGTATATGTCCTATAGTATCACATTTGGCGGAGGGAAGACAAAAATACTGCCGAAATCGTTAAATACTTTATTCTTGTTAACAATGTGTGGCCGAAATGAAGAAGTTTGAATTCATACTATTTAAACCTTATTTTTCGTACTCGTTATCATCATCTGATCGTGAAAAATTATTTTCGCTACCAAAATTTGATCGTGAAAATCTAAATCAATGCACGACATCAGTATTGTAGTATACTAAAATGCAAGGATCTCTTTTGTATGAAACCACGTGCACGTTTAACCCAAACTGGCAGTGAGGGATACGAAATTTAAAAATAAGGTTTAAATGCGTATGCTAAAGATTGAATTAAATTACGAGACAGTAAAGATGATGAGTTTAACATAAAAAAAATCATAAATAAAACCGTTGGAGAACATAACTTCTGCGAGGACTGAGCTATCTTTGGTTTTCTTAATTTCATGAGTGTTTCAATTGCATCTAATTGGAAGTATACATGTACTTTCAATCTCCGGAGATTTTCTTTCTCCAAAAGAATTTAATTACAAAGGAGTATCTGGTATCAATATGCTGAACATTCATGTCGAATTAAACGCGTTACTTTTAGGCTCAATTTGCGTCTTTTCATCATTAAATTACATTCTATGTACCAAAACAGCTTTGCCATTTCTAATCACCGAAACGAGAGAATTGACTAAAACAACCAAATATGTCGGCATTGATCATGAATAATTTCTGAAATCTTTTCGAAATTCTTATCTTGATTTATAACTTGGATTTATAAATAATTCGTAAAAACTGGATCTTGTTTAAAAGAGTTATTAATCCAAGAAACGTTTGTTTTCAATGTACAGCTCTTCAAACGGCATCTTGTAATTGTGCTTATTGCTGTTCAAGTAAAACTACTAGTATATCAAACTGTACAAAAATGAATACAGTTTTACTCTACCAAAATACGAGATGGTGGACAATCAAAGTATTTAGAGTATTTAAAGTATATATTTGTTCACTCTTTGAATTTTTTTTTTTTTAAATGTATGCAATTAATAAAACATTCGGGTCTTCGATATCTTTGAACAGGGGATATCGCGATTATTAACACTCTTATTTCTTTGAGAAGCGTTTGTGATGCTTATAGACGATCTCCGATTCTTTTTATGATTGTTTTTCTGTCTGTTAGTGTTAAGTGGTGTTAGAAAATTAAGGTTTTTCATTTGGAACCTCATTCGTACGCGACCGTACCCCAACACGGAAAAGATTCTGGAAGAGATCAAATGATCCTCTGTAAAAGTTGACTCATATCCCGATTGTGTTACACCTTTGTCAAGCTTGTCAAATATATCAAAATATAAGTGCAGTTCTAAATAGCAGTCTAAACCGTTGTGAAAAGAGCAAAGTAATTATATTTAAAAAGTTTTTAAGCTATTTTTAAGTTTCAAATTTTCCACCTGTATTAATACACGTGGACAACATGGGCATGAGCGAAAACACACATTTGTCGAATCTTAAAACATAAAATAAAGCAAACATTTTCATTAAATCAACAGAAAGAAACCAAAATACAAAATATACAGCTTAATTCAGTCGAAACATCAATAGGTAGGTTGACGTTTATATGCATTGATACAGTTAATGAGTTCAAAGTTGTATGAAACGAAATGAAAATTACAAGATAAATACAATTCGTTTGTATAGTGCTTCTTCTACGAATAGATACTTCATTGAACAGTCAAGTGTATTGTTAAAGTTAATGAAATACCGAAAAGGACCGGCGAACGTCCCATTGAATCACGACTGACGGGTCCAATCTGTCCTCAACAAGTACACTGTCTGAATAAGTATTAGGGTTTCATGTTCTTCAGTTGATTAACGAACTATGTCTAGAAACTTGAACTTGCACAATCCACATATGCCGGACACCATACTGTTTTGGTAATAAAAGTGTAATCCAGTTTGTCATCAACCCGCTAAAAATTATCTCATCATTTGAAACATGCAAAAGATACTTACCTGATTCCAAAAAAGTCCTAGTTTTATGATAGCCAACGAGTCAAATAATGATACATGGAAGGTAGGTTGTGAACATCAGTTAACAAAATACATACTTACCAAAAATAGTATAAATTATTTGTGGACTGAAAAATGCGATATTTAAACTAATTAAAATCTAAGCTCAATAAAAGTTCCCTATCTCCTAAAAATACTAAGTATATGTACAGAATATAAATAAATATCATACTCTATCATATTTAAACATTTAGTTTAGTTTTAGATTTTATTTGCTTCTTGTCATGGTTAGTGTAAGATAAGTGTTCGTCGTCCAGAGTACCTGTTGCCATTCTTTAGAGACTCTTATATTACTAGTTTAATAATATGAAATCAGATAATATGTATATAAATTACCATCATACGATGACAGGATACCGAATCTAAACAGTCACTTAAGAAGAGGAACACAGCGTCTCAAGCAGCAAACATAACACAGCTATCAAAATATTGTCATTCCTAAGTATTGGATCAATCATCACGGCAAGGACAGTCAAACCATGCTATTATTCACTTGAGGTCTAAACCGGCTTACTCGTGCACAGCCTAACACTTCCCAAGATACTGGTGAATCTTACCGGACACTGTAAGCTGTTCATGAGTTATTCTAAAAACGCATTAATTCGTATTAAGTTGAAAAAGTACTTTATACTTTGTACTGTTAGTTAAGTGTTCGTATTCCAAAGCGCATGTTGCCATTCCTAACCACTGGTAAAAGAGGTAAAACGGTGTTTCTCTACCAAAGCACCTGGTGTCATTTTAAGTCACTAGTATAAGAAGTACCATCATGTTTCACTACCAAAGCAGTTGTTGGCCTTCTAAAACGCTTGTACAAGAGGTACCACCATGTTACTCTGCCATAACACTTGTTTTCCTTCTTAATCACCGATGTAAGAGGTAAAAGAATGTTTTAATACCACTAGTTAAATAAGTACCACCATTTTTGTCTACCAAAGCTCTTGTTGCCCTTCTCCTTAATCACTTCTGTTAGTGGTACCACCATGTCTTTTTCACCAAAGCGCCTGTTGCAATTTAAAACTTCATGCATACAATATATGTCTATGCTGGTGTATCAAAGCACTTTTTGCCTAAATCCACTGAAATGAAGGGTACCACCATTTTGTCCACCGATGCAAATGTTGCCATTCTAAGTTGATGGTATAAAATGTACGACCATGTTTGACTATAAAACCACATGTTGCCATTTTAACTCATTGGAATAAGAGGTACCACCATATTTCTCTACTGAAGCACAATCATGTTGCCGTTTTAAATAACTTCTATGAAAGGTACGACCATGTTTATTTTAAAACCTTATGATTTTTTTTATCAATAATACAAACTCACCACATCAAGTAGTTGTGAGAGCCGCATACCCAGTTTCACAGTCAGTTTGCTGACGGTTGTGCCGTTTGCCGTGCTTCCGGAAGGCCGGATCAGCTTGTTGTACGGGTTCTTCTGCAAGTAAAATTGAAAAACAATAAAGCATTAATAACATTATTCAAAATTTAATTGGTTATTTTGCCTTGCAATTAGATTCATGAAAATGCTTGTTATATATTTATGCATGTACTAATAATGATATTGTCACCCATTGTATATCATAAGGCCGCTTATAATAAGTCTTTGTCCTTCAGGTAAATAAAAGATGTGTTCAGGTTTTTAATGATGTTGATGCCCTTACAAAAGCGGGAGACATAAGGAGTTTTTACGTGTTAAAGTAATGTTTGATGATGACATGATGTTACATTCGACACTCTCACTTCGCCCATTCTTAATCATCAAAAAAATGCATCAGGTCATCTAACTATCTTAGAAAACTAACTCATTTGCTAACACAATGTCAATATAAAAGCTGACGCAGGGAAGGAGTGTCGAATGAGAGGCAGTATTCGTACATTTAAACATCCGCGAAAGTTGAACTTCTTAATGAAACAGCCCAGTACTTACTGATTGGCTATCTGCAATCCTATTGGCTATGAAGGTTGTATTCTAACAGTGATGTTATCTTTAAGAAAACTAGATTTCGGAAGGGAAACTAAACTAAGTCACAATAGTCCAGAATTAGAGCCCTTCATTATTCGTCTGTATAGATGGTTGTGATATTAATATTGTTAGTAAAATATATTGCTACAGTATAGAATGCCTAATTACAACAAATCAGCCTTTATGAAAAAATGAAGTAATGACTGAAAACTACAAGGACATACCTAAACATTTGATACTCCTTTATTTACCTCAATGGTATATGTTGTCCTGTTTTCGTGTCATTATGTTGTGCCTGTTCCAAGAAGTTGACAACGAAACAACGGCACACCAACTAACGGCTGGTCACATGACACGTTATTTAGTTAAAAGGAAACTTGGCAAAGTTGAGGATAGACGGACAATTGATAATGATGACGAAGGTTGTATTATTCTTAGTGCCAAATAATGGGTGAATGTGCATTTTTATTTCCTAAGGTCATCAATGGTTCATGTAATATGTCATAAATATCATAAGTTTGATGAAATATACATATAATTGCTACAGTTAACACAATATTTACAAAAATAGTTTTTGGGTGATTGAACATCAGTCTGCGATATGACATGTGATCTATTTATTGACTGACCAAGATACAATCATAGAAGCTGATGTGAAGCAGCAACAGTGGGCTGTGAAGATGATGTTTAGAATTTCCGGGCAAAGATTTAAATCATTAATCATTTTGTCAATATCAGTTCTAATCTTGAAGACTTACATCGGCTTACAAAAAGGCTTTGGGCCAAGAAACCATATGTTTAATACTTTATGTCTACATACGTTATTCAGTTTCTTAACAGTGTTTCACGGTGGCACAGTAAGCGGAAAAGTTTTGCAATATAAGTCAAATTTCATTTTATGTAGTGTTAATATTTTTCTTGAACAGATAGTCTTTATCTGCAAATTATCAAGTTTTTAAATGTTATCAGGCGATGGTCTAGCCATACCGATTCGTTGATTTCATTCATTTTTTCCATGTTATTCTTAAATTTTGTAAGAGCATATGCATGAATTTAAAATAGTAGAACGAGCAATAATCTCAAATGATTTACTGGGAGTTGGGAAAGTAATTTTTGTAATAGCCTTTGATATTCAGAACTCTAAGTCCATTCGATTATCGAGTACAATTGAATAGGCAATTAAAATGAAATAGCAACTTAATTGTACCAAATAAAGTGTTGTGCGTCCGTGCGTAGTGTTTTAGTATGTTGCATGGTTTCCCCTTTCAGTTCGTCTAGGTTACTGGTTAGAAGCAAGTGTTTGTGCTTGGCACGTAATTTTGTTTGTCTACAATTATCGAAGACTCTTATCTGGAGATGGCCAGCAGATATCATGTAAGACTAGTAATTAATGTTGATTGCTGGTTTCGTCTATGCCCCATAACACATGATTGAAGACCAATGCTCAAGGCGTGGTGCTGTAATTATACATTACTTGGAAACCCAAGCTACTTCACTTCTATAATAAATAGTTTTTAATTGGTCAGTAAAAATATGATAAAGAAAAGGATATATGGCTCCAATATCTCAAAAGTATCCTTTTATAACAAGATCAAGCTAGGTGCATTATATTTGTTTTGGTATATTCTGTGTTATATTCCCATTTTGGAGATTCCTAAAACATTTTAAAGATGCACTCCTACTCCCAAATAAAAATAATACAATTGTTTTTAATATTCCAAAAAGGATGGGCAAATGTCGAAAACAGCGGTTCATATGAATGATACCGAGTTTAATTTGAAAGAAATGATCATGAAACACGGTATTTCTACCTTATGAGACTATAGTAGACCACAGTAAATCTTTGAGCATTCACCAACCATTTAATATGTATGCGTTTTGAGCTATTAAATACACGGTTACAATTCTTTTATTAGTAATCTAAATTTTCCATAAATGCATTATTTAGTGAGTAGTTAAAGGTTTATCACTCAAAATGTATGTTGTTATACATGTAAATGTATTGATTTTGAATAAGAGTGTCACTTTATGGAAGTTATCTCTATCATGATCACTATAAACTATTTTTCATTTGGTAAACCAACCAAACCTTGCTAATTTGGCTAAATGAAATTAGAAACATAAGCTTGTTACGCCTAAGATTTCTTCGAGAAATCGGGGTCTAATGTTTGCAATAGGATTGGAAGAAAAAGCCATACATAAATAATAAAAAACTAAATAAGAAAATGGGCATGTTAATACCATGGCAAAGAGAGAGTTTAATATGTACAAGGCCACACAGAGGCCACAATATAACGATTCAACTATGCATTATTACTGATGATCACATTAGGCCGATTGTTCAGAAATTTGTTACAGTTAACAACGTTGTTAACTGTATAATTGTTAACTTTCAAATCTGTAATACTCGTAGTGAAAGTTTCATGGCCACACATGTGATCTGTGGTACTTGTAACAAATATTGAGACAACCTATTCAGCTATGCCTCTTTTAACCAAATATGTGAGCACATAAAAATATCTGTACATTAATGGGTCGATTGTTCAGAAATTTGTTAAATTTAACAACGTTGTTAACGTCACCGTTGTTAAATTCAAATAAATATCGCCCTATTTTACACATACAATTACGATCCGCAGTATTCCTTACCAGTTTTGAGACAACCGTTTCATTTTTCTTGCTTTATTTAAATATATAAACACATTTTCAAATAGTTCACCTTTAAAAGTTAAAAACGATGACGTTAATCCCGTTGTTAACTTTAACAATTTTTTGAAAATGTCACTGACTAATATGATATTTTTTTGATGTTGCATAGGTGATTAAATTTAATGCATAACTTTTATGATAAATTGAAAAGTACTTCATTGGTGAAACGCTCTTAAAAAGCTTAATGTCTAAATTATACGCACCTGTATTGTGAACACTAATGATCCAGATCATTATACCTGTCATAATTTATCATTCTTATGAAAGCAAGATGTTGCAAAATATTGCTTAAAGTGACACTCTTATTCAAAATCAATACATAACCATGAATAACAAACATAACTTTTGCGTGATAAGCCTTTATCTATTTACTAAATAATGCATTTATGGAAAATATTATTTAACAAGATTGTAAACTTGTACTTGATAGCTAGAAACGAAAACATATTAAATCATTGGTGAGTGCTAATATATTTACTGTGATCTACTTTCGTCTCATAGGGTAAAAATACCGTGTTTTCTGCACTGTTTTTTTCAAATTTAACTCGGTAACCTTCAGAAGAGCCATTGTTTTCGATATTTATTATTTCATTTTGGTATATTAAAACAATTGTATAAATTGTGGTCAATCTTGCTTGGGTGTAAGAGTACATCTTTAAAGACATTACATAAGGGAACATGACCCACAACAACATTTTAACTAAAACGCACACATCTTCAAGTTTATTAATTGCGGTACAATGCCTTAGAAACATTTTGCAATTATTAAATGTACCGTTACATAATGAGCATCCTTTGTGTAACGACCATCGAAACAAAATGTCAAGACATATTCTTTGAAATTTAAACGTCGATTAAAAATATATTAAAACGGTATATCAAAAACAGACACCAATTAACATGACGTACACATGTGTACCTAGACAATATAAAACTTAACGATATCCTCTTCAGCTAACCACTCATTAACCTCGCCAATACATAAGAATGTAAGTGTTGTCTGTAAGTTCATACTTATAACCTAAAACTGTGTCGCACTAAAATGTGTTTGATTAACTGCAACTATTTCTTGATTAACTGTAATGACAGCTATTGCTCTGTCAATGATGTTATATCGAATCAAACAAATTGAATACTTCCAGCTGCGTGGTCATCGCCGTTAAATGTCATTGATAATACCATTACAATCAAACGTGGTAACAAGATCACGATGAGTGACCGGAAGTGGACATACCTGCAGAAGGAAATAGTGCAACTGTTGTTCCGCCGGTGGTTCACTCGAGGCGACCAGGAACAAAACCCCGAACACAAATCCGGCCATTACGACACGCACCTTCATCTTCGTCGTAGGCAAATCCGCCAATCACAAATTAATATCTTAACAATCACAGAAAGTCTGCCACAACGCCTTGTATGGAAACTGCCGTCTTTCATCAGCGTATGACCGATATCACATGAAGCCTGCAGGATCAACGCCAAGTCCACTACATCAAACAAGATCGCTTGTTCATCCTGTAATACTTGCATCTTCTACATGTTTAATAGGTTAATATGTAAGTCGTCCATCCACATTACCAATATCTATATCGTGTAAACAATGCTAGTTATACGATCACCGATCATTGTGCCAAGAGTGACACAGCGCGGTCTTATTTCGGCAGCGAAATACAATCGCTTTCTTATGCTAAATGAACATCGGTTAATAGGAAACGTACTCCTCCTCAAGTTACAGATCAGCTCCTAATATTTGTCGGTCTTAAAAATCAGATAACTGCTCAGAGTTTTCATTTCTGATTTTACTTTTTTCAGAGCTCTACATACGAGGGCCGGTGTGGCGTACACATATAATTTATTATCTAAAACAGGTTGGTATTGGCCAACCTATGTCTGCCAGGGTAACGTGCTTGATCCACATAATAAACTTATTTTTTTAATAATCCAATGCTAGACAAAAGTTCACACTGGTTGTCCGAGTTTTGAAAAAGGACGTCCGACTATTTTGTTATAATTGAAGCAGTAATTAATTATAAGAGAAACATCCAAAACAAATTCGATAATACCTAAGACATGGGATTATCATCCGAATCTCCCACAGTCTATTACTATTTGTTGAAGGCAATCTTGTATGACAACAGGTACATGTTGGAGGACGCAATCCAATTATTCCAGTCACAGCGGCCTGATTGGACCTGTCAGTGTCCATCCTATGTCCAATATTGCTGACCACTCCTATCTCAGCTGCAAATGAACAATTCGCTTAATTTGACATGCAACATCGTCTGAAAGGCTATTAATTCCACATCAGGACGGCGTGATTCCCATATACAGCGTTCAATGAGGGAAATTTGACAAACGATTATTCATATTAACTACTTTAGTATGAATTATTTTGTTGTGTTTGGTCTTTCGTAAGACTTGCAACAATATGTTTTACTCCCCTCGCCTTGAAATGTATATTGTATATCATATCTTTAGTCACTCACATTATTTTCTGACAAAGCACTTTGTACTTTGCTAATTAGTATTAGGGAAAATATAAAGCATCGCCTTAATTTTTGAGGAATCCGATTTCTTTTATGTACATGTTATACAAAAATATCGATTTATAACATGATGTAGCATAACATTTATCTTGAATAAATGTCATACCGATGGAACGACCGACCGACCGACGAACCGACCGATCGGCCGGCCGACCGACCAACTCACCGAGAAACTCACCGACCGACTTACCGCCAGAGCGTCCGACCGATTGACCGACAAACTCACCAACCGAGTCACCACCAGATTGACCGACAGACCGACCGACCGACCGACCGACGGACGGACGGACCGACCGCCGGACCGACAGACAGACAGAAAGACAGACAGACAGGCATGGTCTAAAATGCCTTCATCGCACCACATATAAGCGAAAACAAGAAACACATTTATTACAAAAGCGAAACATGAGCAACAAATGAATTTGACGTTCGTGTATATCACAACTAAAACTATTTTGTAATTCAAGTTTTGATTTCATTTTAAAGATCTTTAATTACTTCAGGCCCTTCCTGATCGTTTCTCAGATTGCGCTTACTGCTCTACACGGATACACATAGCTACACCAAGTTAAAGGTCGCACGGAATAATTGTACCGTTTCACAAGTTGCGTCTACCTACTGCTCTACAAGGATACACTAAGCTACGCCCAGTTAAAGGCCGCACGGAATAATTGTATCGTTTCACAAGTTGCGTCTACCTACTGCTCTACAAGGACACACATAGCTACGCCCAGTTAAAGGCCGCACAGAATAATTGTATCGTTTCACAAGTTGCGTCTACCTACTGCTCTACAAGGACACACATAGCTACGCCCAGTTAAAGGCCGCACGGAATCATTGTATCGTTTCACAAGTTGCGTCTACCTACTGCTCTACAAGGATACACATAGCTACGCCCAGTTAAATGCCGCACGGAATCATTGTATCGTTTCACAAGTTGCGTCTACCTACTGCTCTACAAGGATACACATAGCTACGCCCAGTTAAATGCCGCACGGAATAATTGTATGGTTTCACAAGTTGCGTCTACCTACTGCTCTACAAGGATACACATAACTACGCCCAGTTAAAGGCCGCACGGAATAATTGTACCGTTTCACAACTTGCGTCTACATACTGCTCTACAAGGATACACATAGCTACGCCCAGTTAAAGGTCGCACGGAATAATTGTACCGTTTCACAAGTTGCGTCTACCTACTGCTCTACAAGGATACACATAGCTACGCCCAGTTAAAGGCCGCACGGAATCATTGTGTCGTTTTACAGGCTGCGTCCGTCTACTGCTCTACAAGGATACACATAACTACACCCAATTAAAGGCCGCACATAATCATGTATCATTTTTGTATTTTGAGATGTGCAAACTCAACCTCAACTTGTGCCTGCCTAATGCTCTTCAAGGATACACAGGGTTACACACAGTTGAAGTAATTTCGCTGTTCCATTATTTTTTTATTTTGTTTAAATTTAATTTGACGTTACCAGGCGAATATGGACTGAACGTTGTAGTTGAAAAGTCGGAGAACATGCTCACTCCCCTGAGCCAAACAATGATAGGTATACGTATGCTATGGCCCATACAATAATGTATACAGAAACACTGCAATTTGAAAAATAAGAGAGTATTTCAATAATAGACTAAACTTATTTACGTATATTTGGCCTCAAAACAGCATTTCCGTTATGAATTATTATGGCATGGAAAAAAAATTACGCATCATATATACCGCTGATATAAAGGTGACTTATAGGCCTGATGGGCCGGGTGTAAATGTTAAACTATTCAGTATGAAATGTTATTATGCTATGTACAAATGTCACTATAATAAACAATTTACTTACTTACTTACTAATTTGACTTAATCTAAACAAGGTGGCATTATCTTCATTCCCAGTCTCACGCCATTTCGTCTACATTGCCAGGACTCGAGTGATGCAGTTACTTGAATTAGGGCTTGACCCAAAAATCTTGACAGATATGTATATCTTTTAATTTTTAATGAATAAAACCTCGTGCCATAGGCAAAAGGAAGCGTATATCTAAATTTAAGAAACATATTTTAATATAACATTATCCTTGCCATTCATTGTGATTGGTGAATTCAAGGTTTTTGAAAGTATCTAGACTATAATTTAAAATGTCTGAAAAGGAGACAATTTTCTTGTTGTTGGTTGTACTTCTATCCAGGAGGATCAGAGGCACTTTTAAACCTGTTACAAGTAAGTTTTTTGGTCCGTCTTTGATCAGCGTTCAGAATGAGAGCAAATGGGCGTATAATCGATGTGACAAAGAGTTCTGGCAGTTAATTACGGGGCTTGTATCTGCTTGCTGGTGTTTGCACAACGAACGCCATGTGGCAATATCTACCACGCTAGGTAAACAATCACGCCGCTCGATGACCGAAGTGTTTGCTCTCAGAAATTGATAAGCTGATGGCGAGAAAATCACACCATTCGGGTATAATTCTTACGAATTACAGCAAAATGCAAACACTTCCGTGTTTTGCAAAAAATCGAAAACCAGAATAACGTTCAGTGGTGTGTAAAATGTTTTAATAAGGCAACATTAACAGCGACACCTAACTTGTCATTCGTTATTCAAATGACCAAGCCGTAAAACAATTCAATATGAACGGATTCTCACATCATATATCAAATACTGAAAAAAGTGTCATTTTTAAAACAAAATAGAAGACAAAACCGACGTCTTACTTGACGAAATAGTGTTAATTATCTCATCATTATAACTCAAAACCAGCTGCGTATTTATTACTAAAAAGAGAAAAACAACTTTTCTTCCTTTCGTTTTACAAATATTAGAATCAATGTATACTCAAGTTCCATTCTGACTGTGCCTTTCTTGCAGTAGAATTAATTACTCTCCTTATTTCCTGCTGCAAAGTGGCTACCAGGGAAAATATGATACCAATTAACTAAGGAATCTGTATTTGTTCAATATTATCAGAAGTCTGTTTGGATAAGTTAATTAGCATCACATTTCTCAAATAGCAAAAGCTGAGCTTAAATATGTCAAGGAAAAGAGGATACAGGTGTTAAAGACAGAATAGAAAATATATATGTACAAAGTGTCCATTTTGACAGGTATTTCGGTAAATTAACGGAACAGAACAAAACAGAACATTTATTGTCAGATTGAACATATACAGTTCATCGTTATCACAATAACATAACACATGACCTGGCAATAGTTGATAAATGCGGGACTGCATTATACATATATACATATATATATAAATTATCAATGATTTCAACATGTTAAAATCAATAAAGTAAAGCATTATTATTCAAAGCATTACATCGTAGCTTAAACAGTAGGTACAGTAGGGATAGAGTTTGCATTGCATATTTGAATATCCAAGAATTTGCGTTCCATAAGTAAAAAAAACACACTTGTATATACTGGAATAATAGATTTTCCGTCTCCTGTACTTAAACTGAAGACAGATATATGATATCAGAAACATATCTGTGTGTTTTTTTCCAGAAAATAACCCTCCTTAAGAAAGAAATTACAAGATCCATTAATATGATAGACTGTCATTCATGAGTGAGATTTAGCAACAGTGACGGCAATTACTGTATTCCAGGGTCGTTTCAATACGCAGGCGATATTGCAGAGCGATGAGGATACATCATCTCCACTCATATAATCACAGCCAATCTACGCAGACCGTATTACATTGGAGCCTAATTTGCATCTATGATTATACAGCTCCTGTAAATGGATTTCTGAATGTAAAAACGTTCTCCATGAAATAAAGTATTTTTAAGACTTTTCCAATTTAACGATTTGCATACATTTCCGCATATGTACATGCTATATATGATATTTTTGAGTTTCAAATTATATTTTTAATTCAAATTGAAACTCATCAGGTGAAAATCTTCATGAAAAATATGAAATTCATAAAAAATGTATATCAAAATGATTATTTATCATTAAACTATGTTTTTACCCCAAGCATTTTGTCAAATTAAAACAAATATTGATATAAGAATGACAATAATAATCGTTTGCAGATTTCATTCCAATTCATTAATGCTATTAACTTTTTCTAACATACATGCTGCATTACTTAAGGGTTTTCGAAAATCCCAAGATGGTCGGTTTATTACAAAGACTTTTTTTATTTTCAGTCCGTTTTTATTTGCTTGCGTGCAAGTATTTTAATTTAAAAATATTCTTTTGATTAATGATGTTAAAACTTCAACTTAATTTTAAGTGAAAATCATTTAAAATTATCGAATTTGCAGACAACCTCCCGTGAGAAATAGAAAAGAATACATCAAATACAAAAAGATATTTCAAATAAGCTTGACAATCATACTGGAGTATACAATTACCTTTGGTAAGTAATGTAAATATAATTAAACCTGAATGTTTCCAAAAATTCAATTAATTTATTCTCAATAAGGGACTCATGCTGATATTTATTTACAAATGAAAATTTAACGTCATTTTCACAAAAATTGTGATACTCATCTCGCTATTGAAATAGATATATAAGCTGACGGGTTTTGTTAACATTGGTATTGCCTTTCAAACACCTTTTAGAGACCCAACAAAAGTGTACAAAGACTTATTGTAATGATCATTAATAATTAAAGCAATATATTTGCATAGCGTCCTCATCTTAATAAAGGAACCTGATTTTCACAGATCTTTAAAATCTTGTTCAAATACAAAGGTTATTTCAGAATAATAACACCTTTTTAATCATGGGGTTGTTACTCACAGACATGATCTGTAATCGTTTTTAATTAAAATTGTAGTAAAGTTCAATGAACACACAAAAACGATTATAATGTCCTCTTGTGGAAAACACCTATATTAGAGACTATAAAACTAAGGCGTTCTAGCAGGTAAAGGGAGGTTATCAAAATCAAAAGTTACATTTTTGCCTTCACGTTAATTTGCGCCTGCCGGAAATGCAGCCGCAATGTAACACTCAGATAGCAAAATAAGAAACAATAACATATAGGTAGACCGTATCTTTAACATTACAAATGAATTACATACATGTACAAATATTGAACGTCTACAAGACAAATAGGATATACGAGTACAAATACATCCCGTATTGTGCAGAACAGTATTAAGAAACCTCTTGTCTATTGGCATAAGTATATGGCAAGTTTTTGTATCGTTTTGAGACAGCAGCATTTATACTTAGCAAAATAACTTATATACAATTTAGTAAGTCATGTATTGCTCTAACATAATAATAGTAAACAGAACGAACGAAAAGCAGAATTATTTGATAAGCTGTATTACGGATAATTAAACAAACAAATTATAAATCTTTCATTAAAATACTATAAAATTACTTTACAGTTTTTGGTATAAGAAACTAGTTTGTTTGGAAAGAGTTCAATGTGTGTACAATTTAATACGGTGTTCGGAAATGTCAAACTTTAATGTACCGGCGTACCAATATATGTATGCACCGTACGCCCATAATAACAGAACAGAACAGAACAGAACAGAACAGAACAGAACAGAACAGAACAGAACCGAACAGAACAGAACAGAACAGAACAGAATGTTTATTTAACTAAAGCTTATACAGCTCATCGTTATAAACACAGAATGAAAACATAAATAACATATTTGTCTCCTTGAATCCATAATATATGACCAGTCAAATATGTATGTGTGCATTCGTATATAATGGGTGTCACAATAAAATACATGACGAATGCAAGACATCAAAGCGGCTGAAAAAGTTTAAGAATGAAAATGTATAGGCAAGTTAACATTGTTGCGTATTTTTGGACTCGCACATAGTAAGAAAAACATATTGGACAATATGTGAATTATAATCACTTAAAGCTGCACTCTCACAGATTTGCCATTTTTACAACTTTTTTATTTTTTGTCTAGGAAAGAGCAATTGTTTGCGTAAATATCCGCAAACCAATAATATAAGATTGCTGAAAAAAAATCAGATCGCAGATTTTGATATTTCAATTCGAAAATTAATGTTTTATGGCTTAAACCGTTACTAACGTTTATATAAGACTGATGACAAAAATAAGATCGCAGAAAAATGCATAAAACATCAAATTTTGAACTTAAATATAAAAATCTGCGATCTTATTTTTTGTCAGCAGTCTTATATAACTGGTTGTCCGGTTAGAGCAGTGGTTAGCGCACTCGCTTCTCACCTAGGCGACCCGGGTTCGATTCCCGGCTTGGGCGCATGTGAGTGTTGTTAGTGGTCACCAAGCCGGACAAGTGGGTTTTCTCTGGGTTCTCATGTTTCCCCCTCAACACAAGACCACACTCTCGCGTAAAATCGTGCCAACGAGAGTGATTAATATAATGTTGTAATAACTTGTTTCACAATCGTTGTAAAATAAATATGTTTAAACTATATAACTGGTTTCTATGGATTTTCGCAAACATTGGCTCGTTCCAAGACAAAACATTAAAAAGTTGTCAAAACGTTCAATCTGTGAGAGTGCAGCTTTAAATGGGCTTGCGGTATTTACATAAACATAACATGTCGACATCAAACCATAACAAAACCTATTACGTCGTTCAGTGTCATTATATTACAACATGGATACACGCCATGGTAAAATGAACGTAAACACATGATAAAGTCGTACATCGCCAGGGGAGGTTACTGTGTTTGAGTTAACGTAGAACTGGTAAAATATTCAATTGGGCCACTGTACCCTCGTACCGTTACCATAAATTTTCACTGCAATTATTATTTTCGTAACATAACCAGTTAGTAAACACATTCAAAAATAGACAATAAAAAGCCAACTTTTTGAAGTTTAATCCGTTTAACACATTTTTGCGTACGTCATGAGCATGGAAGACCCGGATATAAACAGCACACAATAATCAGTCCATAAAGTAATTTTGAACATATAATATATGGTTTATTTTAAATAAATGTGATTATAAACAAACAAATGGCTCGAAGTTAAGTACAAGCCGTATTCGATAGCGCTTCGTGAATTCGTCAGTGGAAATAAAAATGCATTGTCAAGATGAATATAGAATGGCGTAGGAAACATATTTAACGTCAACACCGATATTTTCCTTTCATCATTATTTCCTAGATTAACCGTGTTCACCCAGTTATACTTAGAATGGATGAGGGGCGCAACGTACATATTTCAATCGTTGCATCTATAGTTTATGGGCGCATCGTACATATTTTTGACGGTGCACCGATAAAAATGTGCGAGCAGTGCATTTGAGACGTTTTGACTCTCTCGTACACAATAATTACAAAAATACAATGACGGCTATTGGGACTGGCCCAGTATACAAACATATTTAGCTAAAACCCTATTTAAAGTCACAAGACACCGAACAAGACACATGAAAGGTACAAACACCACATACAAATACCACATGCATGGCCGTAGCTCTATCAAT
Source organism: Mya arenaria (assembly GCF_026914265.1). Lineage (NCBI taxonomy): Eukaryota > Metazoa > Mollusca > Bivalvia > Myida > Myidae > Mya > Mya arenaria. The sequence continues at coordinate 16,064,129 of NC_069124.1, read as the reverse complement.
ATCATTCGGAACTCCTCGGCCATTTTTTTCAAAAACAACCTCGGATGTATGCCGGTACATCAGTTGAAGTAGTTCGTATTTTTTTTAATTATATCGTTAATTAAATTTAGTGTTTTAGAGTTGTATTTATTGATCTAAGTTTAAATTGATAACCAGTGAAGTGTATTATTGCAAACATAATTAAGATTCCCAAGAGTTAAGACATAAAGTTTAACTGCTAAATAAAATTACTACGCGATCTACTTGCAGCGGACTTAAAACGTACCGCTTTTTTAGTATGTAAACCGTCCAAATACATCCGAGTTTTTTTTTTTTGAAAAAAAAGGCCGAGGAGTTCCGAATGTATCAATACATATTGAGCTAACCGCATTAAAACAGCCAGTGAAACACATGTTCACTACGAGTTAAACCAGTCTATTTGTACATAACCTCACACTTGTCCAAACATTTATCAATAATTACAAATTTAAAAATATTAATCTCATTTGAGCCAGCAGTGACTTGGGAACAATGAGGGATGGATTAATAGAGAATAATTGTTTGTTAAAGTTTACGATCGCAATATCCTTTACAGAGTGAGCACCAATAGCATACTTTTAAAGTAACGTAGCCGGTGTGAAATATTTACTTTTGGTTTCCACAAGTGGAAATATTTTGCGATCTCAAATTAGAAACAAACTTTTTTTTATTAAATGCCTTACACGGATAGAAATTGAGATTTAATTAAAGGTTTACACGAAAAAAATTGTTTTGCGCGCCAAAATGTATGCGAACGAAACGTCATTTCAGAAATGACGCGCTGACTCGCTTACGTTTAATTGGACGTGCGAAAGGGCTCAACTTCACTTTTAGAAAATTCCTAGGTTCCTGACTCTGTGTTCAAATGCCTTGGGCTATTGTTAAATGTGTATTATCCAGGAATGCCTCATATTTCCATATACATGCGCCTGCCATATTGTGCAAGCTTTTCCGTTTCAAGACAGGCCGCTAAAAGTTCATAGTTCATTCTTCAGATTAATATTTTCTTTTATAAGTGTTATAACTTCATTACTGCTGCTACTGCTACTACTACTACTACTACTACTAATACTGATACTGCTTCGGCTACTACTACTACTTCTGCTACTGCTACTGCTGCTGCTGCTACTGCTACTGCTGCTTCTGCTGCTGCTGCTGCTGCTGCTGCTGCTACTGCTACTGCTAATGCTAATGCTACTACTACCACTGCCACCACCCCCACTACTACTACTACTACTACTACTACTACTATTACTGCTGCTGCTGCTACTGCTACTGCTACTGCTACTGCTACTACTACTACTACTACTACTACTACTACTACTACTACTACTACTACTACTACTACTGCTGCTGCTGCTACAGTTACTGCAACTGCTACTGCTACAGCTACTGCTGCTGCTACTTCTACCATCACGACCACCGCAACCGCCACCGCCACCACAACCACCACCACAACCACCACCACCATCACCACCACCATCATCACCACCACCACCACTACGATTACTACTACTTCTACTACTACTACTACTTTTACTTCTACTTCTACTTCTACTATTCCTATAACACGCTGGGTAATCATTGGAGCCATAACATTTTGTTATGTGTTGAAAATGCTCCAACGCGTCTTCCGTTATAGTGCCAATGAGTGGAATATGGTTGTAAACAGTGAGTATGGTTTCTTATTTTTCATTTTTAGAGGTTTATACGAGTAAATTAGAAAAATTGGAGAATGTAGTTCCACATAGGAATGGTCATGAGTTGTCTTGAAGGTAAAAGTTCTGAAAAAAATTAACATCTGATCGTCTAGAACTTGCATAACTTGCTAGACGTTAGTGTTGAAAACGTAAAAATCTGGATTTTCGTGAGAATTGTTCACATACCTTAGGTTTAAGTATTTTCTTTACATGTGTGTGGTTTTTTTATTGACAAAAGGTTGTCGCGTTACAAATTTTAGAACTTTATTTGTTATACTTGCTGCACTTCGCTCGATTTTCTGAACGTTGTGGTGCCAATGAATAGGTTGTGGTGCTCATGCATAGTAATTTAGTAGGAAACGAATCGTGAAAAAAAACTGAAGCAATTTCATAACATGCAAATTAACAATTAACTGAATTAACATCATTTTCGATCTTTTTAAAGTATGACCTACTACCACACACATTCGCGGACTTTAAGGTTCATTTGGTGTCTAATAAATTAATGTTTAAATAACAACAAGCTAAAAGCATGAAATGTGATATACGGTCTCCATTATTTATATGTGCCTTGTTGGCTGTGTAGCAGCTAAGATCGTCCCAAAGTTTCCATTTTATAACATATTAGTTAAATATGGCTCATAAGAGCATCGATCCTAATATATATCGACTAACTGCAATATATTGTAAAGAAGTTTTACATTCATTGATTCTGCTAAAATACAGTCTTTAACAAAGGAATGGAACGAAAATAAGTTCTCACAAATGAATAACCCAGCATTCACGTTCAAGAGATTCGTTATTTCGCGGTAGACATAATTTTCCCCTAACAATTTAAAATTAGATATATAATTTGTATGGATGCAGGGGTTTTATCAGCAACGGAGTTGTCATAACAGGAGATAAGTTTACATACGCCTGCTTCATTATTTCTGGCTTATTCATTACCCCGGAAAATTGCAGTTCTCTCCTAGATCAAGTCACAGACGTGATTTGAGTGGCAATAAGTCTATGGTGATGTATTTTCTACGCGGATGCAAACGTTGACTTGCAAATCCAATATTTCTTACTTTTATATGAACAAGGTTATAAAAATAAGATCTGCAGTGCTTCAAATATGAGTGTCCTTATTTGCTATATCAAAGGTTTTGATTCTCCGTAGGGGCGAGGGTATTTAATCACCCCTTGATTAAATTTTGACCCCATGCTTATTTTTATGAAAATAAAATCTAAAAGGCTTACTGAACAAAGATAATAATGGCACATTATTATTTGAAGACAGAGCATTGTTTGCCAAGAGGTAAGAATAAGTAAACATATTTACCTATGCTGAATTTTAATATTATTAAGTTTTGAAAAATGACAATAGAAGACCTACATTTCAAGCATTAAATAATAGAGAGTTCCCTCCTAACTTAAAAATAAAAACACTAAAAATATTATCAAGACAAATCATTTCAAGAGAGCACATAAAAGAGTTTCATAGATTCAATTAAAGAGCATACGTTATTATAAAAGCGTCCTATATTCTATGATTCTATACCGAATATCATTAAAAATCTTATTAAATTGCAGTTCCCTGAAAATTCAAGTCACAGATGTGATTTGAGTGACAACTGACAATGAGTGTGGTTTTCTGGAACTTAAGGATACTAAATCAAATGAATTTCGTTTTTTCACGATAAGCCTTTCACATTTTATTTGAGATTTTCTTGTAATGCTGAAATAAATAGGAGATTTTATTTGGCAAAATCTTATGTCGTTACAACTTTTTATTAAGTTTTTGCAAAAAGAAATAGAGGATATTTGTTTATTTCAGTGTAAGATCGTATTTTATTTCACGAGTGTCATAGAAAAACATATTTTCACGAGTGGCGAAGCCACGAGTGAAAATGTAGTTTTTTATGATCACGAGTGAAATTAAATACGATCTTACACTGAAATAAACAAATATCCTGTTTCTTTTATGCTTATTTTCGGAGTTTTATTTGTTTTTTATTTATTTCTGAATTACCCCCTTTTTTGAAAAGGGTGGGCTTTACGCCCCTACCCGTGGGGCGCCCTTCATGGATAATTATAGCTGTCAACTTTTCTACTTTCGGTTTGCTGAGAAATAGTTCTCTGCTATTCATTCTTAGCTTAATATTCGCTCGTTTTTTATTGAAAAACTTTATGAACAGTAAAAAAAAAATAAGTATTATTAGTGCACAAATGTTCCAAAAAATAATGAAAACACTTTGTTTTAACCAAATTACTACGCCGCTATTTATAGAATGAAAATTTGGAAGGTCAAATGTGTTAGCAAAACAAATGTGGATACTCATTGGATTTTAACCATTCTTCTTAGATTAAGACTGCACATACGCGTGTTTTTATAGTAAGTTAATATTCAGTCATCTTACTGTCAGAGACCAGTCTGCTTCGCTTTAAAATTTTTGTTTTCCAGAAGAGTAAATGCCACGCTAGTTTGTTGACACATTTTGAGATGTGGGTGGGGTAAAAAATATCGGATCTATCTGTAAATTGTTGTGTGAATTCTCCAGGAAGCTCATTTTACGTACTACAACGGTTAACAGTTCAAAATACATTTGAACGATGCTATAAAATTTTATTTATGTTCGAACAGTTGTTTTTGTCTGTAATTTGTTTGGAATGAAAGCAAATGTTCGAACATTCAGCTTTAAGGATCAGTACAATGTTTGATAAATGGGATAACTGGTAATAAACGGTAAGTTGTTAATTTTCAATTATATATGTATTTAAATTTATAAAATATTTCTTCTTTTTTTTAATTTTTTGACATAATTTACTGAAATCCAGTGTTCTGTTTTGACCAAGGCAAGTACATGTAACAACAAAGGATTTTAAAAGTAGTTCTGAAAATTGATATTTTCACTCCTTATTTTGCAGTGAAAATATCAAATTGATATTTTCACTGTTGTTATTTCACTGTTAAAACCCCATATTTCATCTTAAAGCATGAAAGAAAAAGAGACGTTTTCGATGATATGAAATCATATTACAAAATCAACTGGACTATTTTATTTCAGATGTAGCTTACATTTATTCAATGACAACTTTCATATGGGAACTAACATGGATATTTTTGTTTGCAAAGTTGTTCCATCGAGCGAATATCAATTTAAAATTGCAAAGTAAGTGTTTTGCCTGCTTGTAATGATATTTCTTTGTAGATAGTGTTGCATTCATATCACGCTTTCCATTTATTTCAGCAAATATTTAAAAAAAGTACAGAACGGAATTAGATCGTGGTTAAATTGGAAATTATGTCTTAGATTATTGTCTCCTCGTGTCGCATCGTGCATAGAACATTCCAATCGTTTCGATTAAAGTCTTTCCAGGAGAATGAATTGATAAAACAATGGAAACTGATGTTCGATGTTTATTTCTGTTTAAAATTCAGAGTCTCGAAAAAGCACAGTTTAGGCAAGCATTAATTTGAATTTATTCTTAAAGGAATTCTCATTTGAATATCAAATTGTGAAATTTATATGATAATCAAATATTGGTGGACATAGAGAGAAAACTCAACCATATATAACAACATATCATGGTTCAACGCATTACTGACGTAACCTGTTTTGATTATATATTGAGTTACGCCCATCGTGTGCTGTGTTTTCGAAATGTGATTGTCTTGATGTTTGGAAGGCGTATACAACAGAAGTAAAGGCAAACGTCTCGAAAGTCTTCATTAGATTATTCAAAGCAGAGATGGTAGTAATTATTTCGTGAATAAATAATTCCGAGACAGACTAAATTTATCCTTGCCAATACCCTTATGCATTGCAAGTTAAATGAGTTGTTTCCGGCTCCAAATACTTACTTACTTATTGCTTATAGGAGTACCTCTGTACTTAAAAGCACATAAGAGGCGAGTTTCGTCGTAAGTAAGAAATGAATTTATGGCAACGAAATACATAAAAAAATGGTAAATCATAACTCAACTAGCGTTATACTTAAAGTAGAAAAGTTAAGAAAAGTCTCAATAATGCAATCAATAATACAAGGACAAGCACAGTGTGTGTATACCACGTGATAAATTGCGTCATAAATGCTACGTCGGAAAGCTATATTTTTCTTCGAATGAAGACTTAAAACAAAAATAACTGTACTATTTCTTCATCATTTTAAGTGTAACTTAAGTGAAAGCCGCTTACGGAGCCCCGCCTTTGGTCAATTATCAGAGTTTGATTGAGAGTATAGTTTCTTAAAACACTTCGACAAATCTTTTCACAAAACGGCCGTCTGACGGAGCAATGTCAAAACATCATTAATTTTTCGAAACAGATTTGTCAGTGTTTGATGAAACTAATCAATGTATCAAACTCCGGTAAGTAAACGAAGGTGGGGCTCTTGAAGAGGCATAGATAGCCCTTTGTATTATTTAAAATGGTGTCGTTAAACAAACGTAAATTTGATTTTAGTCTTCATTTTAAGCAAAAATTTATCACGTGGTATACACTCACTGAAGCATAGTAGGCGACAATGCAAGCCCTGTGAGCGGTGGGGGGGGGGGGGGGTAGGGGCACACTTCACGGAGGACGCAAACGACAATGAGCTAGATATACAACATATAACACTACATACACAATATAAAAACAACAAACAAACTGCACACTCATTCGACTAGCTTTACCGATAAATGACGGGTTTAGCGCCTTGAAACGGTCAGTAACACTCGAGTTAAAACAAATCAAGAAAAAAAAGCAAAACGTTCATAATTCCCACACCTTTAAACCGTTTGATGCAGTTTAAAATATGTTAAACCTATAAGGCGTGCTCTTTTGGAGCTCTTGATAATCAGTCACTATAGTCATCATCTTATTGCCTTGATATGTACATGAAATTGACATGTCAAACGGCTTTATCAAATTCGGATTTCTTCCGGATGATAGACAGATGTTTTACAATAAACATCCAAATATGTTATTTCCAAAAACATATTCACAGCAAAACATTGCAGGAGGAATATATATAACAGCAATGAACTAAGGCTACCTAAAAAATCACGATTGCTACCAAGTCCTAACATGGTAGGCGTTATATTATAGAGAATTCTCCGATACGACGGATTGCAAAGAGTATGGGCATTTCTGGGCTTCACCATATCAAACATCACGCTAGACGCTCTGATGCGAGCTTTCTTCTCTTTAATAGAATACTTTGTTTGATGTAGGCGTAATTAATAATTGACACATTTTTACAATAATTTTATTTGCTAGTTACATGCGAAGCAATGTATACATCAGGGACTAATATAACTGTAATTGGTGAAAGGGAAATCCAAAATGGCTACCGAGCGAATACCATACCTTATATTGTTAACGAGATGTCTTGTGATTCTTATTATGTGCAATCTTTTTGGGTATTCCGACGGCAACGACGATGCAAAACGCTTGTACCACGATCTACTGATCCAGAACAAGTACAACAAACTGATTCGGCCCATCGGAAACAACACAAACAAACCTCTTATGGTGAGGATGGGAATTCGGCTGTCACAAATCATCGACGTCGTAAGTAGTTAAACAGTAATATGTAGATACATATATATTCAGTACATTTCCAAAGTGATAACACTATGTTTTGCCATAATATACTGAAATATCTTCCTTGCTGCATACAAAATTAAACTTTAAACATGCAAGTACAGTCTGCACGTACAAACATGCTTTTCAGTGTATTATACTATGGATACATAATCCCTTAATCGCAAAAAGGACAACAATAATGAACCTTCCCCGTTAAGATTTTATTAAATGCGTTATGTTTTAGCACTCCTATTTGAAAATTATAAGTTAACGTTAAACATTATAAAGCGAATGTTTTCCAACCTTGCCGGAGTTAAATATTGGGGAACATGTTGCACTCTATACTAAATTAGTCTTGTACATTTAAAGGAAAATTCACCTTACAGTGCATATTTACGTATGTGTGATATCAGATGGAAATACATTGTAAACGTATGTATGTATTGTAAACTTTACGATATTTTACTTCAATGCTATACATTTTAAAAGGATTGCTGTCGTTTCAATTCCATGTATTGTAATGTATTTTAACTGTGCAAAACCCATACCATGATGCGACTACAACTCTTGCCTATGCTAATAAATCACATTTTCAATAAGAAAGTAGCTGATCCGACAAAATGCAAATATATGACTGTTTAGCTCAAATTAAAACAAGCAATTCTAAAAATGAATCTGTTGTGACAAAGCCGGAGAACGAACATATAACTCAATGATATATTAACAAGTAAGAAATATTGTACCTTTCACTACAATGTTAAATAAATACCCTATCATCGCTTAATGAGTCAATATGCATTTCGAATGAGTTTCAATATTGCTGAACAGACATGGTCTAACCTTAAAAATAAGCTCATACGAATTTTTTAGTCTCGTTTTGAATAAGACTCATTTTTTTTGTTTTGTTTAATGCCTGGTGTAAGTGTTAAGAACAAATGAGAAAAGCATTGTAGCTAAGGTAACCTATGACCTGTGGCATGGAAGAGACACACATATACTACGAAATCAAAACGCTCTGTTATATTTTTTATATAAGTTATGCAACACAATATGAATACAAATTGCAAGTGAAATAACTGTATTATTGTACAGTATTTATTCAATGTGTAGAAATATCATCTTAATTGATTAGTATGGCAACAAGCAATTACAATGTTAATATTTTCCACAATGATAGTAATTAAACATATCCGTGTGTTTAAGAATGTTGGCTTGTATACAAAAAGAGCAATTGATGTCAAAATAAATTACCTTTTGTTAGGTAAAAAAACAAACTATGCAAAAAAGGAAACACTAAATCATGGCTCGATTGTATTGATTTAATTTTAGACAGAACTGCTATTTCAATATAGGCGTGTCTGCATTGCCAGCTCAAAACCAACAGTACAAAAATATTACAATAGTATATGTCAGGCATATGAACGCCGGACTCGATATTGACAAACTGTAGGATACCAAGTAAGGAGGAAACCCACGTGTCCGGCTTGTTAACCACGAACCAAACTCACTTGCGCCAAGACTGGAAAACTAACCCGGGTCGAATGCGAGTGCGCTTAGCGGACATCCAATTGTTTTAACTTGTAAGGCTGTTTATCAAAGTAACCACTGAATGTTCTTTATTGGCAAATATAACGGTCTGGACTGTCATTGATGGCTTATAACATTGTCTTATAGCAATATCTATTACACTCACTTTCTCTGTGTGCTGAACGTCATGTTCGCTTCGAAAGAACACAGTCTAGTCTAGTCGAAGCAAACTGATGTTTTCTATTCAGTATTTAATTGAACACATTAAACCGTCTAGTGCCTAAGTAATAAAAGCTGTTATGAAAAATCGGAACGAATAGAACACATTTTCTGAGTTCGTCGGAAACATATATCTTCGTGTCCGTATTGATATAAAATGTACCTTACATTATTTTATGATTGTCAACATATCTTAGATGATTGATTTTTTTATGTTGTTTGTTCAAGTGAGCACACATCATATAAAACAATATAATACAAACTATGTTAGGACAATTGTTTACAAAATATCTAGAACTAAAATGAGTTTGAGAATACAAGCCGTATCCTCACAGTATCACAATTTATTTCTTCTTTAACACAGGTATCAAATCATTGATATCTAAATAGTAACCTATGTTAAAATAAAAACACTCTAAGCTGTTGTATTGTTTAAATCAGTGTCATTGTATCATTTATATGGTTGTATACTTATTAATATGGTAATTTAATGTTAAAACGATATGTTTAACAGATATGTTAAAACTATGTTTCTTTTAACTTTCAAAATAGTTTTGGAAAATATAGTTCTAAAACAATAATGCCCGAGTGTCTTTTTCCTAGGATGAGCTGAACCAGGTGATGACGACCAATGTCTGGCTGAGACAGGTATGCACATATTGTATAACAACTAATTTGTATACGAACGTGTCGACCAAATTTTAGCTTTTTTAAAGAAATATGAACGTGTCGACCAAATTTTAGCTTTTTTAAAGAAATATGAATGTGTCGACCAAATTTTAGCTTTTTTTAAAGAAATATGAATATGTCGACCAAATTTTAGCTTTTTTAAAGAAATATGAATGTGTCGACCAAATTTTAGCTTTTTTAAAGTAATATGAATGTGTCGACCAAATTTTAGCTTTTTTAAAGAAATATGAATGTGTCGACCAAATTTTAGCTTTTTTAAAGAAATATGAATGTGTCGACCAAATTTTAGCTTTTTTAAAGAAATATGAATGTGTCGACCAAATTTTAGCTTTTTTAAAGAAATATGAATGTGTCGACCAAATTTTAGCTTTTTTTAAGAAATATGAATGTGTCGACCAAATTTTAGCTTTTTTTAAAGAAATATGAATGTGTCGACCAAATTTTAGCTTTTTTAAAGAAATATGAATGTGTCGACCAAATTTTAGCTTTTTTTAAAGACAAAGTGTTTAAATATGAACAAAAATGTGCTAGAAATTGAGTGTCTATTTTTACACGTTTCTCTATTATCAACGACTCTATCGTACGATCACTTTAAATAGGAACGCTCAAGTCGTGCCTTGTTTTTCTAAACAGGGTTTGCGTTTAAAGTTTTGACTTTTGGGCTTGCTTTTCCCTAATTTCTGTTGTATTATTACTAAAACTATTATTTATTTTAAATCAAGTTGTTGGCTGTTCACGTTAGGTACAGTGAGATTGAATTTGCAAGTAACAATTTCAGTTCAAACTAAAATACTTTCAATTTCGAGCGTTGATTTTGATGAGAAGATGCTTAAATTAGTCAATATTGTCCCTTGTTGCAATTACTACTTTCATAAGAAAAGGATGCACTTTGATAATTAAGTTGCACTTTGATACATTAGTTTGTAAGGACGCCTGACAATGGAAGACCACCGGTGATTACTTTCTTTGATGGTATGTTTTAACGCCAGACATATGCACTTCTTATGACAGTGAATAATGACAGTTTTGATAATGCAAACAATTGCACTTCATCCAGACAATATATCTATGCAGACAAATTATCCGATTGAGTATATTTATATTCATGATTGACTTATCCAACAAAAACATTCTTTAATGGGATTGCGTTAGGCTTATGTTGAGCTTTTGATACATTGACTAGCTTTCAGGCAGATACTTTAAACGAGTCAAACGGTGGAATTGTAAATTCATCTTGCCCTAGAGGCGAATCATTTGTTTGATAAACGTAATATTTTGTCGAAAGAAGTGATGCATATAATATAACTCTGAGAAGACGAATATATTCCTTGAATAACAAGCTTAAACGTTCCTCATATAAGCATATATCGATGTTCTCGATAGCGGAAGAAGATGTATATAATAATAGCTTGAATAACAAGCTTAAAGGTTCCTCGTATAAGCATATATCGATGTTCTCGATAGCGGAAGAAGATGTATATAATAGTAGCTTGAATAACAAGCTTAAACGTTCCTCGTGTAAGCATATATCGATGTTCTCGATAGCGGAAGAAGATGTATATAATAATAGCTTGAATAACAAGCTTAAACGTTCCTCGTGTAAGCATATATCGATGTTCACGATAGCGGAAGAAGATGTATATAATAATAGCTTGAATAAAGCTTAAACGTTCCTCGTGTAAGCATATATCGATGTTCACGATAGCGGAAGAAGATGTATATAATAATAGCTTGAATAACAAGCTTAAACGTTCCTCGTGTAAGCATATATCGATGTTCTCGATAGCGGAAGAAGATGTATATAATAATAGCTTGAATAACAAGCTTAAACGTTCCTCGTGTAAGCATATATCGATGTTCTCGATAGCGGAAGAAGATGTATATAATAATAGCTTGAATAACAAGCTTAAACGTTCCTCGTGTAAGCATATATCGATGTTCTCGATAGCGGAAGAAGATGTATAATAGTAGCTTGAATAACAAGCTTAAACGTTCCTCGTGTAAGCATATATCGATGTTCTCGATAGCGGAAGAAGATGTATATAATAGTAGCTTGAATAACAAGCTTAAACGTTCCTCGTGTAAGCATATATCGATGTTCACGATAGCGGAAGAAGATGTATATAATAATAGCTTGAATAACAAGCTTAAACGTTCCTCATATAAGCATATATCGATGTTCTCGATAGCGGAAGAAGATGTATATAATAATAGCTTGAATAACAAGCTTAAACGTTCCTCGTGTAAGCATATATCGATGTTCACGATAGCGGAAGAAGATGTATATAATAATAGCTTGAATAACAAGCTTAAACGTTCCTCGTGTAAGCATATATCGATGTTCTCGATAGCGGAAGAAGATGTATATAATAGTAGCTTGAATAACAAGCTTAAACGTCCCTCATATAAGCATATATCGGTGGTCTCGATAGCTGAATAAGACGAATATATAGCATGAATAACAAGCTTAAACGTTCCTCATATAAGCATATATCGGTGGTCACGATAGCTGAAGACCGGTGTCAGTAAAAAAACTTGTTGAGTATTTCTCGCGGTAAAAAGATAAATAAAGATTTTTTTTAAATACCTTTGCATATTTATAAATACATGAGAAAGAAAAGATATTTCAATGTTAGCACAGGTTAACCAAAACAATAGATGTGTGCATCATCTAAAACGCATTAAACCTGTATCTAGCACGAGTGATTGCTAATGTAAAATGATGAAGTGTGTAATCAATTCTATGTCGACGTAGGTCAGTAACGCCTGTCAAGTAAAGGATCTCAGATTTGTTTCTTGTGCGTTTGGATTGATACTTTGTTTTATCAAGACAAATGAGGCACCCTGATTAGCACAAAGACACGAGAAATATCAATAAAGGGCGAGTGAGAAATCGTATAAAATGTCAGATATTAACGTTTTGTATTGGCACGCGCGAATGTCCAAGTTCAAACTGTCGAATTGTATTGATGAGAAAATGATATTCTGCAGAAACAACTCGTTATTTTTGAAGAGCAAAACCGTTTGTGCTTTTGCGATAATTGACGCATTTAATCGCCAAAGCGATTCTCAAAAGTAATTCATCACGGAATAAATGCTTATAAATGAGTTTGGCTGTATTGAAATAATGTCAGTAAAAGTCGATAGTTTTTGAAGTTTTTAGCCAATTTGTAATATCGGAACAAACATTTGCAATCAATTTCGAGCATTGCTATCACAATTAATATATTTGAAACACTTATTTATTTAATAAATCGACAATAATGCTTCTTTTTAATCAACAAGATATCATTTAACCAAATTCAATATTGATTGTAGACACTTTATACGCTTGGACTAAAACATAGGCGATACTTATTACAAAAGTTGAATACCTTGCACATATAGTTTTGCAAAAATAAAATTCAATTTTTTCATGATTTATATTAAAACGTGTTTTCATACATTTTGTATTAACTGCCCGACTACAACTCGTTCTATATTATTCTTCCATACTTATACATGCATATGTTGTTCTATTATATGCGGCTTGTCAGGAGTGGTATGATTTCAAGCTGACGTGGCACCCAGTTGAATACGGGGGTGTCGACCGCCTATATGTCCCATCTGAACTTATTTGGCTCCCCGATATTGTCCTGTATAATAAGTAAGTCATGTACAACTGATTTTGCAATATAGTTATGTTTGGCTTGATCTCGGTCAATATCCTGATTAAATAAAGCACCTTTGATTAGTTCGTAGTTTTCGTTTTGCATATAAGTATTGTTTTTTCCTTCTGGTGTCTTATTCTGCATGGTGGTTATGCTTTTAGCTAGTCATGTTGTAAATGGACATTTATAGGATGTAAAATGTAGTGCCGTGGTGGTTATGGTAGCTTACAATACCCAAGGTCGATTAGAACAAACACTACATATCCTTCCGTCCAGCAATCAGATTATGTTTTCTCACCAAGAATCACCTGTCTGCAATGGTATCCGGAGGTAAATGAAAAAAACAAAACAAACTCGAGCTGCCGTCCAAAAACATATTGCTGCCTATTATTGTCCTATTCAACAAGTAAGTGATGTTCTTACTCTAGCTGTAGGACAACTAATAGTAATTGCTGATATTATTTTAGTGAATAGATGCATTTGCATATTACATCATAAAAAAACACATTCAAGAGCATGTACCATTGAACCACGTTATAGACAAATTTTATAATCGTAGACAATGTTCTAACTAGATCTCGAGAATGTGGTCTATAGTCTTCCTTTTCTTTTCTAAATGTTCAGGTTAGACTACATTCCGAAAAGTTTGTGTTAACCTTTAATTATTTACCTTATCATCTGGGCATTCGGTTTACCCGGGTGCAAACTATACCCACTGGGCAGTTCGCCCTATATTGGGATTAAACATATAATCGGGATACAGTTATAGCAATAATAGTGAGTACATATACAATTTACTGCAGCTGTTCTATAACTGCTTATTTCCTTATTCACTTGTATGTTTGGCTTTAAAAAATGATATGTGTCTGTCTCCTTATATTTTGCAGAAAATTGCTTGCTGGTTATTATCAACCTTTGTTCTGACAATATTTTAATATGGGAACCAGATTCTCCTTTCGTTCGGTAGTATAAATAAACCTTTTGAAGGACCGATGGAAAATTGCGAATTAACCGTCTTAACAAAAGCAACTGTCGGTTAACGAGAACGCGTCGTAGTGGAACTGCAGAACATTCACAAGAGCTCATGTACCACGACGAATTTTTCCTGTTTTGGCATGTTTAATGAGGTTTGCCTTATGGACTTAAGGTGCAATCGAAGTGGACCTAACATACGAATGCTCTACCAACCCGGAATCAAGAGTGATCATAACCAGTCGCATCGATATCCGTGACCTTAACGATTCTGGTGAGTGCAACATACTCGAGGTCACAGAAAATAATCATAACAATCAATGACGTTGAATAGCGACTCCTTACATACAACACGACAATGGGTGAAAAAAATGATAATTGCATCTGTTGCAATATCTTGCCTGACCATTCTAGTAGTTTACTTCCCCGCAGACAGCTGTGACAAAACAGTGCATCTCTATATTGCTCTCACATATAATTTATTTTTCCTACGCTTTGCCGATAATATTCTTCCAACGTCTATTGTCGTTCCGCTGAACGGGAACTCCAGCTGTTTACAATGAATTTGTCTTATCAATTATTATGAATGTCATAGCAATGAACGTGCACTTCCGGGTGACCAGCGTCTTCCTTAAGGGTTTGAAAAAGATGCTTTTAATGAGACGAATATATTTAGAGCTCGAAAAGGTCAATCGGACTATCATGCGGACTTTGAATGGTAATAAGATGCCAGAACAATACGTAAACAGAGACTGAATTGACGAATACAGGACATTTCGACTGGCACCTGAAGATTTAGACGCCAACGTGTTATCAGAGGACGTCCAGGGGCAGTTGACAGCTCTGTATTCATTGGTGAACACCTCGAGAGAGAAATCATACAGCTTCGCTAATTAGGATAATAAACGGTGATATAGTTTTATTAAAAGAAAGGCAACCAATATATGAAAGAGTTATATAATGGTTTCAGATTGGTTTCATATTTTGTTTGTTTGATTGTGACGAAAGTTGGTAGAATACTCAATAATGTTTCAATTATACACCTGAGTAGAAACAAGTATCGATTTTCATTTTAAGAACCTCTCAGAAACTATGTGACACTCGAAGCTACGGCTTATTTTGTTTGTAAGATTTTCAAAGTGGCAAGTTTACATGGTACGTGTGACATCATCTTCCAAGTACCAAAAATGGCCAAAAACGTTGTCCAAATACCAAGTAACTGTGATACCAACACTGAGTGACAACCGACAACGTTTGACCCCAATTGAAAACGCCTACAAAAATCTACTATTTTTCATTCAAGAGATGCGTTTAATGAAAACATAAATCAAGACATCATTACACAAGTTTACGTGGGTCTTGGAAATAAATGTCTGTTTTCATCATTGATATTTACTATAAATCTAGGTATATATCCCTTTATGACTGTACATAAAATATATATAGACAGCAAATCTGCATGCTTCTAATAACAAACTATAAACTATCTTTAGAAGTATATTCCGAATACACATTTTTATTTTATTCAGAATCTATAAAAGGTAGATTAGCGGTGTGGATTTGACTAAAGACAACATTGCAAAGCGTATAAGGTAATTTCTTCGTATGTCTAAACGAATATTGCTTTCGTAAAAGCTTTATAAGTAATACTACAGCATATTTTACTGTAAATATATTAAGATTTAAAGGACTGGAACATATTTGGTCATATTGTCATGTCTGTAGGTATTATCGAAGTGTAAGTGACGTTACTATGCTGCGAGAAGTAAGAACTCTCTGTATGATCGTTACTTCAGTTTTATCTGTAAGGTAAAATGATTCAAACGATTGCAACCAAAGTATTCATATATGTTTGAAACTAGTATAGTAAAGTAGCGTGCATAGTCACGTCACTTGCAGAAATTATGAATGAAAACATGCACACGGTAATTGATATATCTTTTAATGTTTTCGCTTTCTTAAATATTTAGATCATTTCCAGCGATGATGGATTAATTTTTCCATTACAATTGTTTTGCTTATCTTCATTACAATGAATATAATGTACCATTTTGCATGGTCTGTGTTTCTTTTTACATAATATTAAGTTGCATTCATTAGAATGGTTTGCATGAATTTAATAGGTAGCGAATGCCAACATTGTTCGTCATGTTGTAACATTTTTATAAAGATAGTTATCATTGTTATTCAATAATGTTGCTGTAAATAACAGCTCTTACCAATTGTAATAGTAAAACTTTATTCAGAACAAGTGCCTAGATTTTAATCACCACAGTTCGATCAATGATTACATAGTTATTATCCATAATGATAGATATTTATATAACGTACATTAGACGTTTTATATTCTGTAAGATACAATGTAAACATTTATATCTGTTTCAGCGCCGACGGAGATTTTGAAGTCCAACTCCTAACGAAGGCGACCGTCATGTATACCGGCCTCATCATTTGGGAGCCACCAGCTATTTACAAAAGCGCTTGTATCATGGATGTCGAATTTTTCCCTTTTGACGTGCAAAACTGTTCCTTAAAATTTGGATCCTGGACGTACGATGGATTTGAAATAGATTTAGTTCATGTTTGCGCAAATGACTCTGATTCAACAGAGGTTATTGTCAATGGAATAGATCTCAGCGAATTTTACCAAAGCGTCGAATGGGACGTTATTTCGGTAACTGCTAAAAAGAATATTAAAAGATACATTTGCTGTCTTGAACCTTATATTGACGTTACATTCCATGTAACCATGCGGAGAAAGACATTATTTCACACAGTTACCTTGATCCTACCATGTGCTGTCATATCATTTTTAACTGTTCTTGTTTTTTATCTACCATCAGACAGTGAGGAGAAGATAACCTTATGTATATCAGTACTTCTCTCTCTTACTGTCTTCTTTCTTTTGCTCACAGAAATAATTCCTCCCTCGTCGGTCGTTATCCCCTTGATTGGCAAATATTTACTGTTTACGATGATTTTAGTTACCCTATCAATCATTGTCACCGTTTGTATCCTAACAATTCATTTTCGGTCACCAGCCACGCATAACATGTCTCACTGGACGCAAACTGTGTTTCTCCACATTCTTCCGAAAATGTTATGCATGAAACGTCCTATCATGCGGAAATATAGACTAATGAAGTGCAATGGAGTCAAACAGCGGAACCGCAAGCTAGAACCGAGCTTTATACGATGCGATGAGAGACATGTTACATCTCAACCGCGCGAAGGGTTGCATTTATTGGAAGAAGACCAACAGTGTCGCAATTGTCAACGAGGTTCAGCTGTAAATAGACGCGTTGAGGTCGCTTTTACCGATGTAAAATACATCTCCGACCATCTAAAAGAGGAGGATGAATATTCATCGGTAATAAATTGTAAAGATGCATACTTTTCAAATACATATCACCTGTCCTATCCTCTTATCAATAAATGCATGCATGCTCAATTCATTATTCTTCGCGTCTTACTGTATATTTTGTGAATGAGTCGATGATTCGAGCGATTACTTTCAAGAAAATTAATTTAATGTTATGTTATAATGTGATACTTAATTAATATTCAAATGGTATATATATATATATTAACACAATTACTGAACATGGGAAAACTATGTTTCACCGGTAATTTTCCTTTCATTAAATCCCCTTTTTGATTTCAGAACATTGAAGATTGGAAGTTTGTTGCTATGGTTTTGGACCGCATGTTCTTTTGGATATTTACATCAGCGTCTATCATCGGCACATTTGGAATACTTCTGCAAGCACCAACACTATACGACGACAGATCTGCGTTATCGGCAGAAACGTTTAAGTGGGGCTATTGTTGATATATAAATCCCTATGTACACCTATGTACAATGTGTTATAACGATATTACTTTTTATTATTACAATTATTTGTTATAAATAGACATTGTAAATAATGCACATATAAAGAATTAAATATTAACGAATAATAATCATTCAATACATTTTATATCCCAAGTCAATGGCGTGAGACAATTATTATTCCATTATACAAAAAAGGTGATCCTGATGTAACTGACAATTATCGAGGCATCTCATTGTTGAATGTTATGGGCAAAATATACACTGACATTATAAATAGGCGCCTTACATTTTTCATTAATATATTTAATAGGCTAAGTGAAAATCAATCAGGTTTCAGAGAAGGATACCGGACTGTCGACAATGCATTTATATTGCATTCTCTTGTTAATAAACAATTATCTACACGTGGTAAAAAGTTAAACGTGGCCTATGTGGACTTCCAAAAAGCATTTGATGCTGTAAACAGAGTCAAGTTATTTAATGTCATGTCGACCAACGGTATACATGGAAAACTTTATTCCTCATTTCGAGCTATGTATTTGTCAGTGAAGGGGAGGGTTCGCGCAAATCATGGAACATTGTCTGAAAGTTTTAACTGCCCTCTTGGTTTGAGGCAAGGATGTATAGCGTCACCTGTTTTATTCATTCTCTTCATAAATGAATTTATCAAGCTTATTGAACCTCCGGCATTTAATGGTATACAGCTATTTCCAGACACTACCCAGATAAACTCTGTGTTCTTTGCAGATGACTTGGCTTTGCTTGCTGACACTCCGTGTGGTCTACAACGCCTTTTAAATGCACTAAATGAATTTTGTTATCAGTTTGGTTTAAATGTCAATATTAAGAAAACTAAAATTATAGTTTTTAAGAATGGAGGTACCTTGTCTAAATTTGAGAAGTGGAACTATAGAGGGACGTTATTAGATGTTGTAAATGATTTTACATCTGTCGGGGTACTACTTACAAGACAATTATCTTTAAATAGGATGGCGTCAGATCAAGCTTTAAAATCAAAACGAGTGTTGCTAACTGTTTTATCTAGACTATATGACTATGGACAAATGAATAAATCTACATTTTTCAAAATAGTTGATACTAAAGTTGTCCCAATCTTGTTATATGGTGCAGAAATTTGGGGTGCAGAAAGGATGGTACCAACAGAACAAGTACAACTATATGCCTGCAAACGTTATATGTCCATACCAAAACATACGATGAACTTTCTGGTGCTTGGTGATTGTGGACGTTTTCCCATGTTTATTATCGCTATAAAGCGTGTTTTGAAATATTGGATGAGAATAATTAAACTTCCTAATTATAGATTTGTTAGGAAAGCATATGATTTATTATATTTGCAAGACCAAATTGGCAACAGAAATTGGGTAACCAATGTAAGGAACATTTTATGTCAAAATGGTTATAACTATGTGTGGTTAGAGAAAAATGTGAACAATGAAAAACTGTTTATATCACGTATAATACAAACATTGAAAGACCAGTACTTGCAGGAATGGCGTTCTGCAGTTATTGACAGTCCTAAGTTAACTTATTACTCTTTGTTCAAAGATAATTTGTGTCATGAAAATTATTTAGACATTGTAAAAATAAGAAAATTTAAAAATGCGATTGCATGTTTCCGTTGTTCTTCTCATGACTTAGAAATCGAAAGGGGTAGATATATAAGCACCCCAAGGAACAGACGCATATGCAAACTCTGCAATATAGAACCAGAAACTGAGTACCATTTTATGTTTAAGTGCCAACACTGCAATGATTTAAGGTTGAAATACCTGCCTAATAAATATTATACTGATCCCACTGTTAACAAATTTACTGTACTGATGTCTTCAAGAAATGAACAAATTGTATTAAATGTATCTACGTTCATATTTTATGCTATGAAATATAGGAAGTTGTATTTAACAGATAATAATTAAATGCATAATGTTATATATGTGCCTTTATGTATACTTCTGTTGTGTATTAGAAAAAATGTTTTCTTAACAGTTGGAAATATACATGGTATATCACGAGCATTACAGTAGTAGTACTCTATATGTTGAAGCATTTTAGTCATGTATTTAGTTTCCCTCATTTCATGTATTATTAATGGCATTATTTTAGGTTCATAATTGTGACCATAGTTTGAAAATTACCATACTATTTTAGTATCTAGTACTATCTAACATCAGATTGTCTTGAATTTAATACCTAATATTATAATATTTCAACTCAGAGATCCATATAGTAATGCTACAAAGGTCATAAATATGATTTGATGCAATATAATACACTTTTTATGTTGAAGTAAGCCGAATGTTTTATATATTAATATATATATATATAGGTCTTAAATATATATTGTTTCCTATTGACAATCTATTTTTTCGTTTCGAATAGGCTGTCGGATAAAGGATATAATTCCATGCAGTAATGGTGTCTTACCGTTAGGTTATGTTGTCATAGTTGTTCTGTTAATCAGTTCAAATATCAAATTAGTCTATCTGTGTCTTATCAGGTTATATACATTTTATGACATGTGTTCTAGTAAAATAACAATAAGACAAGATAAGTCTTGTTTTCAACAATACCATTTACAAATTTTCATATTTATAATTATGGGAAATCAATATGTGTATATGTCTGTAAATTTACTTTAACAACATTAAACAACCTAATTACAATTGTTATTATATTTGTTTTAACAATTCCTCTTCACCATATCTATATAATTGCATTAAATTGAATGTTGTTTTATATTGTTGAATGTATATTGTATGTATATCCAGACAAACAATTTGAGCATATTATACTAGTATTAAAATACAAACACCTTAGTTGTACAATTAAAATCTCTTAAGTATTGGTAAATGTATTGTAATTATATTCCTGGCATTTAAATACGTAATTAACAGATATATAATAATTAATTATTGATAAGACTTGGTTGATTCACATAGTCAATTCTAATAACTTTTATTTGACAGTTCTAACATTATTTATTTATTATTGAACCATGTTTATTATCAACTATTATTTGCTTGCATGTAATATTTGTGTGAAGCTGTATCTTAGAAGTTTGAATATTAACATTGTCATAACCCTTTTCCACTCACTGTGTACATATATGTATCTGTATAATATGTTGTCTTGGGCCGGAGGCCTTTATCAAGTAAATAAATTAAATTGAATTGAATATATCATATAAACTACCTTACGTAACGTTGTATGAAACTTGGCTAAATATCGATATGCTATGATGTTTCTTTACTCGAAGCATCGTACTGTGCATGTATCAATGTCACGCCTCTTGAATTGATTTAAAAATGATCATACTGCCTTTTTAATTATTATGTCTGCGTAAATATATACAACTAATTATATTGTGTGTGTTTCACTTCAGATAGTGCGTGATTTCATTCATGTTTATTTCCGGATCTTCAAAATATTAAAACGTATATTTATGTTAAGAACTGTTTTTCAGCTTACATACACCGACATTTCTAAAGTTCATTTAACGATCTGCTGAATATACCCTCAGTTTTATTTTTGTGCTTTAAAATTGCAAATCAGTATGTCTATGTCAAATGAATTGCTAAGAAATGAATTTAAAAAACAAACCAATAAACAACGTAAGCACCAGGCTGTAGACGAAAGTACGAACATGCATAATTTTAATATAAATTATCCAAACGATTTCAGACAGCCAGTATTGATAAGTATTTTCATAAACTGATATTTCCAAAGTTTCCAACAAAACATGGTTGTATTGTGTTTAATATTAGAGTAAGTTTTAAGCATATTTCTACAAAAATGGACTACGCCTGGTGCATTTCCATACTGATTTGAACGTTTACTTCAAGTCAATGCTTTTTATTTTATTACCGAATTCTTATTAGTCTATCCCTATACAGATTCTGATTTGCAATTACATATATGTCAATACCGCAGCTATTTAAATGTGGAATTTTCTACGTGAAAAGTCTACGTTTCTTTGGATTAACCCTGGTAATTTTCAAATTTCCTCTTTCCTTTCACAATTCCAGTAACTTCCTTTCAGAAAACATTCGAAGTACCTGTTCTCATTCCTACAAGTTAATTGCAAATTAATGCAAATCTTATCAGAGCAGTCTATCACAGAGGCAACGATGATTTGTATATTTTAACAGGCCGTCTGACATATTCCACTAAACATTAACAATGTCAGTTACATAAAATGATAGGGCATACACCAACTTATTATTTCCAATTACGTTTATCATGGAGAGGAATCGTATGTTTATCAAACGATATCATGATAATATATTGTAATATGTTTATCACGAGTCCTTGAGTCACTCTGCCTCCCAGAAACTTCTAGTAATAGTGGACCTCAAGAGAAAGGCGGTCAGGGTGTGAAAGAAAGGAGATAAGTATGAGAGGAAAAAAATATAAGTGGGTGTAGAAAGATGAAGATGAAAAAAGGAAAGAGGTAGAGAGGTAGGAATACAGGGGAAGGAAAAAAATAATAAGAGGAGCAGGAGGTAATCAATTTTGGTGCAAGAGAGAGGGTAGAAACAGGTGGAAAGAAGAAACATATGGTAAAGGAAGTAATGATTTCAAGCCGATGGCAGATTAGCTATAAAGGCAAAACGGAAGGATTGAAGGATCTGATAGTTTATATGCCAAATGCCTCGTCATCTAATTAGTGACAAGCATAAATGGATTTACCAGATTTGTATAGAAAATTGATATGACAGTTTTCGTAATATGCGTGAACATATACCGACGATATTTAGGCAATTGAACTTGTTCTTTTACCTTTAAATCTTAAATTACATTTATACACTAAGTACATACGTATATATAGCATTAACAATCAACAATACTTTTACAATGTGAAAACTCCAATTCATAAGCAAATTTCAAATAAGCAAAAAAGAAATAAAGCTAAGAAACATCCGTGGGGTTTATGCCAGTAGATTACCAATACCTCATATATTTTGATGTCGCTTGGTACTTTCATGCAGTACCCTTAATAATTATTTGTATTGAGAAAAAAATATCACATGTGGCGTAATGTTCATGCGATTAAATTCATACATGTATTGAACTTATTTGAATAGCAATGAAAAACGTATCATTTCATTATATATCTTTTCAATATAGAACGAAATTGAAATTATGAAGGGCAGTATAGGTCTCAAAGAATACGCGATTTGGAAGGAAAGAATGCGCTTCTTGTAACAAAATCAAAACTTGTTGCCAGTACAATTTTGAATATAAAATGATTTTAGTGAGATGAAATGGCGAGAGTGTTTCGCGTTGCGTAGAAGAAAAATGGCTTTGGTTAAACAGCCCCAAAACTCAACAAAATACGTCCTTGAACAAAAATGGTCTTATGTTTTAATTCTCATGTTTTATTAGCTACATTTTGAAATAAGGGTAAAACAACTGTTAACAATAATGTCGGTGCGTGTTTGATTGAAGGTAACAAGTCACAAATTAAAACAGTGATTTATTACAGAGCTGCTAAGTCAATAGCTGCATTATCTTTTTTATCAGATTAATTATTTGTTACTAGTGTGTTCTTAGTTCTTAGCTCTTCTTTCTTAGCACCCCTCTTGAAATAGTATTTTCCGATGTTCTATTAAAAGTTTGCTTTGTTCTCATGGACGTTTTCTGTCGTTGATGAATGGGTCCCTGTGGATAACACCGTTATTAATTTGCGGGAGATGGACGTAACCGTATCATGAATTACAACAGGAAACAAAGTATCGCCATTATTATTTATTGATTTAAGGAAATACGGCAGGGGCTGATGGAAAATCAGAGAATCTGGTTGGATTCTTTCAGATAAGAAACAACTGAGTTTTGAGAACACCAAACCTTAGCAAGACGTTTGACGTGACACAATCAATGTAAACAGGAACTGATATCTGATTAGAGACGCTAATTTGTACCCATTCAATATCATTCGAATAACAGGCAGAGCGCAGATATTTTACATTTCCGTAATCACGTCATCTCTAATCTCAAATAGGAAAGAAGACTTTAGGCCTTTAAATGAATGGTGACACCGATCATTTAAAACAAATGATTAAAAAAAAAACTTTTGTGTATTTCCTCTCCAGGAAATAAGGAAAATCGAACGAATTTTACGCGGCCTGGAGGTGATATCGTTTCAATATGTTAATTACGCAAGAATTACACTCCTTTGAAAATATCGACGTATCTGTGCACACTATTTGTTTCTCGCACGTTTTACTCGCTCGTCAGTTATACTATAAATATGAGTTATATTTAAATCATACGTTTGTTAATGTATCACTTTAATATTATCTGACATTGGATAAGCTGAACGAAGGCACTCAATGAAAGGGAGTGAGTAATGTTAGACTTAGTTTATGCATTCAAATGTGCCGCTTATTCTTTTGAACAACTGTAAATGTAAATAAAACTCTAGTAATCTGATAGCTCTTGACAGTTAGAGGAGCGGGAGATGAGAAAAGATAACAAGACTGCTGTAATATACACATTTATAAAAGCCTAAACCAACAATATTGTTATAAACATGGTGCACTATGGGAATAAAATAACGTGCACTAGGAATACAACAAACTCTTTCTAATAAGTAAGCCTAAGTTATATAGATTCGATCTTCCTGGGATGAACATGCATAAGCGAACATAATGTATACATAAAGATAGAAAAACATCAATAAGATGTATTATTAAGCAAACTATTCCTAATGTTCGTATATGTCTCACACAATAAAAGGAAATTCGTTTCACTTTCCACTTGGTTACTATTGCAAAGCCGATAAAGTCTAATCTCAGGGGGATATCCAACAAAGCGACCTATTTCGATACAAATTTCCAATCAGAATTGGCATAGCAATGAAAGTTCGTAATTTCTTAAATTAAGAGATAAATAATCTTTATAATGTTTTTAAAAGTGGCCTTCAAGTGTCTGTTTGTCCGTAGTTTTCTTACATCTTGCACATCATGTAACCACCGTTCACGACGTGAGTCTCTTATCAGATCTCTTGCTCTTGACAGATCAAAACTAGATTTTGAATTTAACTGCTGTCAAGATTTGGATCATTTAATGTCGACTTTACGTCAATAGACCAATATTAGTACATCTATTGTAATCGAACATAATACTTTCTTTGATAGCCTGTAGGTCCATTGAGAAGAGTCTGTTCCAAAAACGTAGTATAGACGTTTCCCGTTTAAACATACTGTAAACCGAGTCTGAGTCTCCGTATAACGCTTACAGTGGCGCAAATCGATGAACCACAAAAACGTATCTGAGTGCTAACGACGTTGACATCATAACGCGTACACATTTGAGTTCAAGTTTGACGTGAATTAGTCCCTCCAAAGTCGCATCTTAAAAGTATATTTATTTTGTGATTAAATATCCTGTAGATATCTATATTGAATCAAACTAAATTTAAATGCAATAATGCCTTTCAAAGCACAAAATAGATCCAATTTTTAAAATTAGAATTCTCGGATTAATTGAGATCGTCCATTGTATGTACAAAATTCGTAGTGGCTATAAATCATCGTCTTTAGCTTGAGACAAAGACTGTATTCATGCATGATAGGTTCTTGTGTCATATTATTTTCTCCCTGGAAGTATGTTACAAACAAACATCAATAGCAATTATATTTCAAAGCCATCATACGCCCATGAGGTGAAATTGAAGAAGTATTCCTACTCAAAAAGCGGAAAGTATTCTACGGTTAAAAATAATGTGGTTTGTGAAAACAAACAAATTATGCGATATCTAGTTCGTTTTTGAAACCATAATGAATAATATTAAGATTGATGTAAGTGGACGTGGGAAAGTTTGGTAAAGTGAAGATAGAGGCAGAAGGAGTGAAGTATGACAGGTAAATCTCAAGAGATAGACAGAGGAAGATGGGTTCCTACTTAGTTGGACAAGCTCAAAATCCGTTTGACTGGTGAATGTAAATTTCGGCCTGTTAAAAGATAACAGATTTCGACTGGTCCATGGCTTCTTTCCAACCAAGCTGTAGGAATTGTTCAGACACGGGTCTATATAAGGCAACATATTAAGTAGGATTAGTCTTATGCCACTATAAAGTGGACATCGGAATAGGTATGCCTTCGATTATACATCGCTAATATTTATGCCAAACGCCCGTAGGCTTGCCTGGTAGTCACTCATTTCCTGATCTCCGTCGTAGAAAACAAACAGTGGATCACGTAGTTTGGCCTTATAGGACTCAAGCCATTTTTTCCAGGTATAAATCTTACTAATATCTTCGTATAGTTGATCTGCTGCATGAACATGATCTTCATACAAATCTGTTTAGCACAGTACCACTAGCAAAAGACAAATAGATGACTTTATAACACGAATAATGTGTATATATTTGCTTTTATATATTAAGAAGAAAAGTCCGAGAATAAAAAGAACATTGCGAGGCGCCGGTAGTTACGTAATCTGTATCAAAGTGGGTGTCAGAAAACACAACACGTTGTTTTCTTCCTCTGAGATAATCAGGAAGCTACGAGAGTCATGCGCCTATAAATAACACTTTGGCAAAGCTTAAACAACGAACCTTTGTGACAATTGGATCAAAAGCTTTAAAATGGCACAGAAAACAACCCTGAATACCTTGCCTTCACCAATGGCGATACAGAGCGAGTTATTTGAAATAAAAAGGGTTACCGGAACACCGTTTTTGACCAATATCTGCTTTTTTATTTGGATAGCTGTGATCTTTTTACTTTCTTAGAGATGTTGATTGTCCCTTTTGTAATGCTATTAAAAAATTTGTGTTGAATAGTAGGTAGAGCAATGACTGGTATAGTGGTAGATATTCATCAGAGTAATTACAAATATGTAACAAGGATAGTTAATACTTGCGATTTTGCTTTATTTATAAAGATAGATAAAACGGTCTTAACATGAATACGATATGATAATATGTTTAACATACGTCTCATCAAAGCAGTCAAATTATTACTAAGCTAAATTTAACAAAGGCATAGATGTGTTAGAACAAACTCTTTACGAATATTAAATCGACACTGGTAATAACTTTATTATTGCTAAAGACTTAAATTACCGAACCGCTATGTTAACAGATACCATGTATTCTAACCCACATTTTAACATTAGAACCATATGAAGATATTTAAGATGATTCAAACATTCCTCAAGATGTTCACTTAATCCAATATTGACCTTAGACCTGCATTTTCACATAGTTTGGACATTTTGGTTTTAGTTTTAGTCTCAGAATCAGCTGATTTTGGTATCAATGCCTTAAATTCAGTCATATGAGATAAATCACAATAAAACAGATCTCAATTATTTGTGAAACTGCCGTAAAGAAAACCTCAAAAAGCTTAAAGCGCTATCAAAGCCCTTAGCAATAAAATACCAATTTCGAACGTAAATCCGAGAAAATTGTGTTCACAAACGATTTAGATTCGAGACATGCCCTAATTACCTGAACGTTTTGCTCTCACCTTTCCAAGGATTCCTTCATGATACAACAAAGGTGATGAAAACACCACATTTGTTTAGTGAGAAGATAACAGTACTATTGGATACACGTTTTACTTGGTATGATATTTAAGAAGTATTGATGTATCAATTGGCTTAATCTTTTGCTGTCTGTTATAATTATTAAATCATATCTCTGAACAGTTAAGATAACAAAGAACGAAGGATCTCTTAGAAATTATAATCCGGTGTTTTGTATTCAATCTCGCAATTCCGTAAGACCGCTGGCAGTTATCTTTTTGTACATCATAATCTCTTAACATCTTACACATTTTCTGTCAAGATGTTTTGGCTCATATTAACGTTATTGGTCGACCGTTTGTATAGCTGTTAGCGTCACAGCATATTGAAAATAGCTAACATACGTCAGATGGAGTGTACAAAGAGAGCTACTTACTGGTTATGAGTATAAAAAGTACTGCTCACCTCGCTGTCAGTTATGACATTGTTACATGGTGCTTTTTATCAAGTTAAGGCACTGTTTGAGAGTCAGTGGTAGAACGCTGATAAAGTGGAACATACTTCTAGAGACTCGTAGTATATGAATGTATTTAATTTAGTTAACACATACATTTCTCACTGGTTGTATTACGTTTATGTTCAACATAAATTAAATGCATTTAAATCTTAAGTGCGTATTTACAGAAGATAAGCTACAACAGATTGCAAAATACTTTGGTTTGTAGATTTATGTAGGATTTCAGAAGTTTTTTTTTCTTAATTAATGTTTAAATCCAAAATGAGTGCTGTAATACGAACTTATATTATTTGAGTCCGGGGAAATTCTTCGAAGCGTTGAATTTCTGTTAGTGTTCTCTCCGGTTTACCTTGCGAACTCTTCCCTTTCATACATGTCAGTCCAACCCATCGTGACTTACCGATCGACAAAATCGCTCTTACTCACATATAGGAAACATATAAACGCTTTTAAACCCCCAGTAAATTTCCATTTTACTGACCGTTCCAAGACGGTACCTAACAATCGTTGATAAACACCCGTTATTGTATATAAAGTATATACGTACTGTGTTGTTTGTGGAGTTTTGTGCTGTTGTTCCATGTTTCTGATTTGTGATTGTTTGTTTTGTGTAACATGTCTTTGGCGTTGACTCTGTGCCATTAAACGGGGTTTATGTTTTAACGTTCGACTACTCTGCTTGTTTCTATAGTTATCATATGAATTCCTAGGCACAATTTCACAGAACATGTTGACTCTCTGATATAATTACCATTGAAAACAAGAGGGCTATGATAATAAGTTGTTGTTAATAAAAAACCCAGATGTTTATTCAGAGAATAGTTTGTTTTTCCAAGAAATAAAACAGGAGTTGGGTTTCTGTGTTTATTCGCCGGAAAAAAAATATATTGATAACCAAGGAGTTTTAAGAACAACTGTTTATGTCAATGAATAATAAACATCCAGGAAAAGCTGTAACACAATACAGTGTACATATGTTATCAACTTTCAACTTTCATAAAGACAAGTATTCAAAATAATATTATGTAATTCATATAGATGATATGGTTATGTAGCCGTTTGATAAACTGACGATCAAAATGAAACATCAATATACATAACTTATATCACCGACTCCCAAGTTTACATTGACACAATTTCTCATGTTGTCCAGTTTTATTTCCATAAAATAAATCAATACGCTTACACTAACATTAAAACTGTAAAAAAATTATACAAATATAAACATAATTTAAAAATTAACAACACTGTCATCTATAGTAGCAATCAGCTTTGTAAACGTTAACACATAATAAAAACATATAGCTTGTGACTTACATAAACCAATTTGGACAAAATCCTTCATATTACTATTATGCGCAACTGTTTAAAGACGTCACTAACTCAGTCGTTTGTGTAAGAAAATAGTTATATTCCTCGTTGATATATATCAAACACGTAGAATATACTGCGTACAATATGACACTCCGTTTCGACACATATTACATTTTACCATTTAACGGTTTAATCATCAACATTTTAGACAACGAACGAAACAGCAAGACTGTACCACTAACTATACATAATTTTATAAATGTATAGGTCTGACATCCGACGTCCCACTGAAAAAGTTTGACACACATATTTTTTAATATCTATTTATTGTTAATATTCAGCCACCTATCAACGCTAACAGTTGACGTTGTCTTTTGTTAACGCCACTGCAGAGTCATATAGTGTAGGGGGTAGAAGGAATATGCTGGTGGTTCCAAGGACAGATGCGGTCGAGAAGAAGATCAGGAATATACGGTCCAGAACCATGGCAACATAATTCCAGTCTCTCTCCTCCTGAAATACGATAGAAATCATTTTAAATGGATTATTAACAAAGGTAACAAGATTGGTCAATGCTTTAAATAAATGTACATGATTATTTTGTAATAATAACTACCTGTTCTTTCATTGCTTCTGGTCGTATCTGGCGGATAATTGTAAGATTTGTAAAGTGAGCTTATACTAGTATATTTTAGCTCGATCGTGACTAAAGCTGATAGCATAAAAAATCACTCTCTAGTCCGTGGGCGGAAAGCAGTACTGTGTCCTTTTGAGAGGCCATGAGAAAGTAACCCACGAACTCTTTGGTGAGAAGCGGACACCTACCACCCTCGCCCCTATACTTATATTTTTATAGTTGACATACATAATGAATTTAATGTATGATAGTTACGAGCAAAATATAGGATATAATTTAAGACAATAAATACTTTATAAAAAAGTCTTACCGTCATTTCAACGTCTTGATCATGCAAATGATCAGCAATGTAGTTCACCGCTTTCAACGACTCCCTTAGTTCTGGAGGGTAGATGCCGACAGAGGATTCATCAGTACGCCTTCGAAGGTTCTCATAATTTGGCTGACTTTTGTTTGAATCTATTGTGTCATGCCTTTCTCGTAAAGTTGATGTGCCTATCGGTTTGTCTCTAATTTCTGTGCCATTTTCAGTTCTTATATATCTTCTATTCATTTTCTGTTGCGAAGGTCGTTTCATGAAAATTATCTTTGGGAGAGTGTCAATAAACATCCATTTCACCCAAGGTGACATTCTATGTGTAGCAGGTGATCGGAAGTGTATACTAAGTGTGTAGACCGTAAGAAATATGGACAAAGTCACTACTATCATTGTAAACATCAGATATTTTCCTATTAAGGGAATGACAATTGATGTTGGCGGATTGATATCAGACAAGAGCAAGAAAAACACGGTCAATGCCAAAAGAATGGAGATGGACAATGTGATTTTCTCGCCAGAATCACTAGGAAGGTAAAACACAAGAACGGTCATACAAGAGATGGCCACACACGGCATGATTAAATTGATGGTATAGAACAACGTTCTCCGTCGTATTGTGATGTTAAAAGTGATATCGGGAAAGGGCTCTGGACAACATGGGTAAAATTTTTCCCTGCGCCTTGCTGTGACGTTGATTATGTCCCACTCGACGTTCTGGTAGTAGTCGCACAGGTCAACACCGTTCCTGATCACCAGTTGGTCGCCAACCCACACTCCCTCTTCCGCCTGAACATGCTGAAGGTCGATCTGCATACAGAGATATGATAATTGATACTAAATATATATTAACTAGGTGGCGAATAAAGCTAAAATCTGATATGAGTATTGGAAGAAACCAATATTGCTTGCCTTGCGAGGAGCCCAGAGATTATGTTTCTCGGTGAAAATTGAACCCACAAACTATTTTGCGATAGGTAGGCTTATTTACACATTTGGCAAACAGCAGAATTGTAATGAAGGCCTTAGGTTCTTTACACAAAATTATCATATTTATTGGACTACATCGTTTGGTTGTGACGTTGTATCATATAATTGAATCAACAATTGCCAATGGAGATTAAACTATTTAAAGTATTCTATGAATGTTAACTTTTCAATCGTTTGGGAACAAGTTGGCTCAATTTTGAATGATTTCCTAGTGTGAATATAATTCATTTTAAATCTACAACACGTGACTCCCTCAGTAGCACAACCAGTCACGATATCCTTCTCAGTGGTTATACTGATAAAATAAGTTCATTTTTGGAAGCGTCCATGTCAAAAAATTAATACATTTGAAGAGTTAATCATTCGTCAAAGTTGATTGCAGGCCCTGCATGTTTCTGTATAAGTATTGCTGAAGAATTGGTTTGTCAAAAACTGGAAAATGGCATGAATACAGGTATGGAACTCCAAGAAGATGTGAAAAATCAAGAAATGATTTCCCGTTAATTACGCAATTATGATGCTATTGTTTGCAACATATTTTAGTAACAATAACATTTGGATAACATATCTATTTATCAAAACGACTGTTCGTACCTGATGCCCATCAAATGTCCATGAGCTGAACTTCATGAAGCATTCCTGTTGATCGAACGGGAAATACTCGACGTTGATAGGACAGTAGGTCTTGTAGATGGCCGGGGGCTCCCAGACTATTAGGCCGGTATAATAAACCTTGGCCTTCGTAAGCAATGTCACCACAAAGTCACCATCAGCGCTGGTTGTAAGAAAGGAAACATGGTTTCATCCATTATGTACGTACAACAATTGTGTTTGTGCTTTGGTATAGATCGAATACGTATTGAACGGTTTTTAAGTTTGCAGTATTCAAGTATTAATATTTAAAAAAAAACGCTTGAGGAAATATATTATCATTTATATACGGTTTTACAAAATACAATTATAGATTTCAAATAACTGAAAATGGGATTTAATCAAATCAAAACATTTGATACCAATCAATTTAGAGAAAGCCTGCCAATAAAAAATTGTTTACCAAATACGAATTAGGAGTTAGAATGCCATTAAACGGTAGAAATTGATTTAATCCTTATCGAAAGTTTGATCACAGCCGTAACGGTTTAAATGTGACGATATATAACGTGTAACCATGTCAAAGCCCCCAGCATAGTCTTAAGCGATATTATTTTTTCAACTCGAGCAAATACATACACTCGATGGCTGCGAAGGAATAGAAAATAAATTGAATAACAGGTCCTACTTGTTATAAAGAGTGATGTCGGGCCTCCAGAGTTCTGAAGAGGGAATAAAAGTACTCAGGATACCGGAGAACAACTGCGGGTCCCAACGTAGACGGATATCCACCCACTCCTGGAGGGGAATATAATACTAGTGTTCACATTTACAAGCATATGTGTTGCAAATTGTAGTAACATTGTTAAACATTAAAATAATATGTGTGTGTTGCATTGTGTTTCTCGTTGGCTTTGAGCATTTGATCGTTGTGCCTTAACATGAGTTTAATAGTCCAATTATGGTTGATGCGTTGTCCATTTAATTGTTAAATAGAATATCACAAGAAATGAAATATGACCTAACAAATAAAATACTATTCAGTACTCATCAACAGTTACTACAAAAAAGATTCAAATAAAAATAGGATCGACATTTCTATCATTTTCACTGGTCGTTTTTAAAAACCAACGCAAGCAAGTTTGCACAATTCCCTTTAAGTGTAATTACATTCAGTATAACAAAATATTATTAATCTATCTTTTTTTGTATGGGCAGTCTTATTGTTGTACTTACATGTCGAAGCCAAAGATTCGTTGTTAAGATCTGGTTTTTCTCGGACTGAAACAATGATAAAAGAAATTGTTTGTTTTCACTTTTAGTAAATATTGAACAGTACACTGATATGATATATGAAGAACTCCGAGCAGAGACTATTTAAATAGCAGAGATGCAAAATTCTTTTTAATTTGATTTTATGGAAGTCTGTAGATTAAATCGACGAATAAAAACTAGCTTAACAAAAGAAAGAACATTTGGAATATATTCCAAGCCATTCAGAAATCATTCAAATTGACAAATCGACCTGTTTGAGGTATTGTGCCAGCATAAACATTTCCTAACTGTACAAAGTCGATTTCCTTTAAACTTTTATAGTCAAATTAAAATATATTTATGAGAATGAAAATGTTCATTTTGCTTTAAGTCAATGGCAATAAAGTTTTTTGACATTATATTGAAATAATAGTGTGTTGCCAGTTTAATAGTACCTAAATTCAGAATTTACTAAAGGAACTCAAAGAGATTTTTGTAAGGATATCATGTTGAAACTTTGATTATCATGATTATATTCGCTTAATTCTATTCTTTTTATGAATATAGATCGATATAATATTGCAAAAATACGCGTTTTAAAGCATGCTTGTGAGGTCAGTTTTCACATGTAAGATAATTTTATTTTGCCGTCAAGAAATGATCAAAGCGAACAATTTGACATTTTTCTAATAAATTTATTATCGAAACATTTCTTATCTTTACCGTATTTTGAGAATTTAAAGAAATCAAGGACTTATTGATTGATTGTGTTTCAATAGCTAGGTCAGTTTTTGAGATATTGACGGGGTTTTGAATGAGGGACGATCAGTGTGGATTAGACAGACATGACTCCCTCTGTTATGTACAATTGAAATTTTTGAATATGCTTACAAACCTTATTTTATTACAAGTATATCGTATTTTAGACACATGTATGACCTCCTTTTTTGTGGTTTTATCATCGTTGATTGACTTTTACAAAACAATATAAAAATAATTTCCATTGTCTCTGCCATTGTCTTATACTATTTTTTGTAACAACTCATTCAATTACAATTGGTTTCCATTTACTAATGAACTACATGTATCATATCGATTAGTTATTTTTATCGCAAACTTCATTTTTTAATTTCGGATTCAAAAACTATCTTAGATATTAGCGATTTGTATAAATGACTGAGGTTGAAATAACCTTATTAGGTGAATACCGACACAGGGCCTCCATACAAGCAAAATTCCAAAGATTTGACCTCCCAATCGGTTACACCATGTCTGATAGGTATTTTTATAGATGATTGTGTGGACTGTATCTGCTAAGTCATGCGAGATGTAATGTTCGTGTATTGTGTCATTTGGCTTTTGATCAGCGATGCGCTTAACGAGCAATATCCATAAGATTGGTTGTTCTTTATTGTCTTTAATGAAATTTGAGTATACATAGTTTTCACTATTATATCATAAGTTCAATAATCATAATCACAACACACTTTTTGAGGCTCGGAAAATACATTTTTGTCAAATAAATTGTTTGAATGTCATTGGTAGTAAACTCCAATATTTGTTCAAGTGGTTGGTGTAATATGGGTTATTCATGAGGCTGCCCTGATTTCTGGTAACAGCAGGGATAGCTTATATATTTGTTTACTGCTACTGGTAATGCCCTTGCTATTCATTTATGTAGTATAAACATGTTTAATAAACTGTTAAAGTATATAGATTATGGTTTGGAACTGTTAATTGTTTTTCTCTTTAATTCTTTTTATTCTGTTTCGACGTAGGCAATTTATATCAAACGTATCAAAATACCATCTGTGTGAATTTAACAAGAAAACATTTCGCGCATTACTTGTCATAATACCGACGGACAACCTATCGGTGTGTAATATCAATTTCGAAAAATGAAGAACACTTGCTATCAAAGAACTCCTGGGCTGTTATCTACATATTTCATCACGGGATGTTTGTGTATTTTACCAAGAATAAACTTGTCTATCATTTTCGTTTACTATCTTATCAAACATTATGTTTTCCAGCATAAATCGCTTATTATCATTCGAAAATTCTTGGCAGAGCATATACAATGCATCCTTAATCCAATTGTCAGAGGGAAATTACGTTATCTAATGCAATTGACAGATCTACAATGTCTGCGAGTAGTTTATGGATGAGTCCAGGAGTATGCTAAAATTACGTAATCTTTAAACAACTTGTGCTCTCCCTGTGAAAAAGGTCAAAATAATCTCATTTTCCTGATAAGATGCACATGCACTGTTGAGAGATATATATTATAATCTCAGAAATATATGTTACATGATAAGAAATGAATGTTATATGTTGAAAATGGACAAATCTTTTTCCGGTAGCGGTTGTTGAATACCAATAAGTGCAATGACATGAGGTCAACAACAAACACATACAGTCATTAAAAGGTCGTTGATCTATCGCCAAAAAATAATTTGAATACAATCTATGAACGGTTAACCAAATCGCAAAGCATTGTGAAAACGTGCATACGAGCGAATTATTTCAACTTATAATATTATATGAATTTAGCTGTAGCACAAATGGTACAAATACTTTCGAAATCATATACAAGTTTGATTGCTTTAAACCAACAAATGAATAACTGTTGCATAATATGCGTTGTTCATTTATTTCTACATTTTACATTGATAAATGTAGTTTTCAATTGTATGCATGGGGTTACCTTTTATAAGCAATTACTTATTCATTAAATAACCAAGCCCTAAACGCTCGTTAACAGGTGAAAGAACATAAGACATAGGTGTTTCTAGTGGTTCTTTCAACATCTCCAGGTAAATACATCAACTAACTACTGACGCCACAAAGGTACTATTTCTGCAATTTTAATTATCTCTCATCTCTCCTCGTGGGATATACAACGGTCCAAGTAATATCGCGGAAATAATTCTTGAAGCTCAACCATAAATCCGTCTAAAGTGTGTCCCTAGAACGGTTACGCTCTTGGCAACACGTATAGTAAAGCTATTAATCCGTTAGGTTTTAGCAGACAGTATTTGTTTGAGTTAAAGCTCCGAGTTTTGGATATGTATTCGTGTACGCTTGCACTTTTGAATTATTGAAATGTTTGTGTTCATTATTGTTACTGATCGAACGTTTTGTGCTAATTTGAAAAGACTGTTTCGGGGAAAAATAAGCCCGAAATGACATACTGGTATATATAATACCGATGAACAGATATATTCGTTTACATTATTAGGTATTTACCTTTAGATTTCATCTTCGTTATTGAATTAAAATAAATAACAGTATTGAAATAATGCATTTTAATACATATTTTGCCCTTGGTTTACAATATTGATAAAAAGAAAGGGGAACGATAATTTGTCAAGATTAACACACACTTTTAAACAACACCAAGTTCTAGGAGCTGTGAAAGCTTTATACCAAGGTTAATAGTCAGGTTTTTATCCTAATTTAGATTTTCTTTGACTTGATTTGACCATTACTGTACACCATATATCCAAAACGTGGCCCTACACATGAAGCCGCTTAAAACCGAGATTCACATTCAGGTGCCTATTCTAATTTAGATTTTCTATGACCATTATTGTATACCATATATCTACAAATCACGACATGTGATTAACTGTGAAAGCCTCGATCCGAGATTCACGCTAAGGTGCGCGTCCTAATTTAGATGTTCTATAACCACATATATTATGACCATTATTGTACACCATATATCAAGAACTCACCACATCGAGTAACTGTGAAAGTCTCATCCCCAGTTTCACGGTCAACTTGCTGTCCGCCGTTCCGTTAATCGTATAGCCCTCTGGCATCACCAACTTGTTGTAGGAGTTGCGCTGAATTAGAAGAACATGGATTAATATTAACGGCCTTCAGTTGTCTTCAACATAGTGTTTAAGCTGCATTAAGTTATCTTTTATCAACATAAGTTTATTTAATAGCAAAACTACATGGTAAAATCTAGTCATATTTAAAGGAAATACCCTGGCTAGTGGCACTAGGTCCAAGGCATAACATACACTAAATTATTAAAACTATTTGTGTAAAGCCTATTTAAGATACATTTTGGAAGTTTTAGATAATATTTTTATTTCATTAATCGGTGGATATATCATTACTCTTTTCATACTATATGTAATTGTTGTTTGTTATTGCTTGTACCCTTACTCGAATGTCCATTGGTGTAATAATATATTAAAATAAAGTGCAAACTATGTCCAGTAATAAAAACAGCCCTTTCGTAACTATTGTGTGTGGCTAACACCTGTTATTTTGGATGCCAACTAAACACAGGGCAGTAAGTCCAATTAAATAGCACTAGAATAAGGCATTCATCATCAGCGAACTGTTTATTGATTATGTATGCCGTCGTGCATCATTATAGTTTAATTTTGGCGAAAAGTTATCTTTATTTCGTTTATCTAAGCACCAGATTTTCATCCTTTTATAAATGTATATAATTTGATTTAGATTAATACTGTAGAGAGCTTTTAAAGCCTTATGTTTATTTTTTTGCCAGTATTATAGCATTGGTCCTGTCCATAGATGGAAGTATCGGCCAGGGGTAGTGAACAGACATAATAATTATGTGCTGCAATCTTCGTAAATAATTTTCGATAATTACGCTACGCAAGAAATCATGTTTACTTTCCATAAGTTTTTTTTTTTTTATAAAACGTGGCAGTGGTTTTAACTTAGTAAAGACGATTATCCAACACGCTGACTTTTTTAAATGTGTACATTATGTTACGCAATCTGCGAAAAACATGCCACAGGGGATAAGGACGCTAATGGGAAAATCAAGTTTCTTTTCGAACACGCTGATTTCTTAAATGTGACAGTTCTTTTAATTAAGCTTTCAATAAGCCAAGAGATAATAAAAAATAAATAAATTCATGCCAAGATATACCAGCCAAATTTTCAACTTTTCATTTCTACACGAGAGTCATCTTCAGCTACACATTAACCCCTAACTGACCGAGAATCTAAGGTCAATTTCTTATGTTATCATGTCTAGGGAATTGCTGCGGTTTGGGTCAAGATTTGGAAGAAATGTTATACATAATTATTGACAAGTTAAACTTAATACAATTTTTTAAAAAAAAATGTGTAGTTTTTTTTTTAATGAGTAACATTAAATAGTTTTAGACATAATGGTAAGCTGGTAATGAAAATGGTATGCTAACAACCGTTTTATTTGGAATGTAAATGTAACCTATATTGCATTATATATGAATCGGTCGTTTCATAGGTCAAATTGTATTTAGGGGTATGCTTAACAAGCGTATAGATATTGATTTTACAATGGCAGATTGATCGATTTCGCATTTTAAAAAAACAAACACTCTTTTAATTATTCATTTTAAAAGCTTCATTTTCCACTGTATTTTTGACCCACATAAAATCATTATTCTTGAGTGACTCCTTTTCTGTAAAATATTGACCGACCCCTTCCCCCCCCCCTTTTAAAATAATAAAATGACTCCACACGATCGTGTCTGTAAAAAGGTATATAACCCCAAACAGAACCAACTATGTTCTGTTGAAGTTTAAATAAATATATAAGGTCAACATGTTTGGTCAATAGTGCTCTCAAGTCCTAGTAATACAGCTGGTAATGCTGCAGCTTTTGCTGTTAATACTACCACTACTGCTAACGCTATTGCCACTGTCACCACCACCGCCACAACACCTCCGCCACCACCACCACCACCACCACCACCACCACCAATAATGTGATGATGCTGCTTTCCCTGAAACCACTGTCGCTGCTGTTGGTACTGTTGTTGTTGTTGAGACTTCTACAGCATCAGCTACTACTCCAACTACTAACTATCCAATAACTACTATTGCTGCTGCTAATCTCGAGATAATTAACTATATGAAGTTGTGGATGAAGGGACTACGTTTTGTATCAATGCGAAGACCTTTAGTTTATTTATTTATTTATTTATTTATTTATTTATTTATTTATTTATTTATTTATTTATTTATTTATTTATTTATTTATTTATTTATTTATTTATTGATTTATTTATTCATAATGATGAAGGGACGAAGTAAAAACAACAATTATTTTTCGCAGATTTTCGACATCCACAGAAAAACGACTCCGCGGTATCCTTTTATTTCGTGTACAGGAGTCAAAATATTAGTTTAAACATATTTAGTTTTCAACGATTGTGAAAAAAGTTACTACAACATTATATTAATTACTCTCGTTTGCACGATTTTACGCGAGAGCGTGGTCTTGTGTTGTGGTGGAAAACGGAAAACCCGTAGAAAACCCACCTGTCCGGCTTGGTGACCACAAACCAAATCACATGCGCCCAACCCGGGGTTTGAGTCTTGGTCGCCTAGGTGAGACGCGGTTGCGCTAACCGGACAACCAACCCGGTAGTCGATAAAGTTTGACCCGTAAAGAATAATGACTGGGCCGTGATTCTATTTGGGTTTAAATACATCCTTACGAGGGCCAAATTCTAATAGCCTCTTATTCAACAATACCGTAATCAAGTTGTTAAATTTATCGACACAATCTAAGCTTAAGGCGCTATATTAATACATTTAGATGTTGCGAGTGAAGAAATATAGTTAGTTACATTATTTTGCACTTTATTTTTTCAATCTTTAAACTTAACTGAAATATGTGGTTAAGAGTTAAATACTGTTGTCAAGGAGATAGTTTATAAACAGTTTCAAAGATTTAATACTCAGCTTAATTATATTTCAGAAAATCATGTCTATATTCGTTATTATCAACTATTATTGAAATATTTGTTTAATGTTTGACAAGTATCGAAATATACAAATTGAGATAAAGCGTTAAACCTAAGAATCATGCACTATTCCAAAAACTGACCAAACTCATTGCTCCCATGCAATTCATGCTGGGCGTAATGGCCATTAAATTTCGATGATTTAGCTGTTAGCAGATAACTGATAAAAGTTGACCGGAGAATCACAAAACCATTCACTGGAACAGTATGCATATGCCAGGTATATGCAGGAATTTCCACTGCATACGAGGGTTTCCTTCTTAATCGAAAATTGGATAATATTTCTTGGCATGTCACTCCTTAGAG
Source organism: Mya arenaria (assembly GCF_026914265.1). Lineage (NCBI taxonomy): Eukaryota > Metazoa > Mollusca > Bivalvia > Myida > Myidae > Mya > Mya arenaria. Next base: position 16,023,745 of record NC_069124.1, on the reverse strand, counting down.
ATCAGTGCGTTGAAGAAAAAAGTGATTTAACACCAAACGCCATTTTCGCATGTGGCCTTGCTTTCGCAAACTGCATTTCACACACATATAGTTGTGATAATTATACATGACAAGAATAAATTATATTCATTATATTATCTATATATGAGCTTATAAAGATTGAGAAATATCTGGTCGTATTTGTTTGCGTCCATGATTGTTTTATAATCACTGTCCGGTACTACAGCCTATGCGCTTGACATCGTACACAACTATGAATATACCTGCAGCAGGAACTGATGCAAGCGTTGTTCAGTAGGCGGCTCTCGATCTCCCTCTGCTATTGAAGTCATAGAAACCAGACCCAGAACAAATGGCATGAAATGAGAAATTGTACCCATCCTTTATATTAGTCCATATTTTGCACCGTTATTTGCTGGTTTTAAAGACTTTATTTATAATACCGCACTTTTCTAGGTAAGTGAAGTGCTTTTCATACTGTAATGTTCCACTTTTATGCAAATCTCTAAGGTCTTACAAAACAGTTTATTCCCATATGTTTCACATTGATCTGACAGTGTTATAGATCCGTTTTATTGCAGCCTATAAATGATATGCATAAATATTCAAGCGTTAATAAATGGTTAATCCTCCGCGATTAAATTTTCTCGGTCATACATTAGCCTTATTATAAAGGCCACTATAAGCCTTCCGGAAGACACTTTTTCTCGTGCCTGGAGCTTGTAACATCTTATCACTGACATAACCTTCAGCCTCACATGTCAAACACTATTGATGTGAGGTCATATACTCGCTTAACACCTTTTCATTTCCACTCTTCTACCTGTATGTGTATTCCTCTATATTGAAGAAAAATCACATAAACGCAATTTCACTGGGATGTAAATAATGAAAAACAAACACAAGTTCTAACTGTTAATGTATTTCATAAGTGCTGTGTTAGTTTTACAATGCTCCTTTTGACATCTTTTTTTGCACGGGCTAACTAATGTTTGAAGAGTATTCTAAAAATAAGCGTTTGTTAAAGAGTTCTTCACAAATGATAGGCTAAATGAACACTTGTACTAGTAAGCTCAAGGGTAAAATTGATTGACATATACTTTAAAGTTGTTGTTTTTTGTTGAAAATAAAATTCATTTTGTACGTTTTATTTGATATGCATTTTTTATGTAGATAAATAATTATACCGATCCTTTCAGTCTTGGGCACAATTAACAAGATTACAATCGCTGAAAAAAACATGCAAAGGAATAATGAAAATTTGTTTTTGATTATACATTCAAACACAGATTTTGCTTAATTGGACAATCTTATGCCGAAGCTGTTTCTGTTTCAATACGTCGAACCAGGTTTCAAGGTCAGCATACTGATTTTATTATGTCTTCTTATATATGTATTATGTTGTAAATAATTAATTTGAAAGACAATAAAGTACTACAGTTTAATCAGTCTTTTTTTCATTACCGTCAAGACAAGTAATTATAAAAAATATCATCGCCCTAAAAGTATATTCTTAAGATATATAATATTTGACATGTGTTTAAATTGTCACTGATATGAAAGCCATTTAAAGTAAACACTAAATACATAAAATTGCCATTTATTTTAATATTATAAGATAATAAGATAATCACCCCAAACAGCTCAGATTTGATTTTTATATAGTTTTTTTATATCATGATATTTCGCATCAAAATAAACATGAAAAGCTAGCTCTCGCATGCAAACAGCTGTTGTTACTTATCAACAAAAATGCCCTAGAAGCCCTGTGGATATCGGTAGAATTTGGCAACTTTTTAACGCCTGTTACATTGCGAGTATACGATTTGTAAATCTGCCTTCTAGAAAATCTTTCATATTTATATATATCTTATATATTTCTTTAGATAAATAAAATAATTTATTCAATGGTTTCTGAAGAGGGTTTTTTCAAAGCTTTCAATGTGTATATATATAGCAAAAACTAGATTCGACCGTTAAATACATACCCATACGCGATTACCTGTCGTTTTAGAAATGGGGTCGATGGCAATAAAAATAATCAATTCATTTGGAACTCCTCGGCATTTTTCTATAGAAAACTCGGATGTTTATGGACTGTTCACAATGTCAAAAAAATTACATCTTAACTAGGCTGCAAGTAGATCGCGTTGAAATTTCAATTGAGCAGTTAAACTGTACTACTTAACTCTTGGGAATCTTTATTATGTTTGCAATGATACACTGTGCTAGCAATCAATTTACACGTATATATACAAATACACGTGGAAACACTACATTTATTAAATAATATTATTCAAAAATATACGAACAACTTCCACTGAACCACTAAGGGACCTATTGTATTGACCTAAAATTTGAAATGTATATGTACATCCCAGATGGTAACTCGTGTATTTATTTCTAAATATTAAAAATCACTCTAAACATTCCTCACGACGTAAATTTTAAACTGATCAAATGTAATATTCACAGACTCACGATGTTTATCCAATTATGGTACATCAAAACAAGAACACAAATATCAAATGATAATAATAATAATAATATACAAGTAACGTTTGTACTGAAACTGGGACGGACATCGACTCTTCTTCAAGGTTAGTAAATTTATTATTTTAAAATCACCATTGACGAATGCTTGAACTTGAGATATGGCTTTCCGGTCGTCTGGATTTTAAAGAAATACATAATAGTTCAAGTAAACTTGATTTAACAAAAAAGAAAAGAAATGGATTATCATGATAATCTTAAAACGTTTTTTCTTCAAAAGTATTAAACTTCTCTAAAGGGAGAACATAGCACAATTCATAATTAACATCAAATAAACTATACTGCGCCTGATCCTGTTAGTAAGGGACTGAAGATCTTTGAGAAATTTGGAGCTTTGTTATCATGGAGTTATTTCCCTTTACATATATTACTGACAAGTCAAAAGTTGTTCCGATAGTATGGAGCGGATCTCATTCCTCTGAAGCAAATTGTAACAAAAATATTGAACTGACATATCTTCTAAAACGCAACAAGGGGTAAGGGGCGTAGCCATCCCCACCATTGTGAACTATATTTGTCTGAATTATTCCAACGCGGTAGCCCTATCAATAATTGATAATGGTATATTAATAGTTATGTAAATTGTGTCCGTTATTTCGTTAGGCTATGCCCGCTAAGGGTCTGTTTACATTCACCGCATTTTGTTCCCTTGAACTCAACGAGAATTTACCTGAAAGAAAATTTTACATTTACTCGACTTTTACCACACACAAAAAAAATAATACGTAGTTACCGGAAGTAGCATTAGCGACATCGATTTTGGACAACCCCTATCGATTGCGCCGATATAGCATTGTCAGCGACGATTTATCGATTGTACTCGATAATCGTTTCATTACTATTCTATGGGTCTTGAGTTATTAAAAGTGCATAATTGGGTGTTGGCTAGTGCATTTGTCCATGCAGATCCCATTGCATTTATGTGTTTTAAACTGGCATGACTTAAAGGGCACATAAAAGTCATCCAGCATAAGAACGTTATATCAAACACCGATACTCCACAAATGCACCTTGTTTAAGTTATTCGACACAGATATGATGGTTAAGTGGACTTCTATGGGATAATATATATTCTGTGTATACCGATGGATTTTGCAACATTTGGATGTAATTTTGATTAGGTAAGCTTTTAATACTTACAGGTAAAGGCTGAACAGCAGCACAAAGGGATTTGACTTTTAGTAGAACGTTGGCAACAAAGGTTATAATGTTAAGCGGTTGAGCAAATTTCACGATGAATTTGTTTGATGTCGAGTTGAAATCTGTTCTTAAAAATATATATATAATACAATAATAGAGATGTTTAAATATTCTGAAATAAATTTTTAAAACAGAACGTTTATGATATGTTATCTACATCTGCAATCTAGATAATATATCCTATATATATGCGAAGATATGATGACTACATCTGCCATCTAGATAATGTATCCTATATATATGCGAAGATATGATGACTACATCTGCCATCTAGATAATATATCCTATATATATGCGAAGATATGATGACTACATCTGCCATCTAGATAATATATCCTATATATATGCGAAGATATGATGACTACATCTGCCATCTTGATAATGTATCCTATATATATGCGAAGATATGATGACTACATCTGCCATCTTGATAATGTATCCTATATATATGCGAAGATAAGATACGTAAATCTGCCATCTTAAAAATTTATCCTATATATATTTGTTGGTGTCCACGAGAATGAATATAGATTGTAATACGCATCTTGCTGGACCAAACATTATGTTATTTTGATTGTGTTCTATAACTCAATGACATATTAGCAGATGAAGGGAACTCTTATATTGAGTAAAGCATATGACATGTTTCAATATTTCTCTAAAGACATACGAAATTTAATAACATACAGTCTACCTAAGATAATACGAAAAACTGTTAAGTTATTACTCACGTTTAAAGGGTGACATGTACTGTTATTCAGAAGAACCTTTGAATTGTTATCATCTTAATAATGTTTCCTATATATATATATATGCAAGTATACGATGTGTTAATCTGCCATCTAGATAATTTATATATATATATATATATATATATATATATATATATATATATATATATATATATATATATATATATATATATATATATATATATTAAGTATATGCAAAGAGACGTTATGTATATCTACCATCTAATTAATGTATTCAAAATGTATGCAAAGAGACGATCCATTAATCTGCTACTTTTAAATGCTCTGAAATCTGCTTTTATTGCAATAAATGGGAAAAGCTGATAGCGATGTCATTGGCAATAATTTAAAATGTATCGGTTTCTTCTTGTGCTAGATTTATGGAACCTGTTTAATGAGGCGTAACCAAATAATTTATTCGCTTTCGGTTTGAAGACCTGCCCTAATATTCTGCACCATACCATATTTTTGTTAAATGCAAGCAGAAAAATTTCGTTATATTTCCTCCTTTTAGTGTACATTTTCGGTATTTTCTTGCATGGGACAAAATGACGACGTTGTTCCTTCGAAACATAAAGAAGTTCTATTTAGACAAAACTTTATAATACACTAGTAATTTCAAGCTTTATACACTTTATATTTTGGCAGTGAAATAAAAAACACACATTATTTATTCCTTTAGCCTAAGAATCTAAGAATTGTCTAATTTCAAAGGATGATGCCGATTCATATAATAAGTATGAATACAATTAAACAGAGTGCATGAAATAAAAAAGCATACGAGCAAAAAATACGGTAACATTAATACTGTAAATAAATCATGTGTACTATGTGCTAGCGCATGTGCATTACTTATAGCAGACTATTCGTAAAGTTAAATTCAAAGAACAATCGACAGCTTATATTTGTAATTGTTGTTTTATTCTATTCTCATTTTGTTTTTCCGCCTGGTATGTACTTTGATGCATTAAACTCAAGTTGATGCAAGCTCCGATGTGACTTCTATTTTTAATTTTGAAATGCTCGATAAAATTTGAGACAAGTCTGATGTTCTACGCATATACACTAATCTAATCCCCCAATATACGCTTGTTCCAGTGAATTTGTGTTTCACCGACCGTTCAAAGGCAGTTGAATCATTTATTGATAAAGCTATATTCTGTTTGTGGTGTTTGTACGTATGTGTCTCTTAGGTCCTGGCCTTGTCATACTAAACAGGTTTTTTTTTTATAACAACTGACGATTGGGTAATTCCCTCTTTTGTATTTATTAGACTTTAAAATTGTGTATCTTTGACATGCTTTTGATAAATCGAAATTTGGAATACAGTATAATATAATTTAATCGTGAACCTTAATTAACGAAAGGTTGGATTAATGAAGCACTTTTTCATATGTTTTCTACAAACAAGCGCATGAAAGGATGCAGCAATTTTGAAAGGATAAATATTAGGTAAATGATGAAAAAACCATACGGCATGATGATTTGCTACTTGTCATTATTCTTAATTTTGTGTTATTCGTCGTGTTCATTGCTCGTCAATTGTAGTCCAAACTAAATTAATACAGTATGAACGCTTGGAATCTTTCAGGAAGATCTACCTCGCTAGATGGATTTCACGTTAAGATCGCGTCCCATCATTCAATTGCATTTAAGTATAACAAAAAGGAAGCACTTAATAATGACTTTCATTTTTTTTTTTCAAATTGAACCTTATAACGCATTCAACAGCATTTACAATAAAATCATACTAAAGGATACTTCCATTCTCATGTTCCAGCTATGCCAATTTTTTACTTTTCGTTTTATAACAAACAACTCAGAAACAAATCGATATGTTAATTTATGTTAACAAAATCAGCGTATAATTACGTGATATCCCAAGTCTATAGCTAACTCAATGTTATACGCAATAGTGCAAATATTGATTCACCATTTTCAAAAAATCCAATTTCACAGTGTACGCAATAGCCGCGTTTAAGCCATTCAATTGCGTCTCATTTTCACTATTTTTCTAAAAATCGGCTCTATCATTTACTTTATACATGTTAAGCTATTAAAGCTTTAATGAAGATACTAACTGTATTTGGAAAATTATTACTCGACCTTCTGCAATGTCTACTGGAGTCACATGTGAGGATATAAGACAGGCTAATAATGAACTACGGGTAAGTGATTTGTATATGAAGAAAATATAAAGTAGGCTACTAAGCCTTTCAATACTGATAATTTATTTTACTTAAATTCTATTGAGATATTAGAAATATAATTATTAATATGGGCATTATTTCTAGCAAACGTTCTATTGTCTAAACTTCAGAGATAAAAAGGTCACGAAATTGTCACATATTATAGATAGATCTCTCTGTATACCTGCACTACGTTTATAATAGTGTACACAAACTGGGTTAAATATATGAAGCGAGTAGCTTTAATTACAAATTGCGAGATATTTTTAACGACTGATTTAATACTGTTTTTTTGAGTATGTACAGTCTTAAAGATATTATCATGAATGTTGATGTGTCGTCATAAATTGTGGACTTCATATTGTGAGCGATGTCTTGTGTATTCAGTGTTATGGTCAAACAAACGGCAAGGCTCGCTGTATTAATTTTAGAAAGTTCAAGTATGGCCCTTGGCCTTTTGAAAAAACACACTATGTGTTGCCATATCTCTTAAATATTTTAACTCTTTACGTATTTGTTGTTTGGCATGTACCGATTTGGTTCAAATGGGCATAAAGGTCGTTCATTGTCCGTCGTTGTTGGTAATTAGATAATTTCGCCAAGAAAGTGTGATATCCAGAGACAACATATTTAAACAGCGTTTCATAAAAGTGGTTTATATGGGTTGTTTCTATGACTTCATAAGTTCAATAAAAGTAATGGTACATGCTTGTATAAAACGTTCGCCACACTAATTCAAATGTTTATACAACATGTTTTGTATGTACACAGAAATATTGACGATATAACGATTGTATTTAGTAATATCGGAATATCAAATAATTTGGCAGAAGTGACCATAGCAGACGAACGTGTCATTCACAAAAACTGTATAAGGTTAGGGCCACATTAATCCCCTAAACATTTTGCCGTTAAAGTCTTAATGATAATCGCAGTCACACAATAGTTATAAATGATGTAATCTGCGGCATTTGGTTTTATATGTCTCATGTTTGACTGTGCTAAGATTTGTGCTTAATACTTTATCCTTTTGCAGTACGCATCATTAACATTTACTTAACATTTACTTAATTTATCTTATCAGATAAGCAATGGCATATTTGAAACTGATTTTAAACCACATGCATAAATCACTATCGAATCATATTTCATAAACAATAATCGTCTAAAATACAATCTGATCGATTTACTAGCCGTTTATTGAACGAATCGTTTCACGCTTTGTCTGGGTTGTATGCAATTAAAATACCAAATGATCGTATAAAATCAAGTTCACTGCGGTATTGAACGGTTAACAAACGTAACTTAAATCTTAAAAGGTGTGACAATATATGGAACGTATGGCTGTACAACATAACTTAAGGTTCCCGATGTACATACGTTTGTCAGTTTATCTAGTCATTGACAATACTGTTAAATTGTTAAATTGATGTGTCTGGCATTCCATATCATTTTTTTGTGTAATTGGAAAGAGTAATATGAATAAAATGCTTTACAGATACTGTTATGATTTTGTTATCTTTTATCATTTCAGCTGAAATCGGACATGGCTAGGCATATTTTGCATTTTTTTCCAATCTTCTTAAATCCAAAAAAGCTCGTTTTAGTTAAATTTCTCGGTATGGATCCTACATTTCCATTTTCTCCACATCAAAATTTATATGGAACACTACAGAAACAAGCTCACTAGAAGAAAGTTTAATCCTAAATCCCGTTTAATGATACAGAGTAAACGCCAAAGACACATAAAACAAAAAAAACCAACAATCACAAACCAGCAACATGGAACAACAGCTCAAAACACACAACACAGTATCTTTATACTACATAAAAACCTAGGGGTGTTGATCAAGGATTGTTAGGTACCGCTTTGGAAGGGTAAGTAAAATGTAAATTTACTGGGGGTCTAAACCAGTTTGTGTGCAAAACCATTTCAAATGATGCCGAAAAAATATGGGATCACAACAAATCCATCATTCACCTAAAATGGATATCTTGCAAATTAAATATGAATGCAAAAATCATCTTCCCTGGTTGCGCTTACAAGTTTCGCTTATTTAACGTCAAATCCCGGTCTCATTAAACGTCAGTGAAGCATACAACGTGCATTGGAACGGTTACTGGTAACACTGCCAATAGGGTGATCTTTGAGGCGTATATTGTTTGCTGTAATATTACTTCATACTAACAACAACCCACTATATTGTTAGATTTCTGTATATCGGAGTTTTATATCAATTTGATCAAACAGTAATTATAAATTAAAAAAAAGTGTAAGAAACAAAGTGCATAAAGTTAAACTAGTAAACAGTCGGTAGAATCATGCAGTTGCCCTTTTCATAGTCGACTATGTTCTTTTACAGTCAGAGCTACAAATCCAGAACTTGCAAGGAGCAAGCCACGTTGGTAACTACCAAAATCAGTGGCAGAAACCAATCACCGAATATGGGCGGAACGACGCCCAGTGGCAGGCCGATCTGAATGCGTCGTCTTTTGTAGGTAAGTACTATGAAATTATGGTTTTAAGTCAAAACAATTCTTTCCTTAATATTTTTTTTATTTTTTTCACAATTGAAAAAATAACAAGGTATTAAGTGTTCACAGTTAAAGTGGCTAGAATATAAAGGTCCTGTCATGAAGTCAGCATAATATATACACAAAACAAATACAGATATAATGTGTTATACATTAGTTTGTAACATTGTAATAAAGTCGCTATCATGAAATACCGACTTTATATATTTCTGATATTAAACTTGTGTATGACGGGTTGCGAATCCAGAGCAGAGACAATTCAAATAATGTCCATGAAGACAAAAGTTGCCTTGCCTGAAGGATATCATTTATATATATTATATATATTATATAAACTTATATAGTAAAATATTCACTGAACCGCGAGACCCAGTCCTTTGACAAATGTTCTCCTATATCAGTGGTAAGCAACTACCTTCATCAATGTAATCAACCTATAAATTTTTAAGCAATCATTCACTTTATGAGCGAGCGATTTAGTAAATAAGTTTAATAATTTCGTATTGAATGACCAAGAATATGAGATAATTATTAAATCAAAAACACCTTTTTGCGAATTTACAGGGCTTATTATTTAAAACGTCACTGTATTCCGACGCCATTTTCTACGCTATTTTCAAATGACGTAACGGCACACTTTTGAATTACTAAAATAGTTAAAATACAAATATGTAGTGACGTTTTTCGTGATGGCGACGTCATTTATGATATGAAGAAATATATATCACATCTAATTGATTTCAATGTTGACGTTTGAACTAATCAATGGTAAAATACTTTTCTTAACAGGCAGTATTGATGTTGATGCCTCGGACTGGGAGGAATCGAGGAAGGCAGTGGACGTAGTGATGGAATTACTCTTGAAAGAGCTCAAGAGTCTGACTGTAAAACACTATCGAGGTCTTCGAATCGACTCCTACGTCAGACAGGGAAGCTCCCGAGAAGGGTTGAAAGTCCTGAAAGCCGATGAATTCGACGCTATGCTTGAATTTCACTTTGACGGACTTGAAAGTAAAATCGATGAAACGTTCCTCAAGAACAGTGATGGATATCGCATTCCAGGACATTGCTACTTGGAAATAAATGGTGTTGATTTGAATGACTTAAGGAATGAGTATCAGGGACTACACGCTAAAAGCGTATTTATTGAATCTGCTGGAAAACTGTATTTGAGTTCGAAAAATCTTCACACGAAAGTATTTCAGTCGATGGTTGACAAGGCAATAGAAAAAATTAATCAACAGATTTACAACCACGAAATCACGACGGGACAAAAATGTAGTTTTGGTTTGAAAAATGATAGAACTCTTACACGGAAAATGAATCCACCGTCTATCAACGTAACGATCACATTTAAAAGGGATCTGATCTACGAGAGAGTCGGAAGAGTAAGAGCTGACAAGGAACTGGATTTAGACTTTGTTCCTGCCTTTCTTTTGCGTCGTGACAAAACAACTACGTACGAGGGTGTTTTGCTTAATTGTCCGATACACGCCATATGCAAATGGGCAGAAGAAAACAGCTTCAAGGCGCTTGACTTTGTAGACCAGAACCTCATTTGGGATGTCAAGTCGCTCGGTTACGAAAGGCATATTCTGGACGTTGCACGAAGAGACAAGAGAAAGTTGTACATTCTGACAGCTCTCAGAATTCTTAAAACTTACTTCGTGAAGACGAAGGAGATTGCAAGACAATCGGGAGGTACTCCTCCACAGATTGTAGCACTGCTGAAGTCTTACCACCTCAAACAGTTGGCCTTTTACCTCATCAACTTTCTCTGTCACAAGTACCCAAACTTCGAAGTAGATGGTGTACAGAAAGCATTGCTCTACTTCTTTTGCATCATACGCATTGCCCTGAAAGAAAAGCATCTGCCTCACTTATTTTTCTCGGAAAACAGCGTGATTGAAACAATGCTTCCAGGATACCCGCGGCTGCCTGGTCCTAAGCTCAGGTTTGATTTGTTTAGAACAGTACGTCGCAATGATTCCCTCTCGGGGGCATTGCTATCGCTGGACAATCATCTCATACCAAATTTGGGTTTTTCAACTGGAGGTTGCAGTGGTTTAGTTGATCACGAGATGGCACGAGTCGAACAAGACTTTCAACGCACAGTTGCCGGGCATGATTATTTCTAGACGCAAGCGGTCAAATGCCGATTGGAAGCGGAACAACCTACGAGTGTGATGTACATATTATGTTAGTAGTGTGATAAATTCGTCAATTGCCTGATAAACTTACTGTACGGATGGTTTAAATGACGATACATTTAATGTTTTAAGAATGTATTGAATGCACAAACAAAGCACAATTGACTGTGTATAAATAATTCTTTATCGTATGAATTATGTTTTCTGCTTAAAATTTGAATAGATCATTGAAAAGCTCATTTTTTGATGATGCGAGTGTTATTCTTTGAACTTGGGTAAACTATTTTGGTATAATCTATTTTTTGGTACTTTTTCTTTCCATTGTATTTCAACTCTATTTACTTAGTTTAGTAAATTTATTGTTGTCATTTTATTTTCGACTCCAGTAAACTGGCTTTCCCATTTTGAGTTTATTTAGTTCTAGTTTAACAAAGTGCTATCGGAATTTGTTATTTGTGAGTGGGGGGATTTTATATGGCTAGCTATCGAACAATTTTGTAAAAGAATTATGTCAATTTTCAATTTTAGTGTGCATGCCATATTTTAAAGATTTCAGTTTATAAACATGACGTTGTGTTTCGTGTTAAAGACAGCAGTTATGTAATTTATATTGGTCAAAACTTAGAGTCTGTTAAGCTTTGTGTGGCATTTTCCAGTATTCAAAATATAAATCTGCGAATTATAGATACGATACTAATATATGCCAGGGAACCAGATGACGATAACTCTTTTTGTCATGATTTTGAGGAAAAAATAATAGTATAAACATGGAATAAAGTAATAATTATGCTAGAGAATCACTTATTTAAGAGCATTATTTGTATTGTTTTCGCATATTGTAAATAAAAGAGTGATTAACCTTAAACTACTTACTAAATAATGCATTTATGGAAAACATTTATGACTGATAACAAGATTGGAACCGTGTATTGAATTGCTGAAAACGCAAAAATATTAAATGATTGGTGAATGCTAAAAGATTTACTGTGATCTACTATAGTCTCATAAGGTAGAAATAACGTGTTTTATGTACATTTTTTTCAAATCAAACTCGGTATCCTTCATAAGAACCATTGTATTAGACATTTATTCATCATATTTTGAATATTAAAACAAAAGTTTGAATTGTTGTAAATCTTATGTGGGAGTAAGAGTGCATCTTTAAACACTTAAATAACAAAATACCGAAAAGTCGAGTAGCGGACAGATAAAAATACGAATATCACTTACAACATATCACTTGAGCAGTTAAACTACGAAATCACGTTGTGAAAAATCGATTTGCTTCACATCACTAAGAACAGAAATACAATTAGTCACTTGGAACAGAAGGAGTTTACCCGGGTCATAGCTTCCTTTGGGTCAAGCAGCTAAGGGGCGTTGAGGAAACTACTATTCTTGCCACACACGTACGCTGTGGTGAAAATATAGAGAAATAAGCAGTCCATTACCATAGCAAAGTATGTCCAGTTCTGTTCCTCCCGAATAAAGGAAAATATTACTCTAATGCAGAACACTATAATAAGTATTAATCATGTTTTCGGCAAGCTTGAATTTTGTTTCAAGCCACATAACTCTCATGATGAATCATTAAGATAAAAATAGTTTGAGATATGCTGTTGTAAAAAGCGAAACGTTTACGGTTAAATGAAAGACAACCATCTGAGCACATGGCAATTTTAAAACATTACTGCTTATTTAGAGCAAAGAGTGATGAGTTCTGGATACCTTAAATATTAATGACAATGTATTTCTTATTCACAGTTAGACATTTCATGCACAGAGTCTTTGATAATATTTCTGTAAATAATTAAGGGTGACATAGACAATGTATCTTTTCACCTTGCCACATAACGCATGATGAGATGCATAATATAAATCAACGTCCTCCTTTGAATAATGATATTTAAGGTCATATCAGAAAATGGTTCCGGACAACATGGGTAAAATTTCTCTGAGCGCCTTGCGGGGACATAAATGATGTACCATTTGAACGTCATTTCTCTTATCCATTTATCTAAAAATGCCGTAACTTCAAATTTGTCCATTTACCCAAATTTGCAGGATTTGGATCAACTATTATTACATTACTTCAAGGTACAGTTACATTCGTTTATGAACGAACGAAAACGTTTACTTTACAATATATATGCAAAAAGCTACAGAAACATGCTCAGTAGCAAAATGTTTAAACATAAACCCGGTTTAGTGGCAATGGGCAACGCCAAAGACATAGAACACAAATTCAAACAAGAAACATACAACAGGACACAACTCTACAAACATCACAGTGCATAAATACTATATATATTATATAAATAATTGGTATGTTTATCAAGAATTGTTAGTTACCGCCTTAGAACGGTCAGTAAAATGTAAATTTACTGGGTGTTTAAACCAGTTTATGTGCACAAACCTCACATAACAGAAGAAAATAATTGAATAATGACGTTACGATTAGATTGCAAAATCTGTCAACTATAAATGAGAAAAAGATATCTCACTATATCGAAGGGTGAAAACGAAAAGATCTGGAACTTAATATAATATCTCATAGAACCTATACACTCGAACCACTCGATATACTCGAACAACACAAAAAGTCTGCGGAAAAAAGTAAGACTGGTCCCAAAACGTAACGTCATACTGTAAGACACCTTTCAAGCCTAACTCCTCAGCAGCTTACTTATTGTACAGACCAATGTTGGGCCTCCATAGCTCCTGGGACGGGAAGTGGGTGGAGTTGATGCTGGCGAACGACGACGGGTCCCAGCATAGTATGTTGTCAACCTACTCCTGAGGACAGAAAAGGAATATTTTGGCATTATAAATTGCTTCAAATCTTGGCTCATCCAATCGATATAAACTTCATGAGAGAATAAATCTTATAAAGTACTCTAACACCGGTATAACTACACACCTAGGTGTCACTGACCGCTTCAGATTATAAAAGTTCATTGCAATATTGCGAGACGTTCTAAGTTAGCATGTAAACTATTAATGCTTAGTCTTAAATGTTATGAGGAATAAAACAAGTTTGGAATGCATGTACTAAATAAAAGTTTATTAAAGTTGCAGTCCAAAAGAATGTTATCGAATGCCACTACTTTAAAATGGCTTGCTAATAAAGCCTATCGTTTTAAGTAACACTTAAAACGGTATTTAAACTTCTTATATTGATTGGCATCAAATCAGATATTATAATGTTATTCATAAGGTGATTTCATATTGGCCTAGTTATTTGCCCGAGGTTAGTTGTCACTTAATGAGTATTTTATCATTTAACCATAACGTATGCTACGATATTTTGATAAATAACATTCTAATACCTTACCTTATTATTGGAGCTCATTTCCCTTTTTCATTCATGTATTCTGCTTTTCTAGACAAGACTGCTGAATTGTTTTCGCGATTGTTTTCTCCTCCGTCGTCAATTTTGTCGATTTTTAAAAACAATAATTTGTCATAAAATCCACCAACAGGCTAAATACAACTGTCTTATCAAAGCGAACAAAGTGGTTGAGGTATTTTATAGGCTAGTAATTACAATTAATAATCAACTATTACGTATTTGACGCGATACAGGGACAATCGTTGTTCTAATACTCGACAATTGACGACAATATATGTCAAAACTCAAATATCGACCAATGTCGGCCAAAATAAGTTTCCGTCGTTTTGATTGGCTACAAAACTCGACAAACAGGATAAGGGAAATGGATATTTTTATTGGCTGTCGGAACTCGCCCTTATATGAGAAATATGCTGGAAATTATTTTAAAAAGGCAGCGATCATATTTCCGTGTTACCGACAGTTTTGGAAAGTGTGTGATGATATTCATACGAATAAATTGTACATGTACTGCCATCAGATAAGGATACCAAGGCCAATCAAATCACTACGGGAAAACCGTTACTGTTGAATGTTTAAGTAGCCGTCTTGGCACTTAAAACTCAGGGCAGATGTGAACAATTTCGTCCTCGCATCAGTTAACGCCTTGCAATCGCACAAACAATGGATTTTTTGAATTTATATTCAGACATGATATATGTTTTTTAAAAAGTTTAAAATTCCATCTGACATGCAAATGTGCATAAGGAATAATATGTGGATAAAACTAAAAACAGTATTAACATAACGATAATAACGATTATTGACTCGAAAACTAAGTTCAAAACTTATCGTTTTCATAATGAACAAGGGGAAAGCACCCTTTACTAGAGTCGAAATAAGACCATGTCATTAGATGTTATCCAAATTTCGGATTCAAGTGCAATCACTTACATGTCTCCGCCAACGGTTGGATATAAAGATCTGGTTCTTTTCTTACTGAAACGATTATTCAAATGACTTCGAAACGCGAGTGGCTGAATAAATTCTCAATCATTAGATGCCAATCAAAACATGAGAAAATTACAGTGATTTAGGATGAACTTCTGGTTCTGAAAGTCAGACGACATTAATCAAAACGCAGACGTGCTCTGATATGATTGGCTTGTACTTTTAAGATCCATGAAAGATGTCCAGCGTTCTTGTATCTTGTACCGAAAATAGGACTTTGTCCAATTAAAAACATGTTAATTTGTACTGAATTTTCTTGCCAACGGCTTGTTTTAAATTTGCTAACACTAATGCATACTTTTTTCAATTAAAGAAAAAAAGAATAATAAGTATAAGTGTAATAAAGTATAATAATAAAGTAAGTATAATAATGTTCGCTCATGTAAATGTTTGCGCTTAAGGAAACGTTCTGGTATTCGTCCTGATTGCATACATCTGACGAAAATAGCACATAGAACTTAAGGTACCGAATTTGTATTCCGTCACCTTGTTCTGAAAAAAAGGTATTTTTTCGCTGCGCCTTTAAATGACTCTTGTAAATCCCAAGGTGTTCGCCGCAGTAGCTAGCCGAGGCAATGCTGAATTATGGATACGTTTGTTTGCAAATTCATGGCGATCATGAATGTGTATAATTATAATGTACACATTAATGGCAATAACGAGAGCTCATGGTTTTAAGTCTCAATAGGGACATGTACGTATTGTTATCGGTTATTTTTAGGCTATGTTAACTTTAGCGAGCACAAGTCAACACACGTTATTCCTTTAACAGATTTATGTATCTCCAAGCCTAAAATAATTCAGTTTTTAATTGCGTTACTTACACTTTACGACAAAAAGTAATGTCTGTCACGTATTTAGATAATTGCAAATAACTGACGTATAGCTATGGCTATATCATCATTTTGACAAGTAAATCTAGTCTTTAGTTGTTCATGCACAAAGGAATAGGTACAGCTAATTTGATTTGTATAACAAAGTGTTTTTTTTTTTTTTTTCAAAACTAAAGCCAATTGCGCGTTAAACATAAATATGCGAAAATTACACTTGGAAACGTTGTTACAAATGCAACAAGAACGTACGTGAATTAACTTATTGAAACCATTATCGCTTAATTAGCCTGATTTGGTTAAAAGCGAAATACAAATTCAGTTTCCTTATCAAAAACATACATGACCAATCCACTTCACGTTAACAGTGTACATCGATAATATATGTGGGTTAATAAATTATTGTGTCTGGGTTCGTGCATCTCTCAAATTATAAAGGAGTGAAACATCGTCATAAAACTCTAAGACATAGTTTAATTTTAAATAAGTTTTTTTTTTGTTTTACTGCATATGAATGCATATTTTCATAAACAAAATGTGTTTATGATTGTTAAAGCTGCACTCTCATAGATTGAACGTTTTGACAACTTTTTTATTTTTTGTCTTGGAACAAGCCATTTTTTGCGAAAATCCATAGAAACCAGTTATATAAGACTGCTGACAAAAATCAGAACAGATGCAGATGTTTATATTTAAGTTCAAAATTAGATAATGTATGCATTTTTTTAAACAGTTAGTAACGGTTTAAGTCATAAAACATTAATTTTCTAACGGAAATATGAAAAGCTGCGATCTGATCTTTTGTCACCAGTCTTATATCACTGGTTTGAAGATATTTACGCAAAGATTTGCTCATTCCAAGATATGAAAAAGTTGTCAAAACGTTCATTGTCAGAGTGCAGCTTTAAAGTTTTTTTTAAAACATTTAGAATTAATCTCAAATTTGTATTATAACATCATGCCATATTCATTTATAAATGAAAACAAGTTCAGCAAAGTCAATAGCTTTATTAAGCTGTTGCAAGGTTAAGTGCACTTGTTAAGTACACCTTTTTATCACGATATCAAGTAGCATAAGAAACGTAGCAACTGTTCCACTATATTCTAAAATAAGAATTATATGCAATAGCCAGGTTAAATATAGCATTGATATCGCAAAGTCAATATTTGCTGTAATTCGTCTAAATTCCAATTTCACTAAAAAACAACGAAGATATACGCACTAGTTTCGTAAATTAACTTTTGTATTTATAATGTCTCGATATAAAGTTTCAAAGTACGGTAGCACTTAAATCATATTAATTGTGTCACTTTTTTTAAAGATATAATATAATCGGGTAACAATTTTCTGAAAATCAAGTTCGAATGCACAAGACGAGTTCAAAATAGCAATGATACCATGACGTCAGTATTTTCTGAAATCGGCTGTATATTAACTATTTTTCAAAGTAAGCTGGCAGAGATTTACAAGTGTACATTTTTCATCTAATAACTTATTTTTTTCTATTATGTTTACCGGACTAAATAGCCAGGACATTAGACAGGTTAATGCTGAAATAAGGGTATGATTGATTTTATTTGCATAGTTGTATCAATACAAATCATTTACAAAATGCATACATTAATATTGACATTTTTAAACATACTGCGTAGTAACTTATTGCGAAAATATTCAACGTCATACTTTTTAAAAGTTACATAAATTGTAGAACGGAAACTCTCTATGTTTATTTCAGTTGTTTACAATACACAATACACTAGTTCAATATGGAATCATTTGATAGAGAGTAAAGACCGTACTGTATAACTTCTTTGTTAAAAGAACACAAAAGAATATGTAGCAAATGACGTGTATTTATGTTACGGATTATAGTAATACGGATAAATATATATCTTCCAACACTACAGTGTTAAGTTATACTTATACTTTAATGACCTTTAGTGTTTGATCTATATTGTCAGCCAATCATGGGCTCTAGATTTTCTAAATGTTTCGTTTCTTATTTGTGAAGACGACTCTTCAGGATTAAGTAAATTGCTGTAACTGCGCATGCGCATATATCCCCGCATACTGTTTGCATATGCAAAAGCACACTTTCAGTGTCAACGTTGATTAAATGACGTCACAATATCTTACATTGATTGACAGGTCTTTTTGACGGGCACACGGCTTAATTTAAATGCTGATGCAATTTAGGAGAGGCTAACATGAAGTCGGTTATAATTTATAGAGTAATTTCTTCGTGAACCACGGTCGCTTTGCTGCGTACCGCTTCCGCAGGTTACTTATTCACGAAGAAACTACTGAATAAACTCATACCTATACGTAAACAACTAATTTTGTTTGCAGCTAGATAGTATATAAATAGCCGAGCACTCGGTTGATTCAGACATTTTCCTCACTGAATTCGTCGATGATATATTTACAGCAAAGCTCACAGTTCAGACGCCAGCAAGTTTCAAGCCATGTGGGAATCTACAATAATGAGTGGCAGAAACCTATTACCGAATTCGGGCGGAACAACCCTCAATGGCAGGTCAACTTGAATGCGTCGCCATATGTGGGTATGTAGGCTCGTATTAAATACATGTAGAGTAGAATTAAGAATATAAGTATTTTATATACAATATGAAAGAACATTTGCGTATGCAGTTATAGCTGGAATTGCGCTATATGTCTAAATGTGCAAAGCTTAGATCGGTCAAATTTAAGGATTTCAGCAATCACTTTTATTCGTATTATATATTAACACATATATTATAAACGGGGTAACGTATTTAAGGTAACATAGAGGTCGATTCCTCGGATTGGGAAGAATCTCGGCGAGCTGTTGACGAAGTGATGAACCTTCTCCTGAAAGAACTACGATGTCAGGCTGAGCATTTCGAAGGTCTACGTATTGACTCGTATGTTCGCCAAGGAAGCTCAAGAGAAGGGTTAAAAGTTCTCAAAGCCGATGAATACGATGCAATGCTAGAGTTTAATTTTTGACGGGCTCGACAATCGTATTCAGCAATCAATAATCAAGAAGAGGAACGGATATTCCATAATGGGGCATTGCTACTTGGAGGTTCTGGGCTTTGATTCGGGTTTCCTGAGGAAAACGTACCCAAGATTACACGCTAAAAACGTGTTCATCGAATCAAATGAAAAAGTGTACTTGAGTTCCAAAAATCTTCATACGAAAGTTTTTCAATCAATGGTTGATTCGGCAATCGAAAATATCAATCAAGCAATCGCACAACACGACAGAAGATCAGATCAAATATCAACATTCGGTTTACGAAGAAAAATGAATCCACCCTCTATCAACGTAACGATTTATATGGAAGGAGGTGTAACACACGATTATTGGGGAAATAAAACAACTACCACCAACAAGGAACTTGATTTAGACTTTGTTCCTGCATTTCTGTTACGTAATGACGAAACAACTAGATACGAAGGTGATTTGCTTAATTGTCCGATACACGCCATTTGCAAATGGGCAGAGGAAGACAGTTTCAAGGCGCTTGAATTTGTCGATCAGAACCTTATTTGGAATGTTAAGTCGATCGGTTACGAAAGGCATATTCTGGACGTTGCACGAAAAAATGAAAGAAAGTTAATTATTCTGACAGCGCTTAGAATTCTTAAAACTTACTTTGTTAACACGAAGAAGATCGCCAAAGAATCGAGAACCTCTCCTCCACAGATTGTTACAGTTCTGAAGTCCTATCACCTCAAACAGTTAGCATTCTATCTGCTCAACTATCTCTGCCACCAATATCCAAACTTCGAGGTAGATGGTGTGCAAAAGGCGTTGCACTATTTCTTCATTATGCTACGAATTGCTTTGAACGAAAAGCGCCTGCCTCACTTATTTTTCTCAGACAACAGCGTTATTGAAACAATGCTTCCGGGATACCCATCGCTTCGTGGTCATCAGCTGAGGCTTGATTTGTTCAGAACAATACCAAATGATTCCCTCGCACAGGCGTTGCTTTCGCTGGACAGTCATCTCATACCGAATTTGGGATTTACATTTGGAGGTTCTGATGATTCAGAGAGATCAACAGTTAGAGAAGAGTTTAGGCGTACAGTTGCCGGATCGGATTTTTTCTAGGTCTAAACGGTGCCTGTTGAGGGCTGAAAACGTTGCGACAATAATCGGACATTTTCATCTGTGACCAATTGACATTATAATTAATAATGATAATAATAATAAATCAATCAACTGTGTGTACCGATGGTTTGACTGATCTGGCATTTGATGCTACTAATGAAAACAATTGATTGTACGTTAATAATGCTTGAGTGTATGTTATAGTATTAATGGCAACATTTATGTATTTGACTGTCCAACAGTCAAATAATTTATCATTGTTAAAAACAATTCTTGTGATATGATTCTTAGACAATAAAATTTGGTATATGACTGCATCTTATCTTTGAATTTTCTTTGGCATTAGGTGCTCTGAATTGTATTCCTCCGTCTGCAGATAGAGTTGGGATTTCTAATCATTGAACTACTTGGGGTTTAGTGTTATTGCTTTATTAATAAGTTTCCTCAAGTTTAAGCATTCTTTGATAAGATTTACCTTTTACGTTATTCTTTATTGAGGAGTGTTGGGATAAGAATGAGGTTTGTGCACATAAACTGGTTTAAGCCCCGAGTAAATTTACATTTTACTGACCGTTCCAATGCGGAAACTAACAATCCTTGATAAACATACGTATTTTTTGGTTTTTGTGTTTAATATGTCTTTGTCATTAAACCGGGTTTATGTATAAACTGTTTGCTACTGAGCTTGTTTCTGTAGTTTTTCACATACGTATTAAATATTTTTGTTGGAATAGTTTGGTATCTTACTGCTGTTTGTGAATTTTATCAATGCATTTCATTCGATTTTCACATTCATGTTTACGCAATCTTACTGTTTTACTTCATATATGTGAATACATACAAGGTTAATCGTAGTTCAACATCCATCAATGTACGCTAATTTTAAATTTTGTTGATGATTACGTTACAAGTAAAAATGACGCTACTTAATATCAAGAACAACAATTTGTTGAGTTAGCAAACACCACTAAGTATATTAACACGTCGCGTTAAGCTAGATAAAACAAAAAAGGCCATAATATGGTAAATTTGTGCTAGGAGGAAATAACAATGGGATATAATGAGGTGAACTTTGCGTTGAACCCGGTATTTTCTGAATGCCTAATTAATGAATTCCTTAACGAGAATACTCAGATTTCCAGTACTATTTATGTGTTTTCTAGTTAACTTTTTGATTCTTTGAAGATGTTAAGACTCTATTAAATTTAAGTCAAATAACGTCTTGGAGTGGAGGATTTGAACATTATATGACATACATGAAATGAAGATAAAAATTATGTTTTTCTTTTTTTTTGTTTTAACTTCAACGACACCAGTCATATTTCTTGTAATGGTCCAACTTGTATAAGGTAAGGATTGCTCAAATTCATGCAAACTATGACATTTTACATTTTTTAGAATATAGATATGATGAAAAATACAAATCTAAGGTTACCAATACATGACAGTGAGGAAAGGTATAAACGCTATTTTATGACTTGGGGGAACACATTTACAGTATATTCACATGTTTAAGTCATATTTATTCTAGAAGGTAAATTATTCAACAGCACAATTCGTGTTATTTTTTACATATTCCAATAACAGGTTCAATGTGATTGTTATATGCTATCAATATCACAAATGTTGTTGATCGAGAAACAACAGTGACCATAGTCAACCAGCGTTCGCAATAAAGATCAAAAGATGATGATTTTCAACGGAATACTAAGCGAGTGTAAAAAATAAAAGTACAGACTTAACTTGTGAAACTAAATAATCATATATTAATATTTCCAAACATTTTTTTTATTTAAAATAGCTAGTATATATTTCTTTACAACCTAGTAACTGCTTCGAACATTAGATTGTTACATACGAATGCTGATAAGATGGCCCATTAGCCTCAAACACACACATAGGTACTAAACCATCAATGATTTAAAAGGAACACTATGTTATCAAATATCTTTCCTGTAAGGATAAAAAATATGCATGGCCCCATTTTATCGAAACTTCTTAGGAACTTTATAATAAGTTTAAGTTTAAGCTAAACTTAATTATTTTCATCTAAAATATTTACTTCTTTAAACGCTTTAAGACTTGAAATACTAATTAACATAATAAATTATTTTTTATTCAATTTATGTAGGTATTTTGGCTAATTGGCAAAATAAGCGTGTTTAACTTAAGAAGTTTTGAGAAACCCTACGTCATCTGTTAAACATATCATTTCGAAAATTGGTACAAACGGATCATTTCGAACAGTTGAGTAACAACAGGCATTTAACAGTTGAATAGAAACGTGTCGCTGAATAGTCGAGTAGATTGGATCATTTAAATGACACCGATCACTTAAGCAGTTGAAATACGAAAGAACTTTTTGGTCAATCAAATTACATGTACAACAGGTATTTTAGAACGGTTGAAATACGGCAGGTCACCATTAACAGTCAAAATACAACATATGATTTGGAACAGTTAAAGTTGTCCCTTGTCATAGCTTCCCTCGGATCGTACAGCGAAGGAGCGTTGAGGAATATACCCATCGTCCCACACACGCACGCTGTGGTGAAAATATAGAGAAATAAGCGGTCCATTACCATGGCAACGTAGTTCCAGTCTCGTTCCTCCTGAAATGAAAGAAATAGAACATATTAATTAAATGCATATACAATGAAATCAATGATTAATTTCTCTTGCATGAAGTTAAATTTCCAAGCCTCATTATTAGCAAGATGCAACTTGATTGTGTTTTGAAACATTATTAAGCGAAAAGGGTGTTGAGTTCTGGATAAGTTTTAAATCAACTGAATTAGTTATGTATCTTAATATCATTTCACTTACAGACTTTTCATCATCTTCTTTTTTCAATTGCTCAGCAATGTATTTCACGCCTTTAAGAGATTCCCTTATATCCGGTGGATATTTGGACATAAATTCATTTGTAGTCGTGTGTATCCTTTGTCTTAAAAAGTTGGGTGACGATTGGTCCCATTTTGGGAATATCTGTGGAGTATCTAAATTAACCTCTCTCATTTCTATTCCGTTCACAGTTCTCATTGGAATGTATTTCTTATTCACAGAAGGACGTTTCATGCACAGAATCTTTGGTAATATTTCTGTAAATAGCCTTTTAATCCAGGGTGACATTTTATGCGTTGCAGGTGAACGGAAATGAACACTAAGCGTGGTAACCGTCAAGAATATAGACATTGTCACAACAATCATTGTAAAAAGTAGGTACTTCCCTATCAATGGAATGGTAATAGAAGTTGGTGGGTTAATGTCGGAAAGAAGCAAGAAAAACACGGTCAACGCAAGTAGAATCGAAATAGACAATGTGATTTTTTCACCCGAGGCACTTGGCAAATAGAAAACTAGCACTGTCAAACAAGAAATAGCTACACAAGGCATAATGAGATTTATAGTATAAAACAAAGTCCTCCTGCGAATAGTGATATTAAAGGTGATATCAGGGAATGGTTCCGGACAACATGGGTAGTATTTCTCCTTGCGCCTAGCAGTGACGTTAATGATGTCCCATTCGACGTTCTGGTAGTAATCACACAAGTCCACGCCGTTTGGAATGACGATCTGATTATCAATCATGACACCTCGATCCTCCCAAACATGCTGCAGATCAACCTACCGCGAGAAGTGAAACACAATGATTACGTGGCAAATTAGCAATAAGTAGACTTGTAATGACTGATGAAGGCTACATCAATGATAAAACAAGTACAAATGAAATAATGTTATCAATTTCTCCTATATCAAACATTCATCCTGCAGCATTATGATAATCGTTATTGCCATCTTCATCATCATCATCATCATCAACAACAACAAAAACAGCAACATTATCAAATTTATCATCGAAAACACAACAAACAACAATGATTCCTACATACATATTTATATTTGCTAAACATACCTCATGCCCATCATAGGTCCAGACTCCGAACTTCATGAAACATTCTTGTTGGTCAAAGGGGAAAAACTCGACGTTGATTGGACAATAGGTCTTGTATATAGCCGGGGGCTCCCAGACTATGAGACCCGTGTGGTAAACCGTCGCCTTTGTGAGCAGCGTTACGACAAAGTCGCCGTCAGCGCTGCAGGATACCAACATCATGTATAGAATAAACGTAAAACTTCTTCATAAATAAATATATTAAATGATTGTTTGCAAATGTATTAACACTATAAACAAAGAGTGTTATATAAAAACATTTCACAACATGATACACATGTACTCCACTCCATTTCAGCATAGTTACGTCGATTTTATTGACATTCTTAATAGCGTCTATAAAATGTGTCGTCTGCAGCAGTTAATTTTTGTTTGAAGTACACTTATATTAAATGAATGATTTTACTACAGAAATACTAATTTTACTTAAAAAAATTGTTTGCAAACGAATTTCAGGGATACATATCTAGAATTAAACTGAAAACTGTGAGAACTCAGATATTTATTGCAACTATCAAATTGATTTAGATCTATCATCAAAATGTATGGTTTGGGAAAATAAATAATATATCGAGGGTTGAAAGGGAAAAGCTTGTATCTGATTCTTTATGAAATGTCACTTAGAACCTGTTCATTCCAACCCCCCGATATACACGAACAACAAAGAAAGTGGGCGAAAGAAAAGTCAAAAGTAAGAATGGTCCCAACAAGTGATGTCACACGGTCAGACACACCCTCAAAATGACATCCCAGGTACTTACTTATTGTACAGGCCAATGTCGGGCCTCCATAGCTCCTCAGACGGAATGTGGGTGGAGTTGATGCCACCGAACGACGATGGGTCCCAGCGAAGTCTGTGCTCAACCCACTCCTTAGGACAGAAAATGATTTTTTATATATGTGTAGCCATCAGACAAGGATATCAAGGCCAAGAAAACACTAAGGGAGCGGAGAGACACAACGTCTCCAGCAATATCTATTACACATACCACTATTTGTTACTATTAAATGTTTGATAGCAGACTTAGCACTTAGAACTCAATGGGGTTGTAAACCAGTATTCTCCTGCACAACATTACACTTACACTTGCATACTGATGAGGCAAGCTGTACCCGATTCAATGAATTGTTTTGAAATGGCCGATAATCTCGTTTTGGCTAAAATGATAATAAATCCTAAAAGAATCTCGTTCTTGCATCAGTTGACGCCTAGCAATCGGATACCGATGTAAAATGGGACAAAACATCGGCTTAAATTTGAATTTGGGAATCGGCCTTAACATTTAGACATGATATTGAGTCTTGTAAAAGTGTAATTCCCGTATATCATGCAGATGTGCATATTAAATAATTTGTGAATAAACAATTGTAAACAAAGATTATTGACTCAAAACAAATATTTAATAACTAAGCATTTCCATATTTTATGTAAGAGTAAACCACTTTTTTGAGTCGGAATATGACCATGCCATTAGACGTTAACGAAAAATCAGTTCACTTACATGTCTCAGCCAAAGGTTGGAGGTCAAAATCTGGTTCTTTTCTGACTGAAACGACATGAAGTGGTAATAAAGGTTGGAGGTCAAAATCTGGTTCTTTTCTGACTGAAACGACATGAAGTGGTAATAAAGGTTGGAGGTCAAAATCTGGTTCTTTTCTGACTGAAACGACATGAAGTGGAAATAAAGGTTGGAGGTCAAAATCTGGTTCTTTTCTGACTGAAACGACATGAAGTGGTAATAAAGGTTGGAGGTCAAAATCTGGTTCTTTTCTGACTGAAACGACATGAAGTGGTAATAAAGGTTGGAGGTCAAAATCTGGTTCTTTTCTGACTGAAACGACATGAAGTGGTAATAAAGGTTGGAGGTCAAAATCTGGTTCTTTTCTGACTGAAACGACATGAAGTGGTAATAAAGGTTGGAGGTCAAAATCTGGTTCTTTTCTGACTGAAACGACATGAAGTGGTAATAAAGGTTGGAGGTCAAAATCTGGTTCTTTTCTGACTGAAACGACATGAAGTGGTAATAAAGGTTGGAGGTCAAAATCTGGTTCTTTTCTGACTGAAACGACATGAAGTGGTAATAAAGCATAGACATACTTGTAAAACGATATAGAATATTTATATCGAGGTACCAAAACAAGTGAAGCATAATTCTGTAATTGAAACGTTTTGATTTAATTACGAATCCCGTAGATATACATAGCATCAGGCAATGGAGCGGTGCATATTTCTGGTGTAAACAATACCAGAATTCTTTTTTTTAAGGACGATTTCATGGTCCGTTCTTGGATTTCATTTTCACATGAACCGTTAATATCGTTATAGGTATTACTCAACAAAAGCAACCTCATCATTTCATTTTTAATTTCGACATAATAATTAATCAACTGGGTTCTGTAAAATAGCAAAACAAAAAGTCCATCACTTATTTCAAACCTGTGCAATTAATTGAACGCTGATGATTAATACAAAATAAATGATAACATGTCAGAATGCGTGTTTTAATGAATGGTATTCAACTGATTTTTTTTCTTTTAATTATTTATTTTCTATGATTATTCGGTTAGACATATGTCTGCTGTGATCAACTAAACACAAAATGTATTAATTGTGCAGGTTAAATGATGTTTTTAGTAATTTAAGTTAAACTGTAATAAAAGAAATATTTTTGCCACTCCCAAATGTTGACTTTTTATCCTAAATGGTTGAAAGAGGAGGTTATACTTTGCGTAAAACATTATTCATTTTTTACATATAAAACCCACATGTTTAAATTAGATTTTAAAGCAATTGTAGCCATTTAATGTTATACCCTTTACTGATTTATTTATTATATAAGTCGTTGGTTGCTTTCGGTCATGAGTTTGGATATACGTATTAAAATGCTCACGGAGCGCAATAATTAGATGCCAATCAAAGCATGGGGAACTGACAGAGATTACAAAAATCCTTGATCTGAAAGTCAGACGAAATTGATCGACACGCAGTCATGTTTTGATATGATTCGCTTGTACTTTTAAGATTCATAAATTTGGTCCAGCTATCTTATATCTTCTACCAAAAATAAAACGTCATTTCAACAATGGTTAATCTATACTGAATTTTCCTGCAAACTATATGTTTTAAGATTTTTTATTTAGGATAAGATAAGATTATTAGGACAGAACAATGTATAAATGACAAACAGAGAGTTTAATTAATTTCTCTTATGTAAATGCTTGCACTTAAGAAAACGTTCTCGTAAGCAACATTTCCGGAACATATGCGGTGGCGTTTATTAAAACCCTCATTGTTCTTCCTACTGACAATAGGCAATATCTGCTTAGAATTCCTAATGGGTGCTAGAGAATAACGAATTGTCATTTTAAATCTTCTCACAGATTTGTTTACATTTGTGTTACTTTCAAGATTTATAAATATGTCCATGGTATCCTCTCGGGGATTTTTTGGAAATTGAGAGAAATGTCTATCGTCAGAAAAGTATTTATAATCTGTTCGAAGTAATAGCAGCACAAGCAGTTAACACTTGGTAACTTTAACTAAAGCACCGTAACAGCTTATAAAAGATGTTTCTGCTGATGGTGTCACATCAATAAAATTACAAAATAAATCTAATTCTGTAGAGCTTTGCTGCTACTTTGAACGAACACGTCCATTGAAAAAAAATATTGAAATACAAAATAACCTTGCAAATGTTCTAAAGAATCACATCTGGTGCAGACCAATTTGCGCTTAACAAATATAAGGTCTGAATCATTATATGTGTTTCACTTTCATCAATTTGTAAACAAAATAACGCCTAAGCGAACACTAACACTAGTTTTACCGTACGTGTTTAGTACTCGTTATTATAATTTGTCGTAAAAAATAAATCAATGCACGACATGAATAGAGAGCTGGTATAACAGGACTTGCTGTTTAAATTATGCCTACTTGTTGAATAAAAAAGATTTTCTTAAAAAAGAAGTCGACAATGCATGTTTGAGTTTTTATTTACCACATAACTATAGGCATTATTAAATATTTAATACTGCTTAAGCGTCTATTATTGTCCATTCACGCGTGCATATTTTTAAAGGAAGACTATGCTGGAAAAAAAACGTACAAAAAGGAAAATATTTACTCAACCGAATTCAAGCAAATACAAGAAAAACAACATAAAAAGAACAAAATAGAAAATACTTTCACGAAAATGCTAGATGATGTAAAATAAAGTATAAGCATCGGTTCTCTCAAGAGAAACGTTTGCAATTAAGAAAGCATTGGGATATTCAATATTTCCGGAACAGGTGACATCGTGGTTGTTAGTGAAAGCGAGGTTGTTATTAACACGCTCATGGTGTTTCCATTTCTTTCTACTGCTGATGGACGATCTCATGTTCTATTAATGACATTGATTCTGATTTAGAGTACCTAATGAGTATGAGAGAATTGCAATTTGTCATTCTTATCCCCTGCATCAACGACCCTATACGTGTACAGAAGAGCTATTGTAGAAGGTCCTCTGCGCTTGTTCATTGTTGTTCTTATTTTGTTAACTTTATTGTAACCCGTCAGGTTCATCAAAATGACCACACTTTTCTTTTAAGTGGGTTAAATGCCTGTTAGTCTGAGTCCTTTGCGTTTTAACAAATTATTTGTTAATTTTTGGCTAATGATCTAGTCCCTGTTGTCCTTTGTATTAACAAACATCGTGAACTTGGCAAAAACTGTCTTCTCATTAATGACTTTGAATATGCTTAAATATTACAGTTTATAAAAATAGTAGCCTATGGTTTTATCATACATAACAAAAAACCACAAATCAATTAATTTTACTTTTTTATAGGCTAATTCTCAGATACCATTGACGATAAATGTATCCAGTCTTCTAATAGTCCCTGCTAGTGCATTGCACAGTAAGGTGCATTGTTTAAGATTTCCAATTATAAGAAATACCTAGAATTACTCCTGTTGGGAACCGTTGCTCAACAATTATATTGTCTGGATCATTTTTAGTTTATGTTTTTATGTTTAATATACTCAGTTATATGATATACTCGTTTATAGTTTGATTCATGCACAATTTGGTAATTCAAGGAAATGAGTATCAAGAATGACATCAACCCGCCTTGAATTTGACTCCTCTTTTGAAAAACGTCAACCCAAAAAGTGATTATAATAATCATGATGATTTGAATTATGAAAACAAAAATCATTGACAATTACGTGTAAAATCTTTTCTAAATGCCTATTTACATGCTTTATCGATAACATTGATAAAATCTTTATATAAATAAATATATATAACTATGGTGTTTCAAATCATTCAAGTTGAAACTTGCTTGTAATTTTAAGCTTATTAAACTGGCACTGCCTCCAAAAAATAATTACAGCGAATATTTACGGAGTATAAATGTACCGTATTCTGTCATATTTGAAATTGTATAGGCCATTTGCGTTATCATTATTTTCTACCAAACCATCTGTTGCAAATGTAAGTTTACTTGACTGAGAGGTATGGTTAAATTGTTCGAGGTATCTTACTAGCATCAATCATTTTTTGTATCTCTTTAATCAGTACAAAGTCTATATTTTGATTTACAAGTTTAACAGGTTAAACATGCTATGATTGATCAATAAATCTTCTTATCTTGATATCAGTTGAAAGAAATTTTCAGTCTCTATCCTTGGCAAACTTAATATCTTTCTTGTATCAAATTTAAACAAGTCTTGTTAACTATGGCAGGGATTTTCCTGGTTTTAAGGTCAGCCTTATGACGTATTTATATCAATACATTTTACCACTATTTTAAATCCAAAACACATCCCATCGAGCAGCTTCGAGATCCTCGTGGCGAGTTATAAATTAAGTTTGCTGACTTAAATTGTTTTGTTCTATCATTATTTTACCAAAAGTGTCCTCTTTAATTTTCAACTTACCACATCAAGTAGCTGTGAGAGACGCATCCCCAGTTTCACCGTCAGCTTGCTGACTGTCGTGCCGTTGGCCGTGCTTCCGGAAGGCCGGATCAGTTTGTTGTATGGATTCTTCTGCAAGTATATATAGCAACTTGTAATATAGATATATATGCAAAATAGGACTAATGTGTACACAACCACGTGACTTGCAATTGACACCTACTGCTAATAATGCTGAATACAAACAAACAAAGTTTAATCGAGTCTTAAATGTGCACGTACCAGACGGATAAAAAGGGCGGGAATAGGTTTGGCAAATTGAGTATTGGAAGTTTTTGGCACCTTTGCAAACATATGTGAAATATCAATAAATCTTGCGTAAAAACTTCATTTTTGCAGCGACATGCAAACTACTCGGAAGGCATATATACGGCATGCGGTTATGTTTTTGTAATAATGTTGTGCCTTCTCCAAGAAGGTGACAAGGAATTAAGTTAAGAGGAAACTTGGCGAGGTAAGGGCAGCCGGATGTCAATATTTATTATTAATAACGACTGCCAAATTGTCAGGATTACATGATGATTGGATGCTTACATGTTTTAGCCTTTGGCCTTGTGATCAGTGTCTTTCTTCTGATACCTTGTAACGTTTTGTTTTGTTCGATAAAGATTCCATGAACTTAATACGCTGTCCATTATAATGCGAATGAGATTAATTATAATATGTATAATAATTATGACATATTTTGCGGCGGTTACCACTATGTTTCCAGACACCTTTTTGATCATCAACACTCGGCCTGCGTCAATTTAATCAGAAAATGACCATGCACGTTTTTCTTTTCAATATAATGTTTTACAAATACATCGGTTAAACCTTGATCCGTATATAAACAACTGTGGCCATTATAATCTGATATGTGTTACAATTATAATCATAAACACTTTTTTGATGCATTTACCACGATATTTACAACAACAAAAAACGGTGGTGGGTGATTGAACATCAGTCTGCGATATGACACGTGATCTATATATTGACTGACGAAGATACTATCATAGAAGCTGATATTTAGCAGGAAGAGTGGGCTGTGAAGTTGTTGTTTAGCATTTCTGGTCAATTATTATTTTGTCAATATCAGTTATAGCCTCGAAGACTTACATTAAGCTAACAAAAAGGATTTTTGGTGTTTTCAAAAACAGGTAGTCTTGTGTATTTCCAAAATAGGTCGATCTACGTTGATAGCTGATAATTATTAATACTCGCAGTATTCCATCCCTGAACAGTATTTTAAAAAAGAGGGCAGAATAAGAATTTAAATATAATACTTCAAACAGAAAGAACAACAACTATAATTTAATATGACTAGTTCATGTTTTTTCAGGCGATATATTCCAGTCGCAGCATTCCAGCAATACCAGGTGATTCCTTAACTCTATGTTATGTTTCAAATGACTACAGTAACTGAGAGTTAAGGGTTTATTCGGTTTTCCTAAATAACATTTGTAATACAGAATATATTCACGTAAATTACACTCGGAGTATTTGGAGTATCATTTTTTACGTAATCAAACTGAATTAAAAACTCAATTCTTAAATATGTTTACCAAAGACATTTCCCTCTGTCTGTGCGTATCATGTTGGTCTCTAGTATGGTTTCCCCTAACAGTACGTTTTGATTTTTCGGTAGAAGCAATTGTTTGTAGTTCGCACGTAATTTTGTTTGTCTACAATAATTGTGGACTCTGATCTGGAGATGGCTAGCAGATATCATGTCAGAGAAGTAATTAACGTTGATTGCTTGTACTGTCTTAACCCCATAACACATGATTGAAGACTAACGATCAAGGTGTGGCAAGGTACTTGTACAATATTTGAATCCAAAGTATCTACGAATACTAGAGTAAGTAATTCTTAGTTGGTCGTAATATTTATGTATATCTTATTTGGGTAGTAAAGTTTTTTGTTACTAATGAAGTACGCTAGAATTGATTAAAATAAATGCATTAGTGATAAAAAACAACACTTTATTGAATGCTAAACACGATGATAAATAATAGTTTAAGGTCATTAGTATGCTTTCACACAAATCAGTAACAATTGGATGCCCCGGTTATTGTTTCAAATAGATTGTGTTTTTTTTTCTTTTCGCATCATACTGTTTAAGTACTCATGCTTTTGTCTTTAAGTTTGTACTAGTTATCAACAACACAATTCTGATAATTTAAAACCGAAATTCAGTTAACAGTAAATTTCGTCAAAAATGAATATACGATCTTGAAAATGCAGCTACATCAATTCCCATAAATACAAAGGGTACTCATTCAGAAATTTTACAGCTTAGACAAATGGTTCAATATCGTTGCAGTACAGTATGAAGCAGTAAGTAAAGCGATTAACGAATTCAAAGTTAAGCATTTGTTGAAACCCCAAGAAGAAAAGATAAAATACATTCTTTCATGTTCGCTTATGCAGGTTCTGTTTTGAAAATATGGCATCAGTTTATTTCCATACGTGTACAAATAACTGCTGTATACAATAAACGTGAATGAAATAGTTTAATGTTCTTACATGCATTCACCAAAAAAATGGCCAAGCGTCTGCGTCACAATTAAGCCGTTTATGTAAATGCATTTTTATATTCATTTTATCATAAATTAATAGAAAAGAAAGAAAGTTGCTTTGCTTTGGCAATGTCACATCAAATCATGCAGTACTACTAGCTGAGCAGGCATCGAAAGTTCTTAAACTTCATTGGACTTAAGCTCAGTTATAATCATTACATCCAAATTTCAAACCATTAGGTCACGACGGATGACCGGAAGTGGACGTACCTGCAACAAAAAGTAATGCAACTGTTGTTCCGCCGGTGGCTCACTCAGTGCGACCAGGAACAAAATCCAGAAGACAAACACGGCTATCGGGACTTGCGCCCTCATCGCTGTCTGAGGCAAATCCGCAAATCACAAATTAAAATCCTTACAAACGCCAAGACAATATTTGCAAAACGACAGTTACTACGTCTTACATGGAAACTGCCATTTTTCACCAGCGTTTTACCAATATCAAATCACAACCAGCCGCCTAGATCAGGAGCAAGTCCACTACAACCAAGGAGATCGCTTGTAAGATACTCTATCTTCTGGAAGTTTAAAACGTTGATATGTAGGTCGTCCATCCACATAGCCAATATCTTTATTGGGTAAGCATCACTAGTTATATGATCACAGATCATTGTGCCAAGATTTACATAGCGCTTAGTTAGCTCGGCAATGAAAAAGAAAGTTTTTCTTATGATAAATGAACATTGGTCAATAGGAATCATTATCGAAAGTTTCAGATTGGTTCCTACTGTGAGAGGGTCTTGGATATCAGATAATTGCATAAATTTGTCATTGCCGATTTTATTTTATTAATATCTTAAGCGAAGCTCTAATAACGAAGGCTGTATTTGAATGCATGTGTAATCTATGGTTGAAACATTTTTTTCAACATATGTCTATCAGTTTTACATGCTTTGTCGGCATTTTATATAACGTTTTCTATAATTAACATTTTATAAAAACATCCTGGCAAAGTAAACTTTAGTTTAACAGATGCGCATTGAGGCGAAATCAGTTTAAGAACTGTAATAATGCCAGTTAATACTACATGAATCGTTTGCAATACCTGTACGAGGGTTGACAAGGGTCCAACCGACCTTTGTTAAAGTTGAACCTATAATTGCTTCTTTAATTTTATTTAAAAAAGATTCCAACACGGGATTTGCAAAAAGAAACGACTAAGACAGATGGTCATCATCCAATCATTCGACATTCTTTTTCACATTTATTAAAGCGATGATATGTATGTGATGCAATAACCAATCAGAGCGGCCTGATTGGCCCTGTCAATTTCCACGTTATTTCCGTCATTGCTAACCGCCCTCATAAATGCATGCTCGCAGCTAGATTGCCCGCAATTCTTTTAATTCCTCATCAAGAATGTGTGATTGCCATTTAAAGCATTTCTGATGGAGTTAAGAGGGTCGAGAGATCCGGGGATATGACAAAAACTATGCATATTGAGGTTAATGAATTCAAGTATTCATTGTTCGAAGCAATTATGTTTGGACGGACGATTTATTTCCAACAAGCACGTTTGGTCAATATACTGGCATTACTATACTACCCTCGCTTAGTGCTCTTTTTCTAGATAAACGCTTTTAATTTGCATCTTATTCAAATGCATATTGTATAGAATATCTTGCTTCTGTAATCGGAACAAAGTCACACACATAACCTTTTGTCAAAGGATAAGATGTATTGTGACAAACCGTCGCTAATATAAACGCGTGAACATAGACATAGGTATCACTTTAACATTTAAAGAATTAGTTTTCATCCAAACCATACAATTGGGATTCGGATAGGCATTAGGCCGGTTTTATATGTACACGAACGTAAACACCGAAGGAGTTCAATAATGTTAGGTAAATTTTATGTGTCCGAGTTCGCATCCGCGTCCGATCCGCATCCAATGCGTGTTACTTAACTAAAGAAGAAAAACAAAAACATTGTCATAAATAAAAAAAACGAAAAAAAATTCTTTTAAATCCTTCCTTTTTAAATAATGACCGCAATTTAAGAAAATGAAACATTTTGACGAATAGCATATAAAACATTTGTATCTTTATGTGAAAAAAACCAGTTGCGACTATTGAAATAAAATGCCCTTTAAATCAACAGAAAATTCTAAAATCTATTAGAAATACGATTTTCTGCATTCTTTTTGCGGACACAGGGAATATGATTTTCCATTTAAGAAAGCGGATCTTTATGTATTTATTCAACAGAAACATCACCAAATACATTCCTAACCGTTATGAACTCACCCCTACTTTGCTTGGACGAGTGTTAATTGTTCTTTTAAAAAGGTTCATAAAACGTGTATTATTATGTGGTTAACAATACAAAACACAAACAAAAAACTCCTAGTGCTTATGAACATACTCCCTAAACACCCCAACGTTGGCCCGGGCGATGGACAGGCGGACAGGTGGGCGGGTCGACTAGCAGGCAGGCAGGGGCAGGCAGGAAGGCAGACAGTAAGCATGGAAAGCAGGTTATCAATATTAATTTATGTAAACAGCGGAAAATAGTAAAATATAAAATACAAGAGGCTGCCAATCCCTCCTCGATTGATAATGGGAATGCCGTTTATGTTTTGACAGAAATCTAAAAAGAAAACGTTTGTTCTGGGACAGGAAAACCGCTAAGTTGTATACTCAAATCCGTCATTCCGTTTACTGGTATAACTAACAGACGTTTCATATTTGCTTTGAGGCCACTTAGAATAACATTAATTAGAGAAAAAAAAATTAAAAGTAAGCAAATCATTATGGAAGAGTCTCGTATGATATCTGAATAATTTCCGAGGTCCATACGATGCTTTTTAAAAAAAAGAAATACCTGGAAAAGATCAATGAAATTCCTTACTGGACTACTGACCTACTATATGCTAATGAGGTAGATATGTGGGCGGAGCAAAGCGCTTCGTAAAATTCACATAAAGAAAATTGAGCTCCTGTTTATATTAAATGTGATGCAAGTATTTTCGAACAAAGAATTATCAATGTTGTCTAGTGAAAAATTGCAGATAGGCACTTGCTCATGTTTTTTGTAAAATGCACTTATTTGTGTGGTGAATAATTAGAAGTGGTCATAAACTAAAAGATGAAACCCTTCAGCAAATGTTGATATTTGCTCAAATACCATTTTCATATTTGCGTCAACAGCACCCCACTAAACCAACATATGTTTATTTTATAACTTATCTTTTTCTGCAATGTCGATATCATAGAGTAAAATAAAGATAAAATAAGTGTTTCAGATGCATTACCGGGAAAGCTATTTAAATCAGAAACTTCTTAGTTGAAAAGAACAAATCATTATAATATAAAGCAACATATTAGGTATTCAGAAAGTCATGTGACATGAAAATATCATAATGACTTTGTGCACGCTATATATTTTTATTGGCTTTCGGTTTTGTTGCATTTTGTTACTACGATAAATGCTTTTTTATCATTTTGGGGAATGAAAAGGTCAAAAAGGTTAAGATAAGTCATTTGGATATACATGCAAACAAATATTACATCACTAAAACATAATGGGACCCAAGCTTGCTTTTTTATCTTAACTTAGGCTTCCTGGTCGTTATTTACATATGTTAGAATAGACACATTTGATGAAGTCAAACTTGCTGTAATCTGAAAATTCTCAAAGGGATACAATCTTTTTGTTGTTTATAAGTTCTTAATATCGTTTATTAGTGACCAGAGGGAAATACTTGTTATGTCAAGAATCAGAGTTATGTTTCTAAACCTATTGTAAGAAATGTTTTAAATCCTTGCACTTCGGTCGGTCTTTGATCAACGTCGTTCAGTATCAGATCAAATGGGCGTATAATCGATTTGACAAAGCGGTCTGGCAGTTAATTATGGGGATTGTATTTACTTGCCGTTATTTGCCTAGTGAATTCCATGTGGCAAAATCCAG
The DNA here is from genome assembly GCF_026914265.1 of Mya arenaria. NCBI lineage: Eukaryota > Metazoa > Mollusca > Bivalvia > Myida > Myidae > Mya > Mya arenaria. Next base: position 15,986,692 of record NC_069124.1, on the reverse strand, counting down.
TATACTAGATTAACAATCACGCCGCTCGATGTCCGTAGTGTTTGCTATTAGAACTTGATAGGATGATGGCGGGAAGATCACACCATTAGGTCATAATTCTAAAAAATTACTGTAATATGCAAATCCTTCGTATTGACGTAATCTAGAATATAAAAAAGAACGGACATACCAAAAAAGTTAAGCTCTAAGAAGACACGGCTTCGAACAGTTTTATTGTTGTTCTTTTTTTGAATACCTGGCTTGTTGCTTTTTGTGAAACGTATTATTTTTCTTTGTTTTCGTATAACCGAATGTTAAAACGTGACTACCATCAAAAAGTCATTTATAATCTCCTGTCTTAATTCGATGGACGTTTGTGTTAAATCATTTAACAAAGTAAAAACTATTATAATATATATAGAACATGCATAGAAGCATGATCGCACTGAATCAAACCTTCAACAGTTATCTTTATTTTAGGGTTACGGATCAAGATCCTGTTGGTGACATGTCTCGTTTAGTTGTACAGCTGAGCAAAACTGTGTCCTTTAAAATATCCGATGAGGATCTCTACGTACATGAATACATGCAGTATTCCTAAGTGTGAATTAAATTAGTGCTTTACCGTTCAACATGTTCAAAATCAGGTGAAGTTTGGCTATTGATTCAACAGAATGAAGGAACATTATTTGTTTCTATCTTTGTGTATTAAAATATTGTATTAATTGAAAATGGGAATATATACACCACTTAATGGTGCAAACAGTCATTGTTGCTGTTATGCTGTTTATTACCCCCTCCATAATTCTAATACAAACTGCCAAGTGGCTACCAGAGAAAATATGATACTAATTATCTTAAGAATATGTATTTAATCAATATTATCAGAAGTCTGTTTGGACTAGTCTATTAGCATCAGATTTCTAAATAGCGAAAAGCTGAGCTTAAATACGTCGAGTAACATTGTGGAGAAAAATAGAAAAGAGTTATTTAAGACGGACAAGAAAATGAGCAAAGGCAAATGAAATTAATTAAAATAACATAACGTACACTAAAGGAAGATTTGTGATATCGGAAATATATCTTCCCCGGAAAGTATTTACAAGATCCGTTATCATGATATACGTTAATTCATGAGTGAGAGTCTACAACGTTGAAGGCAATTACTGTATTCTAAAGTAGCGAAATAATACTGCCATATAAATACATCCTCTACACCCATATAAGCACATACAATCTACTTTGAAGATATGACCCAAAGGTCTTTTGCATTCATGATTATACAGCTCTTTCGTATAAAGATATATCTGCCAATGGAAATAATAGCCTGCAATACAGTCGTTTTAAGACCGTTCCGCTTATAAAATTACGATTTGCATATACAACTACGTGCACCGATAAGATATAAAGTATTTAATAGTTGGTTTTCAGAAAACCATTTTATTAGTGAAACAGATCAGGATTAAGTCAAGAATTATGGGTATTATCAAATCTGCAGACAACATTCCATGTGAAATAGTAAAGGGAACTAAATCAAATACAAAACAACAACAACTTAAATGAGAGTGTCAAGCGCACTGTAATTAAAATTATTATAAGATTGTGCCAATATGAAATAATCATATAAGACTTTGAAAATCGCATCGGTAGAGGGAGACTATCAATACCGAATGATGGACTTTGGCATCCTCTATGATTGCCTCATTCCGGAGTATACAGCCGTAATGAAACACGTTGATAGCAGAATATGAAACCTACAACATGGTTAAACAGAATGTCATACAATCGGTCGACTATGTAGTTTCCAGATGGTTACGTTGACGTTACTTATGAACAATAACGCGGACAGATGTGCCAACATTTACAAAATACGATAAATCTCACATCCAACACAAATAACGTTATCCGATTGGTCTAGAGAGATCACGTGGAGAGGTCGTATATATGTTAGTACCTTATAATCAATAGAACCCTACTTATCAATGGTTTTCGGTAAAATGTAATCGTTAGTTGTTAGTAGCTGTGGCTGTATGGAATATACGCCTTCCATAGTATTCCACGATTCGCTATCACATGATATGAAACCACCGACAGTATATATCCTTCTTCAGGCAAAATAAAATGTTGATCAGAAATCTATTCATGTACATGAATAATTCGCTGTGAAACCATGTACGTTTAGATCGTTCCCAACATATATAATATGGTTTATTTAACGTTAATAGATTGTTAAGCAACCGTTACCTCTCCTTCTAATAAGGAAGATACTCATTTATTCAAGACACATTATATACTACGCCAAGTGTTCCTCTTTAAGTTTCTTATTCCGAAATCACACGAAATCCAATTATGAGCAAAACGGACTCAAACTGTATGTTCGCAAACGACATGAACGTAGTATTTATTATACTTCATTTGGGGTTCGGACGGGTTTTATCAGGAATGTTTTCCAGACCGTTGTGTGCCTGCTCAGTAGGTTCTGGTGACCAACCCATCTTGCAATACGGTGGATTAAGACCGTGCTTAAAATAACATGTGCGTACTACGAACGGTAATGAAGGAGTATTATCGTATATAGTTCAACACAAACCATGCATGCGATCTAAAGTTCTGCAAGGTAATAGTTCGTGCTTTGAAGTGAGGAAGACAAGATATGAAATATTAAGTTTACACTAACAATATATAAATAAGGAACAAAACAAAACACACAACACAAAACAGATCTTAACAGTTATCACTAACTTTAAAGTAAATGCTATGCAGGGTCAGTATTCACCAACGTCCAGAGTCTGAGTTTGAGACTCAGACTCAGAAAAGCTTTAATTTTATTTTCTTTTATAATAGGAGCAAAGATGGTAAAAAGATATGTTCGTAACGAATTATATGTTCTATAATCAGGCAAACATCTCTTGTCATGTTTTTATTATAGATACTTTGAAACATTTATGAAATCCGTTTTCTGAGCCTCAGTCTAAAACCCACATTCAGTGTGTACGTGGATACGGACAAGGTCCTTAAAAGTGTGAGGCCAAGTGCTTTCAAATTAGTTCGCGCTGAAAATAACGTAACGGGAACACGTTTAATTTGTATTGAAAGTCGATTTAATGACATTAAATGTATTCTACATTCTATGTTTTCATGTATGGTTCATAATTGCAGATTTGAGGCACATGGTTCAATGCCAAACCGAAACTCAATATGAGATACACAACGCCAATATAAAAACAGTTTGTTTTGCCATTAAGTATTGATATCAATAAATGCTGCAGTAGTCACTAGGGGACACAAAAACATTCTTAATACAGCTACGTCGGTTTTGGTTTGATTGAGATTATAAATTTTAATACATTGTGACACCTATTTAATGCCAACTAAAATCAGATTCAAATTCGTTAAAATTGTTCAGCTGATGTTCTTCAATATTCAAAATGCATTGATGAAATTAAATTTTTATTAGAATGTTTAAAGCCAATTTATTTTAAACTATATGTGAGACAGGTGTGACATTTAATTTCATAAAAAATTGTTATTAAATTTGTTCATGAGCAAACCTCCTTTCAAGAAGTGACTCAAGTGGTTTGTTTAACAATGTCTGGATCCAAACATAGAGACTTGGATGGTAACACAATGGAAATGAAGGCCATATAAATAACGATTTTAAACGTACTAGTGCTAGTATCGCGATCCGGCCCATTGGCGGTGTAGACTCAGGACCCCGCTTTATGTTAAGTAACAAGAAAGCTCTGTAGCGCCTAAAAGCGTAGATTTTAAACACCTGTATCACTTTACCTGGCTCATTGATATAATAAATACATGAATTTAACTGGCATCCAATCCGTTCAAAATCCATTCCGAATTGCATTATTTCAAGAGTGGCTCATGTGTCGTATTTGATGGTATCTATTTTATGGTAGCATCTACCTTGGTGCAAAATTACCATCTCAAACAGGCCACACCCTCACCAAAATAGCTTAACCGAGAAGAGATTGGTAAATAAATGTTCATGCCATATGGTTTAATAAACATATGTTTCCTCTTCATGATAACTTAATTGGAGCTAATATTTTCGGTTATGTTGTATTATTTTATGTTACTGACAATTTTATTACTTAGTAGAATATGTCAGGCCGCCTGTAGAAATATACAGATCATCGTTGCTTTTTTGATAGTCTCCTGTGATAAGATTTGTAATAATTGGTAATTAAGTGGTGGGAATGAGCACAGGTATTTTAGCTCTCTTCTTAAAGAAGGCTTCTAGGTCTAAAATATCCAAGGACGGCTAAATAGGTAGGACGCGCCACTGACTGTGTATATTTTGCCGTTTGTTTTGTGTTTATACTTATATGATTTAGTTTATTATGTGTTTAGAAAATTAATCGACATAGTAATCTTTGCTCTTGAAAACTACAAAAGGATACTGACATTCAATCATATAAGGCAAAGAAAACAGCTGTAGAAATAGTGTGCAGTTCGTAAAATGCACTAAAAGGCGGATACTTTCGTTATATCAAAATAAAGAAAGAAATAATAGACACGACAGTAAGTTGTAGTTACAGAAATAAAAAGGGTATTAATAAGAACTATTCGAGAAAAACCAAACTCAAAACCATATAACTAGTATGCATAACATGACGTTGTCAAACAAAATACATACACATATGACTATTTTTATAAATCGAGAGGCGTAATGAAGAAACAGGTACATTTCAATCCTTAAAATAAATATGTATCTGGAAACATTGCTATATAACAAACAAAGTTTCAAACGACATAATACACTTAATATAAAATAATATTTCTATTCAATAATAATGTATCGTAATATAATAATGTTAGTGTGCATTCTTTACAAGATCCATTCATAACAAAGTAATACATAATGTTAATTGCTTTTTTCCAGATGTCAGCAATACCGAGATTTTTCCGTTTCGGCTGTTGGAGCAGTATGGTCGGTGCTTGCAGAGGTATTCCGGATGTTCCGATGAGGTAGATGTAAATACATAAAAGAACACGCGATCCAAAACCATACATACAGACTTCCGATCTTCTGAAAACAAAAAACCGAACTATTGCACCAGAAAAACACAATTTATCTCTTTAAAAATTGAAATAATCATGTATACATTAATAAAGCAGCTAAAACAATAAATACATATCTTGAATTTATAACAAAGATAAAATACTTGACTGACATGTGTCTATTCGTTTATCAACAGAAAGAAAGGGGTCTGATGGAAAAGATAACGCATGAATGGAGTTATCGATAAGAGCTTGGAGAGAAATAAGATATATTTGAGAAATATTTATCATAAGAGATATATATCCGATAAATGTTCGTCCTACTATGTAAGGCGGTAGGATATGCCCTTTACATCGGTAAAAGCGACCTCGGCGCATGTATTTACAGCTGAACCTCCTCATTAATTCGGACATTTGTTGTCTTCTTCCAATGATTGCAACTCTTAGCACGTTTGATACGTTACATTATCTCATCACAGCGTATGAAGCTGGGATCTAGCCTGTGGTTCCACTGCTTAACCCCATGCTGAACTTCATTAGTCTGTATTTCCGCACGATAGGACGTTTCATGCATAAAATTTCGGAAAAACATGGAGAAATACGGATTGCGTCCAATGAGACATTTTATGCGTGGCTGGTGACCGAAAATGAATTGCTAAGATACAAGCGGTGACAATGATGGATAAGGTATTTAATATCATCGTAAAGAGCAAATATTTGTCAATAAAGGGGATAACGACCGACGAAGAAAACTTATTTGTGTGGGCAAGAAAGAACACGGTAAGGGATAGAAGAACGTATATACATAATGTTTCTCTCACTGTTTGACTTTAAATACAATGATATAACAACACATAGTATATTAGGTGACAGTGTGGGACAAAGTCGTTTTTCGCACAACTACATGAAATGTAACGTCAATACATGGTTCAATGCAGTTTATTTTTAAATATTCTTTTTAGCAGTTACTGAGATTACGTCCCATTCGACTCTTTGATAACAGTCAATTCCATTGACATTAACCTCAATTGAATCAGTCATTTGCAAAAATTTGAACTAAATATACATTTAAGTCTATTGCAGGTCCAGGATCCAAACTTTAGGAATAGTTTTGTGCGTCAAAAGAGACGTATTCAACATCAATAATACAAACACTTTTGTAAATAGCTGGCGGCTCCCAAATGATGAGGCCCGAATACATGTCTGTCGCCGTTATAAGAAATTTGGTTTCAAAATCTACGTTGGCGCTATAACAGGTTAAAAGCATACTTATCATGTTCTGAATCAAGTTTTACAATAAATGTTGTAGGCATTAGATAATCACGAACACAACAATTATTAAAAATATATATGTCAAAAGTTGAGAAATGACATTAGCTCTACGAAAAATATTGACATCATTTATGCAATCCATGCAGTTTTAATCTATCAAGAACGATCAAACAACTATCAACAAAGCTTGGTCTGAAAGTCGAGTCTCACAATTGTCAGTTCTGATAACCTTTTTCAAAAGACAATAATAGAAATTACGTGGATTGAAACAGGACATGGACAGCGTGTTTGAAACAATATTATACATCAATTTCCGTCAGAATCAAACTTACGAAAAGGAAAACACGGGGAACTGCCCCAATAAAACAATATGAAATGAATTTCATATATTTGCTTAAGTTGTTATAAAGTTATAGTACCACAAAAACTTCATCATCTCTAATTTCCGAAGCTGTATGCCCCTCCCCCTTTTTGATGTGTTCAGGTATGAAAACTGCCGTCGACTGCCATCCTCCATGTTAACTGATAACACGTTGACGTCTGACCCTAATTCCTCTTGCGCCGTAAGCCGTAACGTCTAGTTATCTCAAACTTGTGTCTGGTTACATACAGATCCTATATCAACATAGCAAGATAGTCCCTGGATATTTTCGAGCTCTAACATTATTTGTCTCATTAACGAGATTTTTGACAAAATGTCAAGGAAGACGCATCTCACCTAGGGCGATATATTGTGGGAAGTTGGCTATCGGAAGTGGACGTTTAGTGCTGTGACAATTATAATAATTGATAATGTGACTGAAATCATTTTAAAAGGCAGGTACTAACAGATCAGCGGGACGACATTTTGCATCAAAGATATAGTCCAAGCCATTATTAAAATAAATATAGTGACATCAATGATCAATGTTATTATATGCCTATCAAATTCCTTTTCCATATCCAATTGTGAAAATACAGCCCGCCGTATTGAAAAATCCGTATCATGATACTGTCGTTTTCTGATTCCGTATCATGCGAGTACCGTGTGTAATCTTCGAACTCCTTCTGCGTTGCTAAAAATAGCCCGACCAAACAAGCTGTTAAAACCTGTCAACATTTAAATACATTAAAGTAACTAACTTCACTTCACGCTCCAGAAGCATGTCAATATTCAGGATCATGGTCCTCATGTTCTTCTAAGAAGCACAAAAAAGATAACACGTACAATCTATCTAGACAGCTACTTCACACTTGCTTCTGTGAACCAGTTGTTTGCCATTTCGAGCTTCATAAATTGTTGCATTATACATTTTTACTATAAAAATATGAGCAGTTTGCGAATACAAAGAAGAAGGCGAATTCGAGTCATCGAAAGAAATAGCGGTTGACTCGCGAACTTCCCTTCTTCATTATTTATGAAAGACAAAACACATTGGTTAGCACTGTAACAATGGTAAATCGTTTTATTCTGCTTGTTTTATTTCTGATCGCGGAAAATTCTCAACCGCCCTTGTTAATTGCACCCGTCTGTAAATACTGTGAAAGTCCCTGCTTATTCAAGAGCAAAGTCCAAGCTTCTTTTAAATATATATCAATAAATAAATAGTAGAATGACATTCATAACTGTATTCGACAAAACGGAATAGACATTTATTCAAGCAAATATTCGCCACATTTTTCGATGAATATCAAATCCAAACATTTGAATAGTTATCATCCTTGTATAGAATCAAGCCAATGATCTAAGTTCAACATACTTTTGATGCATATCAATTTAGGGCATCATAATTTTAACAGAATGTTCTGTTGGAAAAGTTTAAATATAAAAGTAGTTCATGAATACAAATATTGACAAACAAATAAATTGACAGCGTGTCTATCTGGCCTATGTATCCCTCTCAATGCAATTGTTTCAACTATTTAAACTATACTTATTTACTGTTTTATGAATAGATGCAATGGTAATGCATCCAATTTATGACTGATTTCTTCTTTCATAGTCATACGTCGTTTCAATCCTAGTAATCAAAGACCATCTATCTCTTCTATTAAAATTATTTTTAGTATTTTTTTCAATCTGGGACCGTATGAACTAATTTTCGGATTTTGTTTTTTTACTACTGACAAATAGTTTGTACAATCTAAAGCAATTCCATTTTATCTTTCGTTTATTACATAAAACTTGATTTTGCATGTTTTAAATGAAAACCGACTCAAATGTTTAATGGGCAACTTCTGGCTTTATATATTGAATGCAACTCGTCCTACAGCGAAACATACACATTTTATTTAAAACAAACGACAAAACAAAGTTTCATTACCTTGCAATTTTAAAGTAATATCCGCACACTTGCTAGCTCGAGGGAACAAATTTGCAAAGAATACAATCCAAATATGTTAAAATTGCATTATTTCATTAAATTAGGAGCTACAGCTGAATTTATTTAATATGATGATCAAAAGTTAAGTTTGATTGCATCGCATGACGATAATCGATATCATGCCATTGAGGAATATTATCATTGCAGTAAATGAAGACCTATGAAAATTTGGTCTGTGTTTCAGAAAATTATTATATTATTGTTTTTGCACATTTTTCAAATAACGTGAAACTTTTATCTTATAGTTAATATGAAGCGTGAAAAGTATTAAAAAAGCTAACGTTTCAAAAAAATTCAGTTTCCCTGGAAAATTGATATAACAATGATAAAAATAATATGTAACATTTGATAAGTTAAATTACGGGGCCGCCGTTTGCCTCCAATGTGTGCTGTCTCTCAATTCACATCTTTGCTCCTGTCTTGATATTAACCATATTTGGTATAATAAAACGAAAGATAGAAGTGATATTTCAATACTTGATGCTGTTTGATTGCATCTACGAAATCTAATGATCGTTCCCTTGAAATGATTAATTTTCCATTGCCTTATTTCAGCTAGGACTGTTATCTTAGTAAATGCTTGAAAGGTATTGAACTACTTGTTTTTCTTTCTACATAAACATTAAAATGTCAAGATTAAGAAAGGAGTTGTGCTTTTTACCCTCGACTGTGCGCTAAAGCCGTTTGCCGAGGCCACATAATGGCTTCAATTAAGCAGATATAAAATCTTTAATCATTACATATGATATAATCCAATAAAATGCAAAGACTTATTTTGATAACGTTATGCATTTAACATAAGAACCAGTGTATTGGCAGACCGGCGTTTGTCTCCACAAGGCAAATACATCTCCTGCAGACATGGTTGTTTGTCACTCAAATCACGTATTTTGCTTAATATTCCAGAACACCGCAATTGTTCGGAATAATGAAGAAGCCAGAAATAATAAAAAGGCGCATGCAAACTTATCTCCTGTTATGACAACTCCATTGCCAGATAAAATCCCTGTACCAATACAAATGTTAATCTGTTTTTAATGATAAGGGGAAGTTATGTCTACGGTGGAATAATGGAAATCCTCTTGCATATTTGCCGAGTTTTGCATCTGTCGAATCTCAGATTTTCAAACTTATTAAGTTTGAAGCAGTTTAAAACTGTGTTATGTATATTTGTACAATTATTCAATGTAAACTACGGGGACACGACCAGTTACAGGGAATACATATACTCTTATTGAAAGGCACACGCATGTTATCGTTACAGAAAGTCAAAGGGAAACACACAATATAATATCCGATGTATTTGGAATGTACGAGTATTGTGTTTTAAGTTTGAACGCTTTTTTATTGCAAAAGTTGATTTTAACGATCAACGCACAAAGTGTTTAAAACTTAATTTAGTTTTGAGGCTTAATATCAAGCAAACATGATACAAACGTTCGAAGGAGTTATGTGGCTTTCAGTATATTTTGTGAAATATTATTCATAGTTTGGTTCAAAATGCACTTGCAATATTTTGTCAAAATATTCTCAATCAGCAATACTATGTCTGTTTTTTTTATATTCATTTTTTCTTTCGATGTTTCTGTATAAATTATATATATCAGCAGCCTCGAATACTTCTGTTGGAAACTGCATGCTAGGTACATCCACTGACACATTTTCTGTCAAATTTGTCTGTGTTGTGTAAGGAAAAAGGAAAAAAAGTCGGTCTGTCAGCCTACAATTGGGTTAATGCCTCCCTATTACAATTTTAAGTCAACTTCCAACAATAGATTAAGCAATATGATTTATTTGTGTATTGGGCTACGCGTATATCGGTGTTTTGTGAGTTAATTCTGGAAATCGTTTTGTGTATTTCTTATCATCAGTTTCCCACGTCAACGCTTGTCATGATCAGGCCAGCAATGAATAAAGTCTCTAGTTCATTGTCGTTGATACAATGCTGAGAAGAATTAATTCAATATTTGGAAATATTCAAGTTTAAAGATAAAATATTTTTTGCCAAACGTACGTTTATGCTCCGTTGTGCTTTCTTATGATATGGGAAGTTTTCCTGTAAGTGATTATGACGTACAATTAAGTAAAGTTTTAACATGATTGATTCTTAAATGCTTGTAGAAAAATTTCATGGGCAAGTAAAAACGTTCTGGTAGTAAACTAGATTAAACAATACACTGTATGTAATTTTTGAAAACTCACATGTAATCTAAAGTTATGTGGGAACAAAACTTTATAGCGCGATAAAATGAAGCTTGCAGACAGTAATTATTGTATAGCATGTAAACGGTTATTATTGTGATTTTTATATATGTTTTCACCGATCATGCCAATTGCTTAGACTGAATCAAGTAGTTACAGTATAATGATTAATACTGATTTTGATTCACATTTATTAGGCGTGTTCTTTATATTTTTTGCATGCAGCTTTTCACTTGATCATTTATAATGTAAAAAAATAATGGATTTGAAACCAAATTTTTGAATGTTTCTTTTCTATTGGGACAAATACATATATGTCGAAATATATGGAAATCGTTTGCATGGAACTTCTTGGAATGATCGTAATGCATGGTAAAGTTTCCGCAGGCAGAATCCCATTAATAGGAGCTGTATAATCATAGATGCAAATACGGTTTGAGTAAATTGGCTGTGATTATATGAATGTAAGTGCTGTGTTCTGAAGGCGGTCTCATCTCTCTTAGATACTGCATACTTATTGAAAACGATTCTGGAATATAATTATTGCAGACACCGTTGCTAAATCTCATTCATGAATGACAGTCTATCATTATAGCACTTAATTTATTTCTTAAGAAGGTATTTTTCTGGAAAAATATTCCAATAATGTTTCCGGTTTTATATATTTGTCTTCATTTAGAATACTATAGAAGGAAATTCGTTTGTTCCGAATGGCACGTGTTTTGATTTAACCCAATTTAAAGTATATTTGCAGTTATCTTTGTTAATTGCAATTTTAGGTTATAAGACAAGGCAACTACTTTCTCCAACCTATAATATATAAGTGTTCATTATCATTAATATTTTCTTATCTGTCTTGAATAACCGAATCCTGTTTTCCGACATAATGTAATTGGTCATATGAATGTTCAGCTGTTAGCTATTGAAGGAATTTGATTTTAACGTATTCACATTGTTAAATAGACCTATAGAATAAAATATGATATAAATTTACTTTTTTAGTAAATTGGTATTTTATTCCCACCTGCAGTCATTTTGAAGCAGGATTTAAGTAGGATTTAAATGTGTGTATACATTTTAAGAACGTAACTTTGCGAACTCTAGTACGCGGGGGTTTGCAAATCAATTTCGGTAGGATAATAAATGATAATACAAAATAATAAACCAGTAAGCTGTTGATATCATTTTAACTTATTCAAAAAGTAGTACATTCCACTAAGGGTCAGATGGCAATAAAATGACTAATAAGTCAGCACTCTAAATTGTATATGGACCGAGTCAAAAGTAACTTTATCTCTCCGTGTGTGGATTGCCAAATGTGTATTATTCATGATATTCCTGCATCTCTAATCATCCTGCTTATTGTATATTTGAAAATGATAAGAATGATTCCTAGTAGTGTGATTTTCCTGACATTTTAAGAGCATACTCTGCAGATGTCAAGCGGCATGATTGTTTACCTAGCGGGATAGATATTGCCACATGGCGTTCACTGTGCAACCACCAGCAAACTGATAAAAGCCCTGTAATGAACGGACGTGCCCATTCGTTCTGATACTGAACAACGTAATTCAAAAATCGATAGGAAGAACTGATTTAAAATATATTCAAGTACCTTAAGTATGACTCTCCGAGACTCTCACCGGTTGCACCAACCTTGATAAAGGTCCAATAAGCAACACAAAAATGTCCCCACATTTTACACATGTCTCAAATCTTGCATCCTTCAGTTCCATTGATACAATTATCATTTGAATAAGTTTTCTTAAACTATGACAACGCTTAGTGTAATTTGGGTATAGGTTATCCATGATCATATCATGATTATGTTTACAAAGGTCATGGCCACAGAGGTATTTATAACTGAATAACGTCTTGTATCTAAGCAATGTGTACACTATTATTTGAGACTGAGAATTCACTAGATGACAATTGGTTTCGCGAACATTTGGTCAGTTGTCTTGACTATGGGCATACCTTCTCAAAATCCTACACAGCCGATAATGGATAAATATCATTTACATATGGGATATCGTTTATCTGCCAAATGCGTGTTGGATATGATATTGATCCAACTTGTTTATTATTGGAAAACTAATTTAAATCTGATATTCTTTTCGATATCTTTCCGATGTGCAACCGATATGGTGTTGGTCCTATTTCACCAAAACGTATTGATCCAACATCGTTTAATATCTATCCGATATTTGGAAGATATATGTTCGACTTTAATCCAATGTGCAGGGTAATATAGGTTCAATATATTTTCGAAATATTTCCAATATATATGTAATATTGACTAGATATCATTTTGCTGACATAAATTTTTTATTAGTCCGATATGAAGCCGACAAGATATCGATCCAACTTTTTTACGATGGGTAAATCATATAGACCCAATATTGTTTTCGATTTATATCCGTTATTTGAAATCTATAACTCTGATTTTGGACCACAATTGCTTTTTACCAACTACAGCACTATGTTTAAAAAAAAATATGTACCAAACACATACAGAGAGTGTACGCTAATATCGGATTTGATATGACACTTGAGACTTCATCGGACCAATTTGCCGACGTTTCAACAATAAGCCGAAATGTATCCAATGTGAAATTGCTGACTGGTTATTGCAAATGTGCTCTAAAGCAGTGAATTACATAACATTCATTGATTAGGACCAATTCTTGGTTTTGTAGGTATATCGAGAATAATGATTAAGTGGACCAATAAGTTACAGGCAGCTTATTGTTGAGTTAACTGTTTCCTGTAAATATAAAGATAACCGTTTGTTACAATATATATTTATATAGTTAAATCACATTAATACATATAACTTCGATAAAAAAAAATATCCAGTTTTGCTTATAAATAATACTTTTGAGTCTGTAGGCTGGAGGCCATGTCACTACGGCTATGTTTGTGTTTTGGATTGTGTTTTTGGTTGCCTCGAGTGAGCCGCCAGCGGAGCAACAACTGCGCTATTTCGTGTTGCAAGCACGTCCGCTTCCGGTAATGCGTCGTGACCTTATACCAAAGTTCGGTTTGTTGGGTTATGTAATTTGTAGCAAAGGTCAAAGATTTTTGATGACTACTCAGATTGCATGTTGTTTAGCAGGAGACAGCAAAGTTACGTTCATTTTCATTACCCTTAATGTGTATTGAACTTGTAAATATTTCATAAGGTGACAACTCACTTATTGTTTTACATTGTTTGAAAATCATGACACGTTATGATAGTTGGTGTCCGTCTCAAATAGACCATTTAAACAATTGACCGAAGTTTATTTAAATCAATTTCAACTCTCAGTAGATTGTTACGAATATAATTTGACAATTCGGCATCGATTCAATCCTCGTTTAGTAGCGATACAATTAAAATACAAATACTTTGTGCAGATTTCTTGCATTGCAGTAGGCAGAAATGAAAAAAGACTATTAAACATTAAATTAACTCGAAAAAAACGATTTGTCGAATTCCCAAGAAGCGCACTTTCAAAATTGCTCATGCAGGGCATTTTGAAGAGAAGTTGAAACATAGGAATGCTAAACTAGGACAGGTGGAATGATTTAAATTATATGATTTAGATCATAAGTGTGCACAAAAATAGTTCATAAAATTACGGTCGACAGGGATTGTACATAAAGTATTTTCAATTCATAACAAATGCATATATTTTCAATCATTTGTCTAAATTTCTTTATGCATCTTTCAGCAACTAACATTGCTATCAGCGACAATGTCATTATCAGAGATTTGGCAAACTTTCACTATTAATATTTTTTACAAAACAAATATTGTGTTGCTGAAAAAATATATCAATGAATATTTCAGTATTATAATAGTGGCAATAGTCTTTCCGTTTGTTTGTTTTCGCTTTGTATGCATATCTTCGTCAGCCCACCAAAAATGCATACGCAATATATACTTTCCCAACTAAACCGATAAATTGTATCGTGCTGATGATACTTGGGTTTCCAACTTATGTATAATTATCCAACCATGCCTTAAACATTGATCTTCAATTATGTGTTATAGGGCATAGACGGTACCAGCAATCAACGTTCATTACTTCTTTTACATGATATCTGCTGGCCATCTCAAGATACAAGTCCAAGATAATTGTAGACAAACACAATTACGTGGCGCAAGTACTTGGTTTAAACTGGTAACCGAAACGATCTAAAAGGCAACCATACAGCAGAAGTGCACGTTACGCATGAAAAAGACCTTTTTTTTTGATACAGAAAAAATAAGTATGGAGTTTTTGAATCTGTTTGATTACATATGTATCTTTACTCCATATATGAGTCGGGATAAGAATACATGTTAAATTATTTAAAAACTGGACAATTTGAAGCAAGGCTTTACTGTTCGGGGATAAAATAACAGTACATAAACTGTATACTACCATTAGAAAGTCACAAACACTATTCAGGTGTTGAATATTTTGATTTTTAAAATTTATCAACTATTTACGTATGTACAAATATATCCTTGCAATCATAAGGTTTCTTTGCCAAAAACGCTTTTGTAAACCAATGTAAGTCCTCAAGATTGAAACTGATATTGACAAAATGATAAACGATTGGAATCTTTGCTGCGAAATTATAAACAACAACTTCACAGACAACTTTTGCTGCTACATATCAGACTCTGTGATTGTTTCTTGGTCAGTCAATACATGTATCACTTGTTTTATCGCAGACTGAGTGGTAAATCATCCATCAACAAATTGCAATTAGTGTGATTTCCGAAGCAGTAGTATGGATATTTATTTATAACTAATATATGTTTTGCATGTGACGTAAAACGCTAAAATCACTTTGTGAAAAATTGATAAATTTGATAAATGAGTTGAAAGAACAACAGTTCCAATCAAGAAAACTCAAATATAAGTGAAAAGGGCATCACTAATATAAAAATATATCCTTGAGCACTGTTTATATTAACTCTTACTTACTTTATCCGTATACATCGTCGGAAGTTGCCAAGTTTCCTCTGAACTAAATACCTAGCCTTGTGACCTAGTGGTTATTGGTGCGCTGTTGTTTGCTTGTCACCCTCGCGGAATAGACCAGCATGATTACACGACAGCATGACAACACACCGTGTACCCGACTTCGATGAAATAAAGGAACATGTTTCTTCCTGTATTTTCACTGTATTATTATAATAATAATCATAAAAAATACCAAAAGCAACACATTAGGACAACAATTTTTACCTGATTTATATTGCTTTACGCGAACAGGTTGCTTCCATAGATTGATATTTCTTTCAAACTGTAGTTAAATAAATTCAGAAACATTTCGTGATCAATGCTGATATATCTCGTTTTTAAGTCACATCTCTCTTTCAAGTGAATAAAAATGGCAACAGGTGTTATTGTAATTAGGCTGTAGTATAATGATGATGAGACAAAAATTAAATCTCACACTAAATGCTCTTGATTAAACAGGAATGTACCACATATTAATGATTGTAGCAGTTTCTAGGTAATTAACTATTTTAGAAGAGGAAAAATCCACGGGGGTTGAGTGCATATGCATTTGAAAAACACACATAATCAATAAAACCATAAATCGCACCAATCCTCGAAAATATGACGTTCTCGTACGTTTAGTGCAAATAAATTTATTTACACACCATCGAAAATTACGTATTTATGCAAATAAATTTATTTACACACCATCTTCGATATCTCATATTTTGTTTCAATCGTTATCGTTCACAATTAAACGTCATATTGGGGTTTAGCATCCCTCATTGCCAAATCGAGTCAGATATATGCGCGTTTTACGCCAAAACTGCTTTCCTTAGTACTAAGATATTAATGTCGTGCATTGATTTAACTTTTTGCGTTGAAATTATCATAAGAAGTATTTAACACACGTTAGGTAATTATAGTTTAAGTGTATGTTACTGCTTTATTTCGTCCACAAATTGATGAACATGGAAAACTGAATAAAATTGAGCACAAATTGGTCACTGTAAGATGTGATTATTTAGGAAGTTAACGAAGTTATCGTAATATGTTTCCTGTTACAATGGAAATGTCTCTGAAATGCACTATGGACAATAAATTTACTCTTTACTATTAATTCTTGTACACCAACATAAATTATCACTCGTTTCAAACAGTAATGGTGCATTAATTTCAATCTCAAAAAATCAAAGTGACCTCTCATTAAAAGAACCTGAGGGCGTATACTAGCAGTAAATAGAGATTGAAACATTTCTCAGAACGAATCGGGTAAATTTAACTGATCCTGTTTAACTGTTTCCTGTAATTTTGAATATCCGAATGGATTCCTATTCTCATGCTGTCATCATAAGAGAGAACACGATTATACTTACTAGATCAACCTCTTATGTCTTTTAATTTACTAAATATGTTCTTCGTTTATGTTTCTTTTATAAAATGTTTTGAAAACCATTCATGCCTATGTTGGAAACATACACAGTCGCACAGAACGTGTTGTTTTTAAATACGATTTTTGAAGAAAACGTCCCTTAGCAATGGAAAAAAAAATAATTTTAGTAACAAGCTTTACGAATGGTGAGCATAAACTTCTTAACAATTTGAAAGAAAGTTAGACTAAATCATATACAAATATAAACCACTGCGGCATTTTAAATAGATATAAGAAGTTTTTCCAGATCTATCACTTCCTTATATTTTGTTTGGCATCTAATGATTGAGAATTAATGCATTCGCTTGCGCTTTGCAATTATTTGAATAATTGTGTTTCTGTCTCATCTTGATTGTAAATAGATAAAGTGTTTTATACTTATCAAATAGATTACATTGTGTCACACACTAGCCTGAAACCAATAGAAATCCTTTAAAAGTACATGCAACTTGACAGAAAACATTACTTTAATAGGAATTGTAGACACTCTTTATTCGATTAATCGCACCAGTTATATATGTAACCATATTAAAAGTGTTTGATTGCTGTAGAATATTAAATTATTCCAAGAATTAGAATTTAAAATGATTAAAATGTCTCACCTTTTTAAGCATTTGATGAATGGCATGTAACTATCAGATTTTCTCTAACTAAACAGCATTAAATTTTGGTAACAAATAAACAATGGATTACTGTTTGGCTGTTTAACACCAATGTTCGTCATTATTGAGAATACATTATGCAGTTGCTTGTATTGCCTTTTAACCCAATGCTCAAAGGCATTGCTCGTAAATGTCTATAAGATATGGAAAACGGCATGATAATTTGAATTGAATGAAAGCATTTAAAATAGTAAAGTTTTTTTTTTAATCGATAACAGTACTGCCTAAACCAGAATTATCCCACGATTCATGGCTGGGGGCTTTCATGGCTGGAGGCTATGTTCTCCTATCATCAAACATAACCTTGTAATTCAATTCATTTCATTGTTTTTCGCTACAAGATGAGACATTCTTCCTTATTGGCTTTGCTTTTTTACTTTTATATCGGTGTCGTTCATATGTTATATTATGTCGTTGTAGTCGGAAAAAGAACCAGATTTTGACAACCAACCTTTGGCTGTACTAGTCGACAACGAATTGAATTGTAACATGTCCGTCCTTTTTTAAAGATTGTTTTGGAACCGAAAATACCATAACAAATACTTTAATGCATAATTGTTGTAATCTTTTAAAGAAAATACTTTTTGTTTAATGGTATTTTAGTGTACATCACCAACTCACCCAAATGCATATCTAAGTTTAAGCATAACAGAGGCATTTCGTTCGTTTCATGATTTAAATTTGAGCCTTAAATTCCAGAAATTACTTCTAAATATTGTTTTTTGCAAGAATAAGATGGGCTTAGATCTTAGCTTGGCTTACATATAAGTCTTGGCACGATTGTATCTATACTATATCTAACTAGCTATATCTAGCTAGCATGCGTGTGCAAACTGCTGAATAATCCATCTAAAACATCATTTAATTACACATTGGCATATACTTGTACAATGTATTTGAATCGATGACATTTAACCATAATAATAGGATATTTGAATTTATTTTAATAAACATAAGCAGTTTTAAAGTTGTTCAAATTGTCACCGTTTTATGTTAGCGACTTGTATATAAGTAGATGTGCGTGTATGTATGTAATTTTTTAGGCCTTGCGGCCAACTTTTATATAGGCAGTTACATTCTTGCGGTTAACATTTGCTCCTCTTTTTTCTAGCATTGTCACTTGATTTTTTTCATAATTGTTACAATCAGGAGTAATATTTTTTAAAGCTTTATTACAAAATAATAATGTTATGCATTCACGATAAATTGGCAATGCGTTGTTAGTTTCTATGAAACCAGTGAACCAATACTGCGGTGACTTTTATAATAATTAAATGGTCGGTGTAATAGCTGATATATTCACATACGAGCGTGATAAATCCGTTGTTCAAGTACTTTCTCAAGCATATCCAATCATTCAATCAACCTCAAACCTATTTGCCTTATTCTTAAACTATTGAAAACGCCAAATTACTTCTACTCTACTCAAAGGATTGGGTGAAGGGGAAAAGCGAGGCGTTATGGTGCATAATCAGAACGTCATTCCTAACGCGGAGACCTGTGTGACTACTCCCAGTACGTTGAGTTGGATATCATCTATGTCATTGTCAGGCACAAGAAGAAATACTGTCAGAACCATTTTTATATCATCTTTAATATCACTGTTTGGCGGACGTTGTTTTAAACTATATTTTTTAATCTTATTATGCCTTGTGATGCTATTTTTTGTTTGAGTTATATTTGCACTTTTACTCTTTTTGTTTTGCCAAGCGACTCTTGTGAACAATATTTTGCTCATTTATATTTTGCTCGCGCTGTGTTTTCTTGATTTTGTCTGACATAATTCCAACTAGTTCTATTTTCATTCCATTGCTCAATGTCGATATTTTTACGGCTACCACCATTTCCGGTCACCTGCAACGCACAAAATGTCTCCCTGGATTTAATGCTTAATTCAAGAAATATTACCAAAGATACTCTGCAAAGAACGTCCAACTGTGAATGAGAAACACATTAAAATGAGATATGTGAACGAATTAGAAATCAGAGATATTAATTTATGTACTTCACAGATATTCCCAAAATGAGACCGCTCGTCCCTTAAACTTGACTAAAGTCTTCCTAAATATCCAACGGAGATAAGGGAATCTCTTGCGTGAAATACATTGCTGAACAACTAAAAAAGATGACGAAGTGTATGTAAGTAAACGAATCTAAAATATTAGGTCAATAGTAATCCACGATATCAATTCATCATCTAATCATAAAAATAATACTTTATGTTTCAACGTACCATAACTCGAATATATGTATGAATGCATTAGTTGTTGCCAACATAATAATCACTTAAAGTTATAAAAATGAACGTAACCGAGTGACATTTAATGTTTTTGTGTCCAATATTTATACGGCGTGTACCGGGTTTTCACGCAAAATTCATGCTTACCTAGTTGTTTGGTCATGAAATAACAAAAAGACTGGTACAAAGGCTACATTAATATTATTGTACTTGTATATGTGCTATTTGTTATGGTCATTTTTTTATAGTTTTTTACTATGATTTCAATGGATAATGATATTTTAAAAAAGGATGCGATACAAACTCAATCATACTACAGACACTTACCATATAATTCACACCAATACCGATTAAACTACCAACAAGATATGAAGGTACCACTTTATATCGGTCCGTGAAGCGTCAAAAAAGTCAAACTTTGTACGAAGCTCCATAGGAAGCTCTTGGCAAGATTTACTAAAAAACATTAAGTCATCCCGTAGCCAAGGTCGTTTCCGTACCTTGATTTGATTATCTTATTGGTAATGCAATATTATCTTTTGAAAATGTCAAATGGGACATAATTATCATTGAATTTAATGAAAATACATTGTTTTATACTGATTGATCTGATTTTATTTGACAATACCATTTTTACGAACTACAGATAGGAAATGACTTAATTAAGATGTACCGGCCCTTGGTCCATAAAACTAAGTATTGAGTCTCAGTTTGACTCAAAGGTCTTCATATAACGCGAATCATTAATGATTTGAATTTTTCCATTAAATGTTTGTAAATTATATTCAAACAATTTATTTGTAAATTGAAAATGTTTTCGTCGGCAAATCTACTCGTAGCAGCAAATGTATGATAAGAAGTGCTATATTTAGGACCTCAAAACTAAAACTTAGACATAAGTGAATAATGGCCTTTGATATCTTTATATCTGAAATGCCCGTTATCCGTCAATAATAACAACAACTTGGACGTAAATCAAACGGTTTAAGGGGATCTATTAAACATTCGAAAACCGGTAAGAAACATTCAAACGATCCAATAAAGATAGCCGATGCATGATTAAGTTCCCTGGTAAACAAAACAGAAGAATTTAGGGAAATACCATTGACTTCAACATTGACTCAGGAACCTATTGTTATTGAGTTTGCGTTTAACTTTTTTGTATTAAATGTTTTACGTATTAAATTTATAAGTTTATGATTTTTCCGGAGCTTTTAAATGACTGATCGATGAAATATATGTGTGTCCTGGTTTACTAGATGCTTACATATCTAATTGTTTAATTAAGAAATATAACACACCACTAAGGGTCATATTTAAGGATTAAAATTCGACATGTTGCATTTTATTGGGGTATGGTATGTAATGGCGCATTTCAAAATGTTGGTGGACTCCACCCATTTTGAACAGCCCCATTGCATAAACACCCCAATAAAATGCAACATGTCGAATTTTAATACTTATATTTACATTCATTTAAATCTACATTTCTGCTAAAATAAATTGATTATTCAAGAGCATTTTCTCTTTTCTTTCTCTCGTTGTTCTCAACGGTGGGTAAATTAGAACAGCTATCGTAACCTAATTTTATACGACAATGAATGCACACATAAAATAGTTCCTTATTTATATGTTTATTTTCTATCTTTTCAAGGTCAAGAATATTATAAATACGTATTATTGCATACAATGTGTGTTTTCGGTCCGTTATCGTGGTGTATTAAAACGCAAAAACCCGGGCGTTATCGGTAGAAAACGTGCATTATTCAATAAATTCACGTGCCGTTAATGCCCGGTGTTTTGTTTTACATATGCTCTTTCAGGGCCCGCATCATAACAATGAAGGCTGAGCGACCAGGTTTCTGACCGAAAGTTGGTCAACGATGCAAACTTTTGCACAAAAACATATTTTAGAATATATAATGTAGCTGCATATAAATACCAAAACATGAAATAAACCCATTATAACTTACATATTTTCTGCTGAGTTGTCTTTTCCTGGCAAGCTGATGTGTTTACCAAATAGTTTTTTCTGCAGTTGTTTAGACTATTAAAATCACTAAATTATGTCTAAAACGACTCACTCCTCCGAACTTAAGTTATTTCTGTCGATTTTATTTAGAACATACGACTTATATTGACATGATTCCATTACGTCGTATGCAATGAACAAGGAAATTTCAAATATTTTTTCTATGATGCTGAAGATGCTGTACATTTTATCAAGAACATGTTAACAAAATGTTCAGGCTTAAATTAGTTATCAAAACAAATAATGGTTAAAGTAGGACTGAATAGGTAATTAATTGATTACCCGATAGGTATTGTGTGTAAATAATCCCAGTAATCCAGTCAATTTTCGAAAAAACAACACTTTCAAATCGAATGAACACTGCAAAAAATGGCGTCGAAACAAAATGCAGCTGTCGAGTAATGTTGCGGCCCGAATCAATGACATCACTAATGACGTCATACAAGCACCCGTTATAGACGTTATTTTAAACTAACTGTTTTTGCATTTTCGTGACATTTAACAGCATTTTTAATCACGTTTCTTCAACTGTCCAGCCATCATGAAATTATCTACATTAAAATCAATCAAATTATCGTTGCTTATTTTGTTTTAACTGCTTTACTGCAGATTACAGTTTTGCATGTTGCCAATAATTTTACTACGATTTCATTAAAAAAATAGTTCCGTAGTAAATATGCCCCGCCCTTTGGTATTATTGCGCCCAATGACAGGACAGAAGTATCGAACAAACGCACGCGATATTGATGGGAAATGCCATTGCACTTATAACAGAAATAAAGTGCAATTGATAAACAACAACCATCGTTAAGGAATGAAGTGTGAATGTAAATATGACAATATAAGGACCGGCCAGTCAGCCACCGAAAGTGTATATGGACCGAGGCGTTAGCCGAGGTTCATTCACCTTCGGGGGCTGACTGGACGGTCCTTATAATGCCATATGGCCCGAAGTGGTGTGTTATATTTCTTATATTATACCGAACAGTTCTCATTACCATTCAATATTTAAAAAAGCGATTTAGATGTGTTTTATCAAACAAAGCTAATAATGTTTACTTGCGACAAGTTTTCGCCGTTGTGAAAATAGCAAGCCGCACTTACCAATTGTATGACGTCAGCGGTCCATATTACATTTTTGGCCGGTCCGGACCTCGCCAAAATGTAATATGGACCGCTGACGTCATTAAACTGGATTTTAATCATAATACAGTGATATACGGACCGATCGATTTTATATATACAAGGAAGGAACAAATTTATGTGAGGTTTAATATTTTAGGATAAAATAACAATTGTAAGGTTACGGCCATACAAAATAGTTTAAGCCTCCAGTAGACTCCTATTCCAGTGATTCGTGTTTCACTGACAGTTCAAAGGCGATAATCACGTCATATATCAATAAAGCTGTGTGATACATATGTAGAATGTTTCATAGTCGTTTTGGCCCTAGTCTTGTGCCACTAAACAGATTTTATGTGTAAATGTTTGACGACTGTACCTGTCTCTGTAGTAAAATCAAACGATAACATAAAATGAGCCACATCCTAGCGATGTTACAACACGACGGACATAATAGTTCCCTGACAGTTTAATGATATCTAAATGCTAGGAGGATGTCCTGAAAATGTTCAATATAACTGCCTGTTTTTATTCATCGATGCTGCAGACGTCCATTACATCTCAAAACTTCTATACGTGCATAAACGTGATATCATTAATCTCCGGTCGGTTTTGTTTTTCTATTTTCACTTCTTAATTATTCAAAGGAATATTAAAACAAGTGATCTAAATGAATTTGAAAATGAAAGTGATAACACTAGGTAATCTAATTAGTTCGAGTATTTTTCGTTTGATCAACAGGAATGCTTCATGAAATTCAGATCCAGGACATTTGATGGGCAGCAGGTAAAACACATCCACATTCCGTTGTGTAGTTGAATCAATAACGTTAATTCAATTCACCGGTAACACAAAGAATGCCATCATGGTGAAATGGATATTAATTGACACGCTTCCAGAGATTTTTTTGCATAAAACGACCTCAACAAAAAAAAATGCTGAAAAGAAATATAAGAACTGAAGATGAAACAGATAGAAAAAACACTGGTAGGCACACCGAAATTTCGACAAATACATGACAAAATGTAATCCAACAACAGCCGCTTGAAAGCCATCGAAGATTCATTTGAATTTTTGATCAATTCTGTTACAAGGTCGTACTGTATTGTATTTCAGCAGAATATAATTTAGAATCACATTGCCGTGGTCCTTGATTGTATATTGCTGATCTTCATGACTTCGTCTTTTTTTAACCTTCAGCTGCACTTTCTTCCTTCCATTTACACTTTGTGGCTCACAAACTATATCGTCGATTGCATGCGTTGATAAGTGCCTGAATATAAACAATTAATAAATAATATTTAAAAAATATGCAAAAGGTACATAAATAAAGTAATTTTCAAGGCCATGCGAAATATATCTTTAGTGTTTAAATAGGTCAAATGCTGGAAGGTAAAACATGATGATCTTACGATTGGGGGTACCAGGTTATTTGTATGTGATAGTGGCCAGCGGCAAATAACGATAATTCTGAATCTTGATATCTTGAACTTGGTATACTGTGCATACAATAGCATCGATTTCATAGCAAAGGCGTTGAAAATCTGTATTTTGTTGTATATTGTATTAGTGTATCAACTATATTGATAGTTCATGTCGAACTTTCTTTAAAAGTTGATGCTATAACATCGGCTGTCTCAGCCAAATGGTTAACGGAATACTATTATAATAAATACGACTTGTCAACAATAAAACTTAGTCGGTAACATCTGTGGGCCGTATTATGTTACAGCTTTTCCTGAAATCTTTATTTCTTTGACATGTAAAACGGTTCTGACAATTCCTTTTACATTAATATATTTGCTCTGATAAAACAGAATTACAAATATAACTCGTCTTTTATTTGTTGGAAAAGACTACTGTTTCTATGAATATACATCTGTTTTATAAGCACAATAGATTAAAAATCCGCCTTCTTTTCAGTGGTCAAAACGGCAAAGAGTCAACATGTTCTCTGAAATTGTCCAACACCGCCTTGCATGGTATATGTGAGGTTAAAAGCTTTATTAACGATACGTAAACTACGAGGGTAGTAATGATATTAAAAACACAGGAACAAAGGTGAACCGGCGATAAAATTATCAGAAATTCAACCAATTTCAATTAAATTCCCGGTCTGCATTTATATAATATTATTAGAACAGTATTTTCGGAATGAAATCTTTTTGTGAAAAACACAGGAAAACCTACACAATCCTTCAAATTATCCCACTATCGTTCCCGATATCAATCTTTGGCAAAAAACACCACAAGGCTAGATGAGTATTCAGTTAGAAAAAAATCAACGTCCCTGGGCTACCGCTTATTTTATTATTAAATTAAATAACAGTGCTAAAATAAATTACTTTCGACATAAAATTGATACAACTAGTGGGAAATATATGAACTTACTTCATTTTATACGTTCAGTTTTTAAAATAAAATTCTGACGGTATTGAGATATATTTGAAATTGACCAATCATTTTGATCATTGCAATAATACTATGAGTTGACAGCTACATATAACGACTTGCGAATATACTTGCAAGTCTTTAGGTAGCATTTTCCTATCTAAACATTTTCTTCCACTCCCTTAAGCATTTCCTTAACTGGATTAGATGCACCGTTTATCATTTTTTTATAATTGAGAGCGAAGAGAGCACTAGTTTTGAAAGTCACGATTAATTAGCATTCGTTGAAAACCTCTGGCGCACGTTAGCAATTCTCAACCGAAGAATAATATCATTAATATAAGAAAAACAAATATTGACAGAGAACAGTAAGACCTTAAGTGCAGAAGGATAAACTGCCATAAGTCGTGCTGAATCGTGCGATTGGATTCAAAATGCAAATTTACGGGTACTAAGAACGAATGAAATTCCTGGACCTGCACTTGGATATAAACATGAATGTTTTTGTTTTGCTTAATTTGGTATTTTATCAAAGGAGAACAAATCACTTGGGTGTTGTTGTTTTTATTTCAATACCACTACTCACTATATAACGATCATATAGTTTTCATGGATATATGTTTTTAAAAAAATGTTGGACTGGAACAATGTCGCCATGTTGATTGACCGTCTGTTCCTATTTCTCTTCACATTTCGCCTGTGCAGTCGGGACTCTGACTATTTGTTTGAGCGCGCCCTCCATCCATTACCCCTATCATCCACTTACACGGACCTACTTCTTCTGTTCAAGGAGATGATAACGAATTTTGTGTTTTTAAGGCTCAATAGAGGCAAACCAGTTTGTTCAACCAATATTCACTAATCATTATGGTAACATATTTGGGGTCTACAGATTTGAGAATAAGCAAACAGGCTTTTTCTGTGAAAGAGTCTGTTACGTGAACAAGCCGTGTGATTCACGTCTTTGAAATATTGCGTGAAAACCTACTTTTTTAAATTAATTTATGACTTAAAGGCAACAAGTTCATTTGAAAATATATCCAAGTAAATGAAATATCACAAAATAAAAAATCAAGTTCAAAACCGGCTAATTTTCAGTCTTAATCACATTTTGAATTTCATTCATATGAGATCGAGAACGCAAATCATTTGAAGGCGTAAGTCAGTTTGCCTTTCTCTGATCAGAGGTGACTTGATTACGAACATGTAATGTAAATGCGCTCTGACTTTAATTTAAATGTGATTGAACGAGAGGATATTAATGTCTCCAATCAAGGATTAGTTCCGGCGTATTATGATTCACGTCAAATCAGACGTATAGCTAAGGTTGGAATTTCTCAAAACTCAGTTACTTTTCTGGTAGAATGCAACCAGAAATTCTAATATTCAATCAACCGAGGCAGTATTTCCAAAACCGGTGTATGGATGTAATTCCTGATACAGTTACGTCTATTTCACGTCAATTAATTAAAATGTTATCCACACAGGCCTAGCCATTAAGGCGAAGAAAAAAACACCGTAAATTTGAAACAGACCATTCGAAAAACATAATTCGTGGGGTTAAAGCGAAAAGGTTCTTCTCCTTTATTTTATGTCACTTAGAACAGATTCTCTTTCACACTCGATTCACATTTCATAAAGAAAAATACATATAGCACATCTCTAAATATTCAGATGTAATCTTTCAAAAAGAAGGCATTTTCATAACTTGTGACATTTTTCACCTATAAGTACACAATCTGACAAAAAAATATTTTCTAAAGTGTTTTCAGTTTTATTTCAAATTATAGTCTGTAACTCATATCCGTAAAAGACCATTTTTGTTGATGTTATTTGTAAAATGTTATAATATTCATAAAATATTATTACGAAATAAAACAAACTCAGTTTTTAAATGTTGGAAAAAATATGGTCGTTGTATGAGATATTGTATGAAGTCTCCTTTCCTTTCCTTTACCTCGTAATTCACAAAGAGCCACCGTCGTTCATGCGATAATAACGTATTGATCAGTTATCTGTGTAACTATTAACACTCAGTTCCCTCGCTTTCTTTCGTACACCACTCTCTTTCTGCCCCTTTTCCTTTCAGTGTTTACTTTAATATCACTCTCTGTATTTGAATCCACATCTCTCCCCCTTCTCTCTCTCTCTCTCCCCCTCTCTCTCTCTCTCTCTCTCTCTCTTTCTCTCTCTCTCTCTCTCTCTCTCTCTCTCTCTCTCTCTCTCTCTCTCTCACTGTCTTTTCATATTTATACCTATCTTTCTCTCTCAGAATCTCCCTTCTCTCTTACCCGACCAAACTTTCTCATTGAGCCTTTCGCCCTCTTCATACCGGGGGCTACCCAATATCTCTTCATTTCTTATGGTTTCTTCCTTCTTTCTCTTTTTTCAATTCCCCCTCTTTATCCCCGCTGTCTCTCCCAATTCGTCTCTGGCACGAACGCTATAGATGAAGTGTATACGCCAAATATGTGCATAAGGCTGTTTCGCTTAGCGAGCCATTTGCCGATTGGTAAACGTAATAAACGTACATATTTTCTAGTTTAACCCTGTTTTTCACGAACGTTTTCTTTTTTAGAACAACCAACATGTAAATAGTTTTAAAGATTACAAATAATTTCAGTGACAATAAAGCGATTTTGAATGCCTTAATTTAAACTGGCAAATTGACTTCGGATATTCAAGATCGCATCAATTATCCCAAAATTATTTTCAATCCGTAAATGTGTTAACTGCCATTTGATTCTTTCCGCATTCCATTCAGAATTCCATTTCTATAGAACTGGCTGATCAGCTGTTTTCGAACAACTGCGTGACTTAATAACTTCTGATCATGTCAAATGTGAGAAACAAGATTGATTTTGTATAGTTTCGTCCATAGTTTTGTTTTTAATTTGTTTAAGACCTAATTGATTCATCTTTAAGCAATTCAAACAACATAATAACATTATAAAGTATAGAATGGTTATAATAATAATAATGATTTGATCATATTTTATTGATTTAATCTGCATTTAATAGCAATGCATATAAAAACATGCATATGACGCAATGTTAATGTTCATAGTTTTTCCAATATATCAGCAATAGCTCCACGAGTCCGTTTCGGCCGTTCAATCGTAATATCTGGTCGCTGGATGCACAAGTATTTCGAATGTGACAGTGATAAACGCTTATGTAAATGCACAAAAGAACATAAGGTCAAATACCTTAGCAATAAACTTTCAATATTCAATATTCTGAAAAAAAACTAACAATGGGGAGGAAAATTAACCAGTTAGGCAAATTTCCTCTTTTTGGTACAAATGTTTCTAACATAAAAATTATGATTAAATAGCAATAGTATGTGTATAACGGCCTTATATTAAAAAGAAAACCTTTTAACAGAATGTTCTTATAACAATAACGTGATGCATCACGTAAGTCCTGTAAGTTTTGTTACCGATGAATATTCATCATTCTCTTGTTATTGGTCGGCGATGAACACCGGTTAAGGCACTCTTGACTCTTTTAATCATAGATGAAATGTCTGCAATCGGAGATATTTGTTTCGTATGCCAAATGATGCAAGCCTTCGCGTGATTAATATGTTACATGTCCCTCGTCACATCGAATAAAGCTGGGCTCTAGCATGTGGTTCCTCTGCTTAACACTATTTTAATTCATCACTCTATATTTCCGCATCATAGGATATTTCATGCACAACATTTTCGATAGAACGTGGTGAGACAAAGCTTGCGTTCAACTAAACATATCATGCATGGCTGGTTAACAGACATCTATTGTTAGGATAAAGACGGCGACAATTATCAATATTTCAATATCAGTTCTCATCAAATGATGAGGACAGTATACATGGTGGGGTCACCGTCGGCTCTGAAACATTTTATCATACAGAATATAAAACGTTAGATGTTAGACATATAAATACTTGACACTAATGAAACCGTTTTAACATTGATAGCGTTATGATGATTATCGGCTCACGCATTTCTGTCATGTTTTCGATAAAGGTGTTTTACAATATTTTGTATGATTTAGAACAATTCGTGTACAGCAAAATGGCTGAATAACAATGTCAACACTTCTATATTTCACAAACACTATTGTCATTTATCCTTAATAAAATTCATCAACAATATGTATTAAGTATGCAACTACTTATTGAATTAAAATTGACACGGACCATGCAAAATGTTGAAACTAAAAACCGGCGAAATGAATTTAATTTCTCGAAAAGCGAAAAAGTTGAAAGTTCCACCACTTGTGTGTATGTTTATATTCATATTTTCTAGAAGTGATGCAACTATGCATGCTACTTAATTGTAATAACTCAAATCATATATAATTGCAATTTGGTCGAAATCGCTCAGATGTATTCTAATTTTCTGGAAATTCATTAATAACGATGCTGCAGAGAGTCCTCCCTTTTTTGGGCATAGTCACGCCACTAACACAATAATACAAATATATTACACTATCACAACAACTTGTTGCAATGCGTTGTATACTGGAGTTATTACACAATATAATAACCAGTTTTATGAACTAAGAAGGCAATTATCAATGTAATATTCAATCAAAGTTTGTTCGTATCTACAATTTTTTTTATTTAAAATAGAGAATAGAAATGGTGTTGTGAGCTTGATCCGTACCTATGACCTTCCGTTTACAGATTCCTTGATGAAAAGCAACACGAGTTTTCGGACTTACTAGTCGAAAATAATCCTGGAAATAATGTACAGTTTGTTATTTTGATGCATCATTATGCATAAATGCTGTCTGTATGTTAAAAAGAGATTACTATACAGATCTAATGTGAAGCAGATGATGAAAACGGACATTAGTTTCAACGACTTACGTTCACTAAGCTTGTATTATGATATCTTTATAAATGTCTTCATTACACACACATCTAGATAGGAAAATACCATACAACCTTGGTCATGTGGTGGTAGGCATTTGTAGGAGCTATCAACTGGGGTCATACGTTGTCGGTTGTCATACAGAGTTGGTGCTTGAAAGATGATGCCAAACGTTCCCACTAAACAAGCCACTGTGAATATCCACAAGAATAACCTGTCCAAAACCATTGCAACATATTTCCAGTCTTCGAGAATCTGTAATTTTGAATGAGTGTTGTTGTTCAACCATTTTAACCCCAAAGGTTGTTCATGTTTATCTATATATTATATCAAGATCATTTTACCAAAAAAAATAAAAAGCTAGGTCATGAGATGGAGTCTCACTGTTTCTGATATCATCTTATTTGGGGCATCAGTACAGTTCTTTACCAAGGAAATGAAATGCAGCGTGATTGTATATGCTGTCATATTAGTCAAAACATAACACTAAAATGAAGAAATAAGAAAAAATAACCAAATCTTTGTGCATATGTTTGCTAACATATATGCAAAGCACTTTTTACGTAATGCATCCCTCATTACCGAAGCTGTATGATCGCCCCTCTTGAGGTGTTCAGCAATGAACACAATGCTGTCAATTGCCTCCTGAACTTCCTCTGATAGCACGTTGGCGTCTAGCCCTGGATCCTCATGCGCCGTAAGCCGTAAAGACTCGTAAATGTCAAGATCATTTCGGTTTACGTACTGGTCTCGCATCACCATACCATTCCGAGTCCGCACGATGGTTCGGGCGACGTTTTCGAGTTCTAAATTTGGTCGTCTCATTAATAACATTTTTGGCAAAATGTTAAGGAAGACGCGTCTCACCCAAGGTGCCATCGTGTGAGTAGAAGGCGACCGGAAGTGGACGTTCAGTGTAATGACAGTCACAATAATTGATAAAGTTATTAAAATCATTGTAAACAGCAGGTACTTGCCGATCAGCGGAACCACAATTGAAGTCGGAGGTATAATCTCGGCCAATAGCAGGAAAAAGAAATTAAGTGACAGCAAAATAGAGATGCACAAAGTAATCTTTTCGCAGCTGTCTGAGGGTAAGTAAAATACAAGAATGGTCAGGCAGGATATTGCAACAGAAGGAATGATCAGATTTACGGTGTGAAACAAGGTTTTGCGCCTCATTGTCACATTGTATGTTATGTCTGGGTATTCGGTGTTATTATTCACATTCTTTTCTGCAGTGACCTCGAGAATGTCCCATTCACCAGATTCGTAAAAATCACGGAGATCGATGCCATTGAATATGACCTCTCTTGCTTTCGGGTTGGTAGAGCATTCATGAATGAGGTCAACCTGGTTGCCGTCGTAAGTCCAGGAAGCAAACCGCATGGAACAGAGTTGAATGTCGAATGGAAAAAACTCGACCTCAATGGTACACGAGCTCTTGTAAATTGCCGGCGGTTCCCATACGACACACCCTTGGTAATCAACAGTTGCCTTTGTCATGAGGGTAACTTCGTAATTTCCATCGGCACTGAAAAGGAAGCCTATTTAGACTACCGAACAAAAACTGAAAAACTGTGTTTAATTAAGAAACTCTGTCGAAACTTAGTATTATAATCAAGCAATTTTCAGGTAAATTGAAACAGGCACAAGTGGTTTTCAAAGCCAAAAACATACACGTAAAATAAAAGTTTAAAGATTGCTGTATTGGACTGCATTTGTACTCTTATGCTCTCACCCTATCTTTATATGTATTCCCCAAAAATGGCAATCTGCCAGAGATAGTTTACAACAGCGCATGTCGAGTGACCAGATGTTTAACAAAATATAAATCTTTAAATGCAAAAAAGTAAATATTCAGAGTTCTTAGATTCCGTCTTACCTGAAAATATGGAAAAGAATAAAGAATAGAATGAACGATTACACTATTCGTTAAATCACGCGGTTATATGTTTAATATTAAATGACTTGCTTTTGAAGTTTGTTTTGTGATGTACATTTGTTTACGAAATTAATTTCAGCAAACACTAATCTGTGTCTTTAAACAAGCATGAAAACGTCACGTACTTGTTGAATAGGACAATATCAGGCAGCCATATGTTTTTGGAAGGCAGTTCGAGTTGCCTAATTGTTCAATATTCCTGCGGATCCCACTGCAGATTGATATCTCTCCACTCCTGGTGAGAAAAAAGGTCACAGCAGGAACATACTTTTGAAGGTTATTGGGTTCTGTAATTTACCATCACCCCATGGTTCTACATACACTGTTACTATATTTAGGAGTAAATTCCATGCCGAATAAAAGAAGAGGTCGTGTTGCTTTCGAAAGAATAAGAATACAGCACGGCGTCAATAGAAGGAAAGCAACACATATCTCAATGTCAACTTGAATTCATATCACTCCTGATAAGCCTGGATGATAGGACAACATATACACATGTGAGCACGCGGAACAAAGACATTGAACGTCCAGGCGTTTGATGTTTAATGTATGCCTGTGGTATTAAATATGATTGAAACAAATGGTTTTTGAAAAATGATTTTTTGTAATTGTGTTCGATGTCTTTGGCGTTTAACCTGTGCCATTTAACGGGATTTATATTTAAAAGTTTGACTACTGAGCACGTTTCTGTAGCTTTTCATATAACTATTGATAAATAAAGTAAGCAGCATTTTTTATTTCCGAAATAAATTACGCTTTGAAAACTATTTAATGTGAGAGCAATGCGCGAACTTGTAAGTTAAGAAAGCACATATTATTATTATTATTATTTTTATTATTATTATTATTATTATTATTATTATTATTATTATTATCATTTTCTTAATAGAGTCGGTATAAAATTGATTAAACACGTCGTCTTCATTTTGCCACATAACTATCAGTGCAATAAAAATATTCAATACGTTTGTACTTCATCATTTACGTTGCACATATCGAGCGTTTTGATTAACCTGTACTACCATAATATGTTTGTTTATAATGTATTCATAAATATTCAAAGGTATTAAAGCGAAACGTTTTATCCTTTTACTGTAAGAAATGATCCACTGCTCTTGTTAAGTGCACCTGTCTAAAGTAACGAAGAAAATTTAAGTTACTTATTTATAGATATTCATGTTCCAAGAATAAATTAATGTGCATCAAGATTTTCGACAAAACAGAATGTACGGATAAACTAGCAAGTCAGTCGCCTCAAGAGATATATGAATATACAATTAAACTATATGCATCGTTAAAAGTTTACTGGGATATCACATTTAAATAACAATAAAGAACCCCATGTGTAAAATATTTGTGTTGGATTTGCCGGAAAAAAAATCAGGTCTCTCATGAATATCAATATCATCAATTGGTAATTTGCATGCGGGGGAATTATTTTTGGCTTCACTGCTATTCTTATCATTTTTCATTGTCATTAACATGCATTAGTCTGGCGGCAATATTCACAAACGGAGTTAAGAATCGTTG
The DNA here is from genome assembly GCF_026914265.1 of Mya arenaria. Taxonomy (NCBI): domain Eukaryota; kingdom Metazoa; phylum Mollusca; class Bivalvia; order Myida; family Myidae; genus Mya; species Mya arenaria. The sequence continues at coordinate 15,952,654 of NC_069124.1, read as the reverse complement.
GTTGTCCATCATTGACAGGCGTCCATACACGCTTATTTAACAAAGTGCATATTTTCTTTTATAATGGTATTTATCATAATCCGGTAACGTATTTACTTAGTAAGCATCTTATTATCGCTTTCCTAAACTGTTTTACTCCACAATTTGTAAGTGCGTTCTTAACATTGCATATAAAACCAAGATTATGTAACTGCATTGGGGCGTCTTATCAACGAAAGTACGGAAAAATATATCGTTAGATCAAGAATGTAAATAAAATATTGCGTTTATGTCCCGGCTTGAATTGAAGATGTTACTTGCATATTCAAACTACTTGAGCGTGTCTTTAACGTTAATAGCCAAACAACTTGTTAAACAACAGATATTAATACTTCCAATGCGTGGAATGTCTACTTTGAAACAGTGACCATACGATATGATCGATTAAAAAAAAAATCACATGGCTTGTGTTAGAGTATAAACTCAAAGCACATTTTGGAATGTCTTGAAAGAGCTAAAATGAGTTGACATTTTCTGTTAAGTTAAGAATTTATACAAACTGTACATACCTGTCTCAGCCAAACATTTGTCGTCATCACCTGGTTCAGCTCATCCTGGAATAAAACCACTCGGCCGTTACTGTTATGGAATTATTTTGAGATATTATGAGGATACCGCTAGTATACTTTCAATAACACATCTCAGGTTTAAATTGTCAATATATTCTTTACAGAAACGTGTATTTTATTTTATATTAATAATATCTGTCATGTGTTCCCGTTCCGGATAGAAAAATTCCGACCCGAGGGCACCTGCGTTGCCAGGTAACGAGGCTTGCCGAGTTACCGGCTACGCAGCGTGCCCGAGGGTCGGATTTTTCTATCCGGAACGGACACACATGATAGATATTTTTTCTAGCATACCTTTAATTACATTTTTTGTGAAGAAAATACATAAGAAAGCGCGTTTTTATACATTTCACCAAAAAGCGCGTGCGATGATGTTTACTGACGTCATGACGCGCAGTAATTTGTATTCACCGCATACGTCAAAAAGTTCCTTCGATATCACGTCTTTTAAGGGTTATTTTGTTTTGTTTTTAAGGAATACTTTTGTAAAGTTAATGTTAATCGAACTCATCTATTGAAATCTCATAACTATGGTTACATTTAGTGTTTAATAAAAGAAAATGAAAGTGTTACGTCACAGCGCGTGACTCATCTGGCATGGGGGGATGCCAGATGGAGTTTTCCAGCACGGCTGAATTCACCGGAAATGCCTATCCGGTGTGCTAGAAATAAGTGTGTTAAACCTGAAGAAAGAATAGTCATCAATTGAGTACAGGTTACATTTAATACCAATGTCGAATAATGTTTAGACATCCATGTCTATGCGTTATACTCCTTAAGTGTTTGTTTTGCATTGAGCAATAGTAACTGTTACAGTATGAAATAAATGAAAGTACAACATTTACACACAAATAAATTTAACAAAATAAAATTGACATTCTAAAACATCCCTTTATACACTTAAATAAACTCTCGTTTATCCACTAAAATTAAAATAATGAATATTGATGTTTTCCAGATAGTCTGGAGTCTAAAGTTGCAAATCGCCAAGTATATTTTCTGTCTGTTGTTTACTGTGATCATGTTGTTAACTTGGAACATTTAATAGTAAATATGCAGAGTCGAGGACGTAGAGTGTGACTTATATGATTCCGACGGGTTGAGGAAATGTGTTATATTTGTTCAGATATTTCAAAGCAGTTTTTAATCATTAGAAACTTAATAGTGTTCAAATTGTCAATTTGGTCAAATTGGATACTTTATTGAAAACAAATGCTTACTACGAATAGAATGTGTTCGTTTGAAGCAAAAATGACAATCAGCCAACATTTGAACTCAGTTATATGTTCATTAAACACTTAATGAGCAATCACTACATGTCTGGAACGATATAGTTGCCCAATAAAAGATAATTTATCGGCCACGTAACGAGCAGCCTAATAAGTCGTCGATTGCAAATCGTAAAACTACATTTATTTAAAAAACTTGATTGTAATTCGATTTTACTAAGTATTTGAAAACGTTTAAAATGTAAAGTAGAATTGTATGTCATACGCATTTCTAACATCTTGAACTTCTTGATATACTAAAGTTAGTCAATATAGACAACAGCGCTCATTTGACGTCCATGTACTAATGTAATAATCCAGTAGTGTTGATTGATGCTGGCAATGCACAAACCCGCGATTGAATGTTAATAAGCATTGCCACGAATTATTTGTTTCCATGTTTGCATCGAATGCTATTTTACCTAACAAAATTAAACGTCATTAATTATACTCAAACACCAATTTGGAAGAAAAATCATTTCATTAACGTATGTCAGCAACACTATCTGAAACCCACGTCTTATTATCACAATCATTGTGGAAAAATAATAAAATTACAACTGCGTTTAACCATCATTTGTACTGAATTCTTCAAACGATGATTTTAAGCAATGCTGATTTAATATACAGTACATTCAAACGCAGTTCTTTTAGTTACATTTCGTGTTCATATTGTTTCTAGAACTCCAGATATTCATAACAGATTTAATTGATGATGTGCGCATCTTTCATGAAATAGATCGTTGGTTACCACTCCTTATACCTTTCTCGTTTGCGCATACAATTGACACCAGTTTATTTTTTAGTCGAGCCTGGTTTAAAATGTGACGACTAAATTAGTATGGACTTATTCTTTTAAAGTTTAAACCACTTCTGTTCACCAATGATATTCAAACTTACAGGACATGCATGTTTACCCTTATGCTTGATTTGGCACTTGTAGAATAGCTCGTTCTTGTTAGTATGCCATTGACTTATAAAATCATGCTTCTGATTTCATGCAACATACAAGGATGAAGGAATTATTGGTTTTATATGAGCTCAGAAAAGTTTGCATGTTTCTGGTTTATTCCATCGCTCAGCTATTTGCTTTATGTGTTATTAATAAGCATTGGCGTGAATTCACTTCACGTCAAAGAGGTAATACCGTCATGTCTTATGTTTACATACAGACAAGAACATACAACCGCCATAAATTCAGTGCACATTGATGCAATCGTTATTTAAAAACAAATGGCACCATTCATTAACGAAACTGACTAAATGCAGGCATCGTGTTCATTATAAAATGAATGATGTTTGAAAGTTCTTAATCATTCAAATTTACACATATGTGAACATTTTGTAGTACTTTTGTGAGCAAATTGACCTAAGATCTACATCGCCAAAGTTTGTTAATGGATCAACGAATCTATAGGCAGAAGACATTGATTAAATACATATCGAAGAGGTAGGCGATCTTGTTAACCTTGATATTAACTATCTCAATATTGTTGCATTAATCGAACAAGACAAAACAACAATGATCAATTAATTACCAATCTTTGAAAACCATAGCCATAGGTTCGGGTTTGCAAACTACTAATTTCAACGAAATGATAGTGAAACTACAGCAAGCCTTTTAATATATAAATATATTAACCTTCGTAAAGTCAAACACCTTAAAGCTTACAATACGACATACATATATACGTTCACAACACAATTTACACTTGCCATCACACACATTTGAATATGGATACTTAGGAAAGTTCTTAAAATATACGCAAGTATTGAAGATTATTATAATAACAGCGCAACATGTGTCTCAATTATTTACTTCTGCACTCATGGGTAGTAGATATTGATGTTATAGAGCAAAACCAGTTGTTTGTTGATTTGAGTGTTCAACAACAACGTATGCCATAGCATTCTAAAAGTGTATGGACATTTTTTATTGCCCTTTCGTATTTAAAAATTATTCTAATTCATACAAGATTTTATATTCTGACTGAAAAAATGTCCATGCGTCTTTGCAATTTACTATTTTACATAACATTAATGGCATTTAAGTTTAATAGCAAAACATATTGCTAATCACTGAAAAAATATTGAATATTCTTAGAACAACATTTATATGTGTAAATATACTTACTACGTCGATGATTTGTGACAGCCGAATTCCCATCTTCACCGTAAGCGGTTTGTGTGTGTTGTTTCCGATGGGCCGAATCAGTTTGTTGTACTTGTTCTGTATAAGAAGATCGTGATACAAGCGTTTTGCATCGTCGTTGCCATCGGCATAACTCAAAATTTCGCATATGATAAACACCACAAGACATCTCGTGACGCACAAATCTAGTTTTTGCATGACCTTCTTTTTACCACCGACAGTAAATTATTGTAGTCCAATCATAACCTTTGTATTCTGTCACGTATATCTAGCCAATTTACTTGTTTCAAATATGAAATATGCAGGCGATTAAAATGCGTCTAACGAGATGTTTGATATTGTATATAGCCTCACGTTCCGAACTCCTGTGCCATCTATCGTATTGGAGGATTCCCGTGATGCCACAAGCTAAGGCAGGACTCGGTAGCAATCATCAGCGTTACAACAGGTTTTTTGTAGGGCTTAACATTTACTCTTGCTTTCATATTTCGCCGATATGTCGCTGTAATCATTGTTCTGGAAATTAACAGTTTGGAGTTTAATTATAAAACAAATATGTCTATCATCGGAAATAAATCACGTTTGAATACAATCATGAATCATTCTTTTCACATTGCTAGTCGATATTTAAGCTGCTTTGTTTTGTGTGTCTCTTTAAGGAAGAGCATGGTAGACAGTTTCTGCTTCAACTATCCGTAATTTCCAACTGCATCATTGACTGATAGCGAGCTTCAAATGACTTATTTATGTACAGCATATTCCATATAAACATCTTTCGACTGGTTCAAGAATTGACTAGTGCATACTTGCGTATGCGCGTCTGTGACGTTTTCTTTAAAAATGTTTTGTTTTTTGTGGTTTCAATCACTACTGAGTCCATTTTCACAAATAACCTATGTAAATTAACTGACATGTCTGAATTGTCACTTATGTATTTTTTAAATGACTAAACCGGAGCATCCTTAATCTTGAAGCAGCTGGGCTTGTCCCAGTAGTTTTATGTAATGCAAGTCAGTTTTATATACAACGATACAATGAAAACTAAAGGGACACGAACCAAGAAATAACTTTGATATTGTTTAAAGGCACAAGCATATAAACCTAAAATAATTTGAAAGTGAGACACGTTAATTCGTATCCAATGTGTTTGAAATGTATGAGTAACGTGTTTTAAAAGAGAGAGGCACCTAGACACGTAACAATAAAATGTAAATTCGACTCTTTCCCCCCACAATATCAACAATGCGTTTGAACATGAATAGAACAAATATCACCACAGTAAGTCAAATAGCATTTGTATAATTTATATAGCTTCATTACTTAAATAATGAAAACAACTCCTCAAAGTAATTTTAACTAATCTAATATCACGTTACATATATCGGTGTAAAATTTCAACGACGATTAATAAGGTTTTTCAGCAGCCGGTGCAGCAGCAGAAACAGCAACAGTTATATAATGTTTAATGTTGGTAGAGTATTTTTTTCTTTGTCAATAGTTTTCTTCATTTTAATTAAGTTGAAGTCTTAACATCATAAATCAACAAAGGTCATATTGAAAATAAATAAGTCCCTGCCATACGCTGAATTTCTATGGATTTTGAAAACCCAAGACACCGATCAAATATGTCGTAACAAATACCTAAAACATAATGAAATGAAGCATAAAATGGTTTTTACTGTCATAACTACATCAATGTTTTCACATTTTTTTTCGAAATGCTTGGACTAAAAGAAGTAGCTCTAGTTTTATTATTATGAAGTATATTGATAAACCCTGTACTATTTATATTTCATTATTCAAGCTTTTTTTCACCTAATGAGTTACACTTTAATATACATTTGAGACTCAATTTTTAATACTTTCTTTGTACTGGAGCAAGTACATATGTATATCGTAAAAGAAATGTATGCAAATCGTTAAAGTTGAAATATCTTCGAACGTCTCTTTTGCATGACCAAGTTTCCACAGGCAGAAATCCTTTTCAGGAGCTGTATAATCAAGCATGCAAATTAGGTTGCATGGCAATACAGTTTGAGTAGATTATCTTTAATTATATTAGTGTAGATGATCTATTCTGATGGAAGTCTTGTATCACTCTTTAATATCGTTTGCATATTGAAACTTCTAGTAATTGTCATCAGGGTTGCTAAATTAAACTCATGAATAACAGTCTGTAATATTAATTGATCTTAAAAACATCTTAAGAAGGGTTATTTTCTGGATAATATAATATTTTCGATATCATCGTATCTCTCTCTTCAGATTATGTATTAAAAGATAGTTTTATTGTTGCAAACTATAGAGGGAGAGTCCATTGTATTTTATTTAAATGCAGATTGCAAAATGTTTTATATAAAATAAAAAAAATGCAAACACTTTATTCCATCACATGAACATAAAACAAATAAATGATATATCTCAGCAATAATCTGATTTTCAAAAACCGTAAATATTGGAAAGGGACCTGTTACTTAACAAACAATTTTCATATTGTTCATTTAGTACAAGAAGTTTTTTCTATCGCTGCCAAATTCAGACATCGCTGTGTCACTCTTTGCACAATGATCAGCGATCATATAACTAGCATTGCTTACGCAATACAGATAAGGACATTCTGCATAATGATGGAATACTTACCTATCAAACTCTGAAACCTGTAGAAGATGAAAGTATTACAAATGATCTTGTTTGTTTGAGAGGAACTGATTAGCATTGATCTTGGTATTACACGAATAAACAATTGCAGTTTCCATATTAGGCATTTCGGCAGACGATTTTTATATTATGTTGACGTTTGTAAGGATTGTAATATGTGATTGACGGATTTGCCGAAGACGGAGATGAGGGTTCATGCCCTCACGATAGGGTTTATGTTATGGATGTCGGTCTTCTTCGCTTAGAGTGAGGCGACGGCAGATCAACATATTTTTGTTGCAGGTACGTCCATTTCCTGTCATACTTGACCTGATGGTCAATTTGGTTGTAAGAATTGTGACTGTGCTAAACTTAAAGGCCAATAAAAATTATGATTTTTAGAAGAATACTCAGCTAGTAGTATTGTTTAATTTGAAGTGAGATTCTAACAGGAAATTAACTATCATTTCTGCCTAAAAAGAAATGGTTAAATACGTTGGTTGACATTAATCAAAATAAGTTGTTTAATGCGACTTCGTAAAGATTACAAGAATGCTTTAATAAACACACATCCATTAAAATGTATTGTTTTATCAGATTATGTTGTGTCGTATGTTGTTTTGATCAATTTCTGTCACAGTTTGTTACAACGCTCATTTAATGACAATATAGTTTTAATAAAATCTTTTTTCAACGAGTCAAATAAAAAAATGATGTGAAAAATTGTTGCAATGCAAAAAATCAAAACAGAAAGAAATATGCTCGAAGTAAACAATTTGTTGAATTCCTAAAAGGAACACTTTCGTAATCGTTTGGCCAAGATTTGGGAACATTATATTTATATATGATAAATAGAGATAGGTGTTATAACAAGCATCATTTTTAACACATAAAAGGTGCAAACAGTTGACGCATTTAGCTTTAAAATGTGTTTCACCAAATGAATAAAGTTTTTTTTTATTATTTGTGTCGCCGCTCTTTCGTACTTACACATCAACAAAAGCATCGTGTTTCCGTGACAGAGTCAGTTTTAGCAATGTTGCATGAAAAAATCCTTATCATTTCTCTAAAATCTCATATTTCCTTAAAAAAGTTAACTATAAACTGTTAGGAATTGCACTGGGGAAGCTACAATTTGACAATGTACCCATGAAATTCTGTTTTTATCAGAGCATGCATGTATATTGATTGAATTCGGAATCAATAACCAATGGTATCGACTTTACCGGATATAAAGTTAAAACAGACCAACTAAACATTACTTATTCAAGAAATCTAGATACTTGTGATTCCATGTATTGTATAGGTACCAAACTATGCCCTAAGGTTAGGTCATCTATTATGTGTTCAGGGGCAAATATGATACAAACCATCAACGTTGATTACTTCCCTAACGTGATATCAGCTGATCATCTCCAGATACAAGTGGTCGATAATCGTAGAAAAACAACTTGCAAACCACAAACACTTGGTTTCACGCGGTAACCGATACTCTAGATAATAAAGAATTTAAAAAAAATCAAGATCGGAATGTGAAATAAATTGAAACATTGTCCATGATCAATGCTGACATATTTCGTCTACAACTACATGAACATAATGAACTTATTTTTTGTTCAGCAAAGGTTGGTCACGTAATTAATTGAGACATAAACTAGGTTTTCCGTGTATGTAATAACCTTTGACAATGCACTTGTCTGTGAGATGTAGTTTCAACGGCTTTGGAGGCTTTTAAGCGGTAAACAAAAATTAATAAATTTATTTCTGTGATATTAACGTACGTTACAACTCGTATAATACTCTAACAGTTCAATTTGTGGTGCTGCAAATACTGAGATTAAGATTATTTTCGACAGTTTTGCAAATTCAACGAAAGTTCGATGAAAATATCTGCAAATACTACATCAGTATACCTCACAAGAGCCGTCGTAAGACAGCGCGCTCGACTACGCCGCTTTGACTTAAAATACAATAACGATGTAATAATACCAAGTTTGGTCTCTTTATGTCAAACCTAACTAAAATTATTCGATACATAAGGTGACTTTGATGCTGCCCTCCCACCAGCCCGCCCAAACACTCACGCAAGTCATTCAAATAACTTGATTTCCAATTATGAAAATGTGGTTAAGAATATACAAATAAAAAAAATCAAGGGCCATAATTTGTATTTAGGCTTAAAACGGAGTATTTTTCTTATTGTAAGATGGTTGTAAATAATTTTGAATTTTATTAAGTGCATTTAATGAACGTTATAGAAGTTTTTTTTATTAAAATCCCAACTTGCCCTTAACTTTTACTTGCCTTAAACTTTAACCTAAGTCAATCAGTGGCCACAACTTGTATTAAGGATATGGAGTTATGTAACCTCATTGGGTGATGGTCCTGAACAATTGTGTGAAGTATTTAGTCAATTGAATGAATGGTATTGGAGTTTTGAGTGAAAATCCCAACTTGCCCTAAAACTTTAACCTGCCCTAAAACTTTAACTTAAGTCAATCAGGGGCCATTAATGTATTAAGGATAATATGGAGTTATGTGTGAAGTATTAAGTCAATTGAACAAAGGATATAGAAGTTATCAATAACTATTCCAACTTGCCCTAAAACTTTAACCCAAGTTCCATAGTCAATCAGGGGCCATAATCTGTGTAAAGAATAATATGGAGTTATCTAACCTCATCATGTGATGGCCCTGAACAACTGCGTGAAGTATTAAGTCAATTGAATGTAGGGTATTGGACTTTAAAGTGAAAATCCCAACTTGCCCTAAATCTTGAACCGGACGCCGACGCCGACGCTGGGGCGAGTAGAATAGCCCACCTATTATTCGAATAGTCGAGCTAAAAATGTAACTAACTGTATTAAAGAAATGTTGCCAATTACTAGGGGCCAACATCCAGTCATTGGACGATCTTGCTGGTTTTCGAAAGGAACTGAGTTCTCATCAATATTTATCTACTGTCCATGTTTAGTGACGATCGGATTCAAGTCATGCATGGGCATGTCTGACTTATTTTCGAACGGAACTTAGCTCTTATGGATGTCGAATTACTGTATATGTTTAAAAAAGATGAAATTAAAACAAAAGACAGTATTGCGTTCACAAATAAGTGCTTTTGATATGCTGTATATAGCAGTTTTGACCATTTCAATGGTAATTTTCGAGATGTTCATCGGTGGATCTGGCTGGTTTAAAAGGGCTCTGAGCTCTAATTTCTGTAAAAGTTTGATTGAGATACAAACCAAACTGAAGACTTTATCGCGTTCACGGATGCATGGATGGTAGACATCCCGCTATCGCCTAAGCCTTTGGCCAGTGGGCAAACAATTGATAACAGATTTGGTAAGAACTTTCCATTTATCCTTTTATTAAGAATGATAAAACTGCTATTTTTATAAAAACGCCCCTTCCAAGAATGTATTTGTGTGTTTTCCGTAAACGTCGTTTTTTTTCCAGTAAGTATTGCGTTAAAAGTTCTTCCTTCTATAGAGCTACGTGAGATGAAAACAATGAACCAAATATTTGATTTGATGCTTTTTATTCAATATATAAATGTTTAACTAGTATTTTGTGAAAAAATATTTAATTTACCAGTTTTTAAAGTCTTAGTTAAGTAATCGATGATAAGTAACAGATACGTAATGCTGATTTAATATTTAGTTTATTTCTTTAATACTTGATTGATTTTTTAAGTAAATCGTTTTAACTATACAATATCTACTATAATTATTACTCATTCAAAGTGAAAATACCAAATATACTTGAAACAACGAAAGTACTGTCGATAAGCAGAGCTTAATGTTGTATGAATTATATATGCAAATACATATATAGGCAATATTGTGATCGAGGAAGCAATGAATGAAGTGAAAGTGAAACTATGTCTTACTTTTGAAATTACTCAATTAAGCAATGTTATTACAGTATGCATACTCTTCGTTAAATTACAATACATTACCAAAGCATCTATATGTATACATACACTAGTAAGCCAATGCAAGGTTATATGGAATGTAGATTAAATGACTTATCTTATTTCAAGGGTTCAAACAACAATCTGATTTATTCTTTGACTTGATTTATGTAACGCAATATAAAAATAATAAATACACGCTAATGAGCAGTTTGCAACTGCCTTTGTAACGTATATTATATGTTATTGTATGGTATCTGATAAAAAAAAAATTAATTTTAGTCGATGTAACACTGCTCCGATTTTATATTGACATAGTTCATTTGCTTTGGTTGATACCATACATGTCTGAACAGTCGACGTTTGGTGTGGCTTATGCCTGTTTTATAATAAATCGAAATGCACGAAATGTCTGTTGTGTTGAATTGGTACAGCCTTTCAACTTAAGATCACCACGACATTGACCTTTGACCCACTGACTTCAAATCAATTAGGTTTATGTACTGGTCATAGCCAACCTGTTTATCAAATTTAAAGCGTCTTGGACCCGCTATTCTACAGGGATTGTCAATATGGTTTCGTCTAAACAATATCTTAAATGTGACTAATATTATACAAATGTTTCTTATTATTAAGAAATTTACCTCTTCACTAAAGAAACAATAAGGCAATACTTAACTCTCGCACATCTGCCACTTCTAAAAGCACACTAAAAAAAGTAACGTTTACCTCTTTTAGGTAAACGTGACATTGACCTTGATAAACAAAACAGCTAAAAACAATCCAAATGTTTGCCCACTCAAAAAGATATGCTTAATCAAGAAAAAAGATTAACATTAACAGAATGATTAACATTAAAAAAATGAATCGCCAAAATAACTAAATGTAACTGAAACCGAGACTTGAATATCTCATCGAAAGTTGTTCTTAGTTAAATTTTATTTTAATCATTGTTGAAATATAATTCCACTTAACTACTCTTCCAATTAGACCCCTCCTCCCTGAAAACAACAGACATTTTAGTGTCGACCGATAAGCTTCAGCACGCTTTAAAACAAGCAACATGATAAAGCGACAATGCCTAGAAATAATCAGATCCTGCCACTGTGCTTTTGAAGTCCTGATGAACTCGCGCCCTCTCATGATCGGGGAAATCATTGTAATCTGTTGAAAAGCCCAGATTAGGCATGAGGTGTTCTCCAGTGAAAACAATGCTTGTGTAAGAGAATCGTTTGGTATGTTTTTGAATAGATCAAACCTCAGCTTGGGAGAAGGCACCAGTGGGTATCCCGGAAGCATTGTTTCAACTACGTTGTTATCTGCGAAAAATAAGTGAGGAAGACGCTTTTGCTTCAGATCGACGCGTATGACTTCTATGAAATAGATCAGCGCTTGTTGCACACCGTGAAGCTTGAAATATGGGTATTTGTGGCAGAGATAGTTGAGAAGGTAGAAGGCCAACTGTTTGAGGTGGTAGGACTTAAGCATTGTTACAATCTGTGGAGGTGCGCAACCCAAGTCTTCGGCATATTCTTTTTTCATCTTCACAAAATAGGTTTTCAGGATTCTGAGCGCGGTCAGAATATAGAGTTTCCTTTCATCTTTACGAGCTACATCTAGTATCTGTTTCTCGTACCCTGTTGATTTGACAACCCAAATACGGCATTGGTCTGCAGTTGCGAGGGCTCTGAAGCTGTCTACTTCTGCCCATTTACACACGGCGTGTATAGGACATTGCATCAGCATACCTTCATAGCAGGTTGTTTGGTCATACCGTAGCAAAAATGCAGGAACAAAATCTATATCAAGCTCTTTTTCTGCCTTAAACGGTCCAATGCCAAAATATTGTTGAGCCGCGTTTAATGTTATAGCCAGATTGATTGAGGGAGGATTCATTTTTCTTTTCAAACCAAACATGCACTTTTTACTTTCTAATGTATCGTGTTTAAGCATCTCTTTATTTATTTTACTTACAGCCGAATCTACCATTGATTCGAAAATCTTCACGTGAAGACGTTTAGAGCTAAGGAAGATGTTTCCACCTTCTTCAATAAAAACTCCTTTCTTGTACAAATTTGCGAAATTGTCTTTCAGGTATTCGATTGTGACACCACGAAGTTCCAAATAGCAATGACCCGGAATGAACATCATTAGATCGCTGTTCTTGAAATCTTTGTGTTCAATTAGCTCGTCCAGCCCTTCAAAGTGGAATTCTAGCATTGCGTCAAATTCGTCAGCATTTAAAACTTTCAATCCCTCTCGAGAGCTACCTTGTCGAACGTACGAGTTGATAACGAGACCTTCATATCTTTTACCCTTACTTCGCAGTTCTTTCTGAAGTAAGTCCTTAACCACATCGACTACTTGTCGAGACTCGAACCAGTCCCAACTGTCAACTTCCATGTCTCCTGAAAAGAGTTCAATTGATTTTAATCGCAAACGAAAATCTACGCTAACGGTCATGAAAAGCAAATTTCAAAAATGCATAGGTATTGATTTAAGTGTTTTAAATGATCATATAATGTGTTTCAATACTGTTAAACATAGCGCTAAAGATCCGGCTTGAAATCTAATAAAGGTTCATCAAATGAATGTAATTATTATTCAGATATATACGAGAAAAGGCCTTTGGTTTTTTGTGTTTTTTTAAATTGTTTTCGCATTCTAATAGTTCGTTTAAGGTTATTTGCTGGACAGAAAACTCAAGTTACTTTTATCCTTGCTCTAGTCTAAAAATGTCGTTGAATGGTGAATTTGATACTTTCATATATTGTCTTCAAAATCTGACAAATAAATTTTGTGGAAAATAGCTCATTTACAAGTTATCAGTATAATATCATGATTAAGTTCAAACAATTTTCCAGATAAAAGATTGTGCTAGAATGTACCTTTTTGCCATTAAATTTTGTTGACAGCAAAATAAAGCTACTTTCAACACTTCCAAGCATTTATTTTCAGAAAGTAATACGGTCCTTTTAATTGTTTAGTGTTTATTACCGTGACAAAACGTTAACTCTCATTGTAGTAGTATTTTCATGAATATCAACATTTCAACATCTCCTTCAAATCGCATTTGATTTTAATTCACATGTAATGATTATAAATATGTGATAATATTATGAAACTTCTCAGTAAGGTAATCTCAATGGAATGATTACTTACCAACGAATGACGATTCCTTGAGTTTCACCTCCCAATCCAGGTTATTCCTTCCGTACATCGTTATGGGTGTTTGCCATTGGTTCTGGCATCTACCAACAGGTGCTGCCACCCCTGGCGGCGACTGCAAAAGCAACTTACTAACTGTCTGTGGTCCGAGGACATGCTTTAAAAAAGTAATCTGTGTTACGTCATTTAATGAAAGTCACAAACCTATATTTGGAAATTTGTTGTCTTTAATATTGTAAAAGCAAATGCATTTATTAAATAATTAGCAGTCTATTAAATCATTAAAACTTTTATAAGTTCTGTTCAAAGTGTGTACGTTTTGAATAAATTAATATCGATATAGCTATGAACAGAACAGATCAGTATTCAGTCCAATGTGACATATCATTACATATAAACATATCAATCTACAAAACAAAACGTAGTAGCACATAGTTATTAAGTATGTTTCATACATCATTTCAAACATTTTACAGGGCTAAGGATATAATCATGCAATGATCACGATCACAGATAATAATATTTTCGCACGCGAAATTGACACTTGTAAAACTTTTTCTTTCTGTGATCATTTGGTGAAATTAATTTTGTACACCGAAACTTTCCGACAATCTTTATTAACGTTAATTAGAGAACAAACGTGACAGAAATAAGGCATTGTGTCGTGTTGGTGACGTCATTATAGGAAATATAAACTCAGGCTTAGTTAATTTTCTTCTACATTTATAAAGCACAACATTGACCAAAGTTTTAAAGAGTTGTGAACATGTCGAATGTATAAAGAGTAGTACTTATACATTTTTAGAATAACTGAAAAGATAACAGCAGCGGAAATAACATAACATTCACCGCTAAGCATCAAATAAACTGATTGATATTTTTAAACATTATTTTCAGAAGTGAATACCAACATATAGAATACAACTGTTAATGCTCTAAAACAACGGTGCTTATGCTAAAACTAATCGTGCAAAAAAAGTTTTTTATAAAATATGATATAATTATATTTATATATATTAAAATTATCATAATATTTATTGTAAACGTTACGTCATTTTTGAAATGACGTCATTGATATACTGTCAAATATGTGTACGCGCTGACGTTTGATGTTCATAACAAAACGCCAAATGATATAACTGTATATACTGCACCCACAACTAGACTAATTGAAATTGTTTACTAGCGCTTCGTGCGATTGTTTTATAGTAATTACGAGGGTGGTGTTTTCAATAACTGATGTGCGTATAAATAAACATCGTTGTAATTGTTCGCACGTAGGGTTATAGCATTTGTAACGTTCTGATGTGGGAGTTAGTGAATAGCCGAACACAAACAAAACACTATCCAACATGGTACAACAATGCATTGTTTAAAAATAGTGATATATAAGAAATACAAAATCTTCACAGTATTTTCCAAATTTTGAATGAAAAATTAGACTGCTTTCAATTAATTATTTTGTTCAAAGTAATGTATACATTTTTCTCTCTTTTATCATGTTTTCTATATACCTAAATTTGTCGCAATATGTCAAGCCTTACTAAATTATTTCAGTACTATTTTTCTGTTTTTAGTAACAGGGATTTTGATCTTGACGATGAGTCTTGGAACCTCAAACACAGTCCTATAAAAGGTCACTATAAACTTTTCCCATGTACCAAGTTTAGTCGCACTACACCAACCCTAACAAAAGTCATTCAGTACCAACAAGTTTTCTTGTTTAAGTGATGGGGTCCTTAACGCAATCCAAGAAAATGTCTCCATTTATGCTTCCTATATACCAAGTTTAGTCACAATAAGTCACATCTAAATAAAACTATTCTATACCATAGAGGAGTTTGACGCCTCTCTTCCTTCCGGCCCGCCGAACAACGACGTACGTCATTCTAACAAACCTGGTTATATATTGAAATGTGCCTGTCGAAAGCAATACAAAAGTAAGGGTAAATATGGAGTTCTGTAACCTAATTTCAATATAATTTTGACATCTTAAATTAAACCTAAGGATGTACAGAAACTTTCACCGAAGGTTTTAAGTCATCAGGTGCCATAATTTGTATTCAAGTTAGATGGCGTTATGTAACCAAATTGTAAGGTGGTCGACAATAAGTGTGTGAAGTATTAAGTTTATTGAATGAAAGGTATTGAAGTAATTAAAAAATCCCAACGTATCCTAACACGTTTACCTGAAACAATGTGCCCTAAAATGTTCACCTAAGTTCCAAAGTAAATGAGTGGCCATAGATTGTAATAAGGTGTAAGGAGTTAATGCATTTTGTGATGGTCCTGTATAACAATGTGAAGTTGATTGAATGAAGGGTATTTGGATGATAAGTAAAAATGCAAGCTTGCCCTTAATTTTTAACCGGACGCTGACGCAGACGCAGACACCGGGGCCAGTAGTATAGTCTCCTTATTCTTCGAATAGCCGAGCTAAAAACCAATGGAACACGTAATACATACATTGAAAATTATCATAACGTAATATGGTTTACGGTTTATTTACCTCTAAACGTCGATTAGCCTTTTTAATATCTTCATAGGTTACACCAGACATCTTCACGAGACCACTGTATGCACTCTAGGAAACCTGGATATTAACCTATAATTGGCATTTTATCGCCTATGTTACATTAAACCTGTAGATAACAAGAGAAGTTTGTCAATCATTATGCCCCCCGAGCGCCATGTTGTCAGGATTATATGGACAATTGAATGAAATATGCATGGACCCAAATGATGCTGATTTGTCATTTACATTGGATGCTGTTGAGGCAGATTTAAGATTATGACCATTCAAAGTGTGAGAATAGAGTGTGTTATGACCATGACCTTTGACTCTATGACCTCAAAATTCATCCAGGAGTCATCAGCTGCTCACCACAAATCTAAATGTCAAGTTTGAGGGCCAGGGGTGCAGGCATTGACAAGTTATCACACAGACAAAACTTTTTTCGCTCAAGGTCACTTTGACCTTGACCTTTGACCCGATGATCCCTAAAATCATAAGGGGTCGCCTAGAGGTCAGACACAACTCGAGGTCAAGTTTGAGGGCCATGGGTGCAGGCATTGTCGAGTTATCACTCTAAACATCTTCGCATTCAAAGTCACTTTGAACTTGACCATTTGACCCAATGACTCCTAAATTCAATGATTGGTCATAGGTTCAGACATTGTTGAGATATCACTGGGAGAAGATTTGTTATTTTTTTGCGTTAAAGGTTACTGTGACCATGAACTTGGCCCGATGACCCCCAAAGTCAAGAGGGGTCATCTACTGATCAGGCCCAACATTCATGTCAAGTTTAATGATCATAGGTCCAGGAATTCTCAAGTTTGTCTTCAAGGTCACTGTGAATTTTGGCCCCCTAGAATCAATAGGGGTCATCTACTGGTCAGGCCCAACCTTCAAGTCAAGTTTGGGGGCCATGAGTGCAGGCATTGTGGAGTTATCACACCGACAACCTTTTACCATTCAAGGTCACTGTGACCAAAAATAATAGAGGTCATCTACTGGTCAGGCCCAACCTTCATGTCAAGTATGAGGGCCATGGGAGCAGGCATTGTCGAGTGATAACAAGGACAATCTTTTAACATTCAAGATCAATGTGACCTTGACCTTTGGCCCGATGACCCCAAAAACAATAGGGGTCATCTACTGGTCAGGCCTAACCTCCATGTCAAGTATGAGGGCCATGGGTGCAGGCATTGTCGAGTTATCACAAGGACAAGCTTTAAAATTATTTTACCATTAAAGGTCACTGTGATCTTGACCTTTGACCCGATGAGCCCTAAGGTTATAGATAAAACGTATAAAAAGTTCATGTTTTGTTTAGTTTTGAGGAACGATTTTTTGGGAGTGAAACATATATTCTAGGTGACATCTTTTGGGATAGTAAGGAGTTAATCAAATTTTACAAAAGAAGATTTTATCAGATTTTGGATCAAAAAGCAATCACATTATTTCGGAAAAGTCTGTCGACATTATGACTTTGTTTTTATGTCAAAATGTCCAAGACGACCTATTCAACAATGTCTTGGGAGTTCTTGATAATATCTTGTCAAATGAGAAAGTTATTCAGAGAACTAATGAAACATAGTAGATTGAATTTATTTCCGATTAAAATTTAAAACAAAATGAGGCATTCAACACAAAGCCACAACACATTGTTTATTGGGCAGTTCCAAAAAAAATACTTATTAACATATTCCTTTTGTATTAAGACATTTCCGGGAAAACGTAAATGCTTTTTGATTGGAAATCTGATAAAATATTGTTTCGCAAAAATTACTCAACTCTTAATTACAGCTTTTCATGTTGCAACGGAAGAATTATGCTTATTAAATATTGAACCTCAAAACTAAACAGAAAGTGATTTTTTGACTGTTTTAGGTTTGGTCCTTTAATAGACCGTTACATCGCTGCTGGCCCTAAATATTCGTATACGTTATGTTCAAGTATTGAGTATTATTTCAATGGCATGGTGTAATTAAGAGAGCTTGTTGTAATCCATCTCAGTGTTAAGCTCAATATCGTATTTCGCTTTCATCATTACGGGCCTTCCACAGTGCAAACTTGGTGTGAAGGACCAAAACACTCTTATTCATACACATGTATAACAAACCTATATTTTGACTGATTAACCTTTAACTATTTACTTTATAATGCATTTATGGAAAAAAAATGTACTGGTAACACGAATGTAACCGTGAATTTAATAGCTGAAAACGCAAAAATATTAAATGACTGGTGAATGCTAATAGATTTACTGTGATCTACTATAATCTCAAATGGTAGAAATTCTGTGTTTTATGCACATTTCTTTCAAATTAAAATTGGTATCCTTCATTATAACCATTGTTTTCGACATTTATTCATCCTTTTTGGAATAATAAAACAATAGTATTAATTGTGATAAAGCAACTTTTAAATATTTTTGAGGTTTAATATTTAGCAAGCAAAATGCATACATCATTTGCAACATGCGTTTGCAACAGGTGTAATAAGGGGTTGAGCAAATTTTACTTTTCATTTCAATCAAAGTCATTATGAGAAACTGTGATATATTAGCTGCTGAAAGTGATTGAAAAATTTAGTGAAAAGATAAAGGAAATCGTTGATAGACACCATGTCTCCTGTTCCGCACATATTGTGAGAAATTGTCATAAGTGAGAAATTTGCATTCAGTGTCCACTACTTTCTCTCTAATTGAATGTGGCCTTCTTATTAGTACTTTTAGATAGTTTTTCTTTACCTTTTTTGGGTACGGGCTAGGACAGTCTACACAATTAATACATATCAGTTTTGATGATTTTAAGAACAAAATATTTGACTGCAATTTGACAAAATTTACTTATAGATTCAAGTTATTAGAATCGTTGACATGTTTAGCTAAATGAAAGAGCAGTGGGATTCCTTTTCAAACATGCTTGCGTTTTGATTTGATATTGTCGCCTGATTTAAAGAATAAGGATTTCGCCCAAATCTCTGTAATTCATCAGGTTTCGATTTTCATCTAATCATTAAGACGAACCGACAAACAGACACGCAGAACTGTTAATTGTCGTAAACATTTTGATAACAGTTTCTTGACAAAACATGATATGCATCAGAAAATAATTAATATGGTCATATTTAATTAAACATGGCATAATACCAAAAAAATATAGACAAATAAAAAGAGAGAAGAAAATGTCTCAAAAATACAAATGAATAAATATGTATAAATTTCTAGATCAAAACATGAATGGTACATATCTGAACAACAGGATGATAGGGATAGGAAGGGGGGGGGGTCTTATATTATTCATTACTTTATTTATAAGATTTTATATATAGTTTTTACTCTAAATCATATTATTTATCATAGAATTTCTTTAAAGAAATATTTGGTTTATTAATTTACTTAGATGTCTTGTTATGACGATGTTTTACGATTTTATCAGTACAATAACTTGTATATATTCGTGTTTCTAATTTAGAATGGTTTGATCAACTCATTTTTGATAATGTTATGCACAGGGCATATTATGACAAAGTGGTTTCCAACCTCGATATCGTTAAAGTTTACTTATACAAAGTACACCGACGATCAGCTACATCAATTCTATGACGGACATATCGTTGTGTTTTAATGAGTAATTTATGAGACAGCGGACACCGAACTACATATTCTTTACACAAATCGCAAGAATTTACATTTGTATACATATTCTTAACAATTCTGACCATTTTCCTATCAACTCCTGATCTATGTAACTTTAACGAGCGGTTATTTAAACTAACACATTTCACAAGCAAGCTTCATATCTATAAAGGCGCAATACAATCTTTGTTTATCATTTAAAAGTTTTTGCACAATTGCATTTGACACAAAAACTCAAAAATTCAAATTGAAAATAGCGTAGTACATTATTTTCTGCCCAGGTGTTTTCTCGTTTATTTAATGAACCTGTTAAAATCTAAACAGCTCACTAACGTTATTCAATTCAAATTCAATGGTTTATTAGCTCAAACGTTCAAGTTCATTGCCTTTACATCTGGCGGTTTCATTTACATACACAAATATAAACATACTTGAGAATAGCATGATCATATCATGGCATAGAGTATTTACTCTATTAACTTATTGATAATTCAGGAATAATAAGTTAATAATTTTAATAGGTGATCCAAACATGTTACTACGCTTGAATACTGACGTAACGACTCAATACCATTCGACAATATTTTAACGTATACTTCTTCACGTCTTATAATTGAATAATAATAATAAAATGACCACCCCAGCTATAAGGTATGCGGTCAGGCATTTAGTTTTGATAATAGCGGGTATGATTGTGATGATCAGAAATCATGGTAAGGCCAATGTTCAAACATGATTATTTATGTTAAACGTACATGAGTCAAATTAAGAAACACCTTATGTATTTTAAACACAGCACTATTAAGCAAAATAGCATATTATTGGTTAATTTCACTTTTACGACTTAAAGTTTTGTTTAACTTGTTATTTATTGAGACGTTTAGTTTGATAGTATGTTTTTCAAGCTGGTTAATCTCAGATATCGCCTCCCCAAGTGACATGTCGAAAAGTTCCAATTCGATCATTTGCACCATTCATCTTCTGTTTGTTAGATTTAGCACCATCGCGTACACGCACCGACAGCTTTTTCATTTCTACCTCAAAGCTTGACACCTTTTGCTCTTGTACATCCAAGGTTTAAAGAATGTTATGCATGTCCATTATTTTTTTAATTCATAGTTGTTAGGAAGTCCAAGATGTTGCGATTAGTCGGGTTGATACCAGTGCTGACCTTATTATTCTTGACCCAAGGGTCTGGGGTCTGTTCGCCTGCTCTTGTAGCGAGCGATGTTGTTATTCTCTGTGGAATTTGCCGCCTCCATCTGGCCACTCGGTTGGCTACCGTTACTCGGCTCAAACACGGATATATCCAAGCTATCCACTTATCGCACTGTTTAACCATAGAGCACTAGGCTTGCACCTCTTATAGCGTCACTTACACTGTCGTTTACACTACTTCCGCTATATTTAGTGGAACCTCTTGACCTACCGGAATACTCTTCATGACACTTGTTAACGTATTCCGTTTCCCCCGACCGTCACCACTATGTTTCCGTATTCCCATTATATGTCCCTGGAAACCAGTCTTACAGCGCAGATTGAACTCGAAAAGCCTGGGTTTTGACCTTTGTTATAAAGTTTTCGTAATCCTTTGTGCATTATTTATCGTTCAGTGGGGTATAAAGTCACAGAAAATACACTAATTGGATCAATGATGCCGTGAACATATATAGCTGATAACCCTTATTGTTTTCTTTTTATATTGTCCACAAATTTGACTTAATTATTTATTAATGATTAATTCAGTCACCTGCGCTCCGCGATTATTTGAATAAATGTGTTACCGTATATAGACTACCGTTGATTTCAGATAAATGGAAACACTCTGTATTTTTTCTGAGTATACCACGTATAATGCCGTTAATTCATTCTTTTAGCGGCAGCCTAGTAGTGTATCGTGTTAATGTTGTGTTTTTATGTTGATTAATAAATAATAAAGGTTTTTATTGCCTTTAACCAATTTGGAATCGACGTTCAAATGGCAAGGCATAAACACGTCTAAAACGATATGGAAAATATACCCAATATATGATTACCAACAGAGTCATTCATTTTCTTGAAATGAATGTCAGTACCTATTAAAGTGACACTCTCATTCACAATCAATACATAAACATGTATGACAAACATCAATTTTGACTTAAACACCCTTAACTACTTACTAAATAAAGCATTTATGGAAAATATTTATTACTGATAATAAGATTGTAATCGTGTATATAATTGCAGAAATCGCAAAACAAAATGATTGGTGAATGCTTAAAGATTTAATGTGAACTACTATAGTCTTATAAGGTAGAAATATCGTAGTTTATGCTCATTTCACTCAAATTAAACTCGGTGTCCTTCATATTAATCATTGTTTTCGACATTTATTCATCCTTTTGGAATATTAAAACAATAGTATCAATTGTAGTATATCTTACCTAGGAGTAAGAGTGCATCTTTAAATTAGAACTATGCAATGCCCAATGGCTTGATGCTATGTTCACCTTTCTTAGTTACATTAAAACTATTTTAAAATAATAATGTTTATCATTTTATACTAAAATTGTATTTCGATTAGACTTCTATGCAATGTGGTGTTTACTTTAATATCAGTGCTGTTCATATATAACATAATGTCGTTTCATTCAGAATCTTTTTTGACATCAAACATGTGGCTAATTCATGAAAGTGATTGCACTTGTTGACGTCGAATTGCATTGCAATATGTCCGTCCGTTTTAAAGGGTGTTTCGGAATAATTCTCATTAGTTTAACATGTAACACCAAAACAGTTGAATATAGAAATGTTATAATATTATTGAGGAGATAGCTGTTGTGTAATCTGATTTTAACTTTTATGTTCGAACTGACCCAAATGCAATTCCTTTGTTTTACATGATATACACCATTTCGTTATTGTGAAATACTCATTTTCGTACCTTTTTATAAAATCCATTCCAAGATTGAAATTTAAGACTTGGTTTTTATGTGTGCACGATTACAAGACGGCCCATTAGAACTTCTCTTTAAGTTATACTTATTCTTTGTTTTTGCCTTTATTTATATAAATATTTAATCGGTAGCTTGGCGCAAATATAAACGATGTGGAGTTCAATTGTACATATTTTGTAAAAGTCTGATAGTAAATACACTTAATGAAGTATAGTCTGGAAGCCCCCGGCTATATACAAGACCTATTGTTTAATCAACATCGAGTTCATCTCGTTTGACCAACAGGAAAGCTTCATTAAGTTCAGTGTGTAGACCTATAATGGGAATGAGCTATTCCAAGAATGTTTAAATATGTGACCGCGTGGAATGTTGTAGAACACACATGTTATTTTGGTTATTGCAGTAGTAGTATTATTACAAGATCGACAAAAAATATGGAGGAAACGGTGATTATGTTGATGACGAATGATGATGATAGAAAGGTGATTTTGCTGGCGTTGACTGTGTTTTTCTTGATTCTTTTTGACATTTACCCACCAAATTCTATTACCATTCCCTTGATGGGAAAGTATCTACTTTTTACAATGATTGTTGTGACAATGTCAAAGAAATTACGGTTACCACGCTTAGTGTTCATTTCCGGTCACCTGCAACGCAACGCACACAATGTCACCCTGGATTTAAAGGTTAGTTACAGAAATATAACCAAAGCTTATGTGCACGAAACTGTGAACAAGAAATCCATTCAAACGAAAACTGTGACTGTACTAGAAATGAGACAGGTTAATTCAGATACTTAACAGGAATTCCCCAAAAGGGACCGCTCTTCATCAATGTTATGAGAGAAAGGGTACACTTGACTGCTAGAGCATTACCGTCCAAATGTTCACCGGAAACAAGGCATTATCTTAAGGGAGTGAACAATAGAAGAAAGAAGAATGATAACTTTGTGCCATAAATGTAATCATTGTTTTATTACAGAGTATATGCATTGAACTACTTTTTTCACTTTCCCTCATTTCAGGAGCAACGGGACTAGAACTACGTTGCCATGGCAATCAACCGCTTATTTCTCTATGTGGTCACAACAATGAGCGTGTGTGGGACGATGGATATATGTATTAAGGCCCTTTCGCGGTATGATCCCGGGTAGCCATGACAAGGCTTCAACTGTTTCAAATGAACTGTTATAATTCGATGTTTCAAACTTGTCTTGCGTATGTCATCTGCTCCAAGTGATCTGTTGTTCGACGTATTTCGTCTGTCCGCAGTGCCATTTATTTCGAATGCATTTGAAGATATTTATTTCATATTATCGATTGTTCGAATCAAGACTATTCGAAAAGATATGTTAAACAAATGCCATCAAATGGTCTTATTTATCTTTTCAGTAAAGATATTTAATTTAATTCCACAGTATTCCGATAAAACATTGATAGATTTATTTATGCTGTTCGTTAGAAAGTGATTTATTAGTAAGTGAATCATTGATAACAAAAGTTGAGATAGTAGTTCAATTTAACAATCATATACGTTTTTATTTGAAAATGCGAATGATAATACAAATTGTGCTATTAAATTAATAACAATCTGGAATAACAATGAATTTATCTTATAATTTACTATCAAAATCATGCTAAGATATATAAAGACCACTTTTTTACTGTCAAGTTTTAGTAAAGAATCTGTTGATTGGTTTTTAACAGCAATTCAATATTATAAATACCGAAAAACGTCACACTTCGCTTGAGAACTCTCTACCTTATTCTAAAAGTATGGCTGTTGTTGTGGTGGTTTGAAAACATACTTCATTTATAAGCGAACAAAGCATGACAATTTATTTGAATAATGAAGTGAATGAAAATTCTCCAGCAAATTTCCGGAATTTTGTGTTATACATGTAAAGGAACTCCGTTAGTAAGTGTTTTGATAAATGCGGAGTGCAAATTATAAATATTGACCAAAACATTCAACAATTCTATTGCTTGATACGCACACAAATGACCTTTTGCTGTCATCAATTACTTGTGTCATTTGGACTTATTGTTTAAGGCAACTTCAATGAAAAAAATAGATTAATGATATGTTTTATCTATTAATTTTTTAAATAAGATATACATACAATCAAAAAGCAAATATAGATAAAGCAATACATATACTAACCAAAAAATAAAAATACAAGGTAGTGATAAATTAACAAAAACAATAAGAACACTATATTTGAGCCTTAGTTCAAATTCGCCGACTCGTATTACGGAAAATGTGTTTGATATGTTGCCAATCATCTGTTATAAACTGACTACGTTGAAATTCATGATTTTACCAGTAATAATATCAATAAGAATCATTCCTTATATATAAAATAATGTAACACTTCATCGCTTTTACATCGTTCCAAATGCTTAAATATAGAATGTCGGCAGGCTATTTCCACGCTGATAACGATGACTGACAACCAAAACCAGTAGCATTATTTGGAGTCATCGTATAAATATTATTATGTTATAAAAACTACAAATGATATAATACATTGATTAATGGCCATTCTTTATATTTAGACATGAAAAAGGAATAGCAAATGTTAAACATTTTAATAAAAGCGAATGTGAAAATAAGAGATGAATAGGATATACTTGTAAATAAGAATGTAACACAATTTTACAATAAAACAAAGGCTTACTAGAACAATACTTCCAATATGAGCCAAAGTCTCAGAATTGTTTTACAGAAATTTAATGTCTTTACCAGTGTCATAAAATGGCTACGAACACATACATAACTCAATTAATAAACTAATAACAATTATCATTGTTTAGTATTAATAGTATGTGTCTCTTAATCAATCATGTTTCCATATTCTACAATACAGTAAGGAACTTCTGCATGCTATTTACACGCTGACAGCGATGACTTACCGCGAAAACCATATGAAGCATTCCAACACCTTAAAACGGTAACGTAAAATATTCTGTTTGGTTAAAAATATGTCTATGCTAGTTCTAACTATTTTGCAGAAGGACATAGTGTTGTTTTTATAATCAATATGACTGTACAACGTAACATAATTATAAAGTTAAGTAATAATACACCTTTTGGTGTGATTTGACCATTTAGTCAATTGTTTTCTATTCGTTTTTGCAAACTGTTCTTAAATTGTAGTGTCATTTGGACGTAAATTAAATATAATTATATTAAAAGCAAAATATATTAACATCAATGTCATTTCATAATAAACAAAATATATTCATTCAGTATATGCTGGAAATGTTCCTAACCACTTTCGCTATAATTATCATTTTGCCTTAAAAAGGCATTCACTCTTTCGCATCTAGAAATAATCCGACCCGGCAACAGTGCGTTTGAAATCTTGTTGTACTCTCTCTCTCTCGCTATCGTCTGTACTGCCAGGTCGAAATCCTAAGTTTGGTATAAGATGATTCTCCAGTGATGCAAGAGCCTGTGTCAGGGAATCATTCGGTATTCTTCTGAATAGGTTGAACTTCAGTTTTCGTGTAGGCAAAGGCGGGTATCCCGGAAGCATTGCTCCAATCACGTTGTTGTCCGAGAAAAATAAGTGAGGAAGACTCTTTTCTGTCAGAGCGATGCGTAGTATGTCAAAGAAATAGAGCAGAGCCTTTTGAACACCATCTACTTTAAAATTCGGGTATTTGTGGCAGAGATAGTTCAGAAGATAGAATGCCAACTGTTTGAGGTGGTAGGACTTCAGCACTGTGACAATCTGTGGAGGGGAGTCACGCGGTCGTCTTGCGATCTCCTTTGTTTTAACAAAGTAAGTCTTCAGAATTCTGAGCGCGGTCAGAATGTACAACTTTTTTGTATCTCTTCGTGCAACGTCTAGGATATGCCTTTCGTACCCTACCGACTTGACATCCCAAATAAGGTTCTGGTCAACAAATTCAAGCGCTTTGAAACTGTCTTCTTCTGCCCATTTGCATATGGCGTGTATCGGACATTCAAGCAAAACGCCTTCGTACCTAGTTGTTTGGTCATAACGTAAGAGAAAGGCAGGTACAAAGTCTAAATCAAGTTCCTTGTCCGTGGAAACCTTAGCATTTCCCAATGATTCGTAGGTCTCACCCCCTTTCATACTTATTGTTACGTTGATAGATGGCGGATTCATTTTTCTTCGCAAACCGAATCTCGACGGTTGATTCGTGTCCCTGGTGTGATCTTCGATCGCTTGATTGATGTTATCGATTGCCGTGTCAACCATTGATTGAAAAACTTTCGTGTGAAGATTTTTGGAGCTCAAGAACACCTTTCCGGTAGATACGATGAACACGCTTTTAGCGTGTAACCTCGGATACTTATCTTTCAGATAGCCCAAATCAACGCCCTTAAGCTCCAAGTAGCAATGTCCTGGAATGAAACATCCGTTCATGTTCTTGATTACAGCTTGCTGAATTTGACTCTCGAGCCCGTCAAAATGAAACTCTAGCATTGCGTCGAATTCATCGGCTTTGAGAACTTTTAACCCCTCTCTTGAACTTCCTTGGCGAACGTACGAATCAATACGTAGGCCTTCATAGTCCTCAGCAGCCTGGCTTAGTAGTTCTTTATGGAGTAATTTCATCACCGCGTCAATCGCCCGTCTTGATTCTTCCCAGTCCGAGGCATCAACATCTATTTTACCTTAAATAGTGTATCCCATTCATGAAAATACACGTATAAGTAGTTCACTCTTGCGCACTGTGGTCAGAAATTGGCTCAGTGTGAGCATTATTTGATAAGCTCATAGAGAGCTGAATTTTCTACCTTCTGTACCCTGTGCGTAGGAGTGAGTTCGAATGTATAGCTTAAAGGGGCAACAGGACTATATAAACTCCAGGTTGCGCTGGGGCAAGCTTTTGTATAATTTTATGCATGTTTCACATCAGGGACACTTTCCAAATTTATGCAATGCTTACATAAAGTTGAGACATGTAACTTTGCAGGCATGTAGAATGAAGGTTACACAAATAAAAAATCCTTAATTTGTTTTTGAAACATTACTAGAAACATGACTTTGAGAAAAAAATCCAACTGTCAGATTGAAAATTTGAATTTACCGGGGGAGTGGCTAATTGGTGTTCTGGGGGTGATGAACTCTCTGTTGTAAACATTACTACGTGCTGGTGTTTACATCCCTAGCAGCTTGCTTGTAGCAGACGACATGCCTCACTATCAAATACTGTGGTAACAAAAGTGAACAAACCTTGATAAGTTTTTAATCCACCTGCATATCCCAAAATTATTGATAGATATCATGAGCTTCATATGCTACATTTTAGTCTAATTGTTTTCTATGATATTAACACTTTTTCCTTTTGAAGCGTTACGTAATTAATAAGTCTGGTGAATCTTTCCCAGGTTTAAATATTTAACATTGTTTTCATATTTGTTGTTTTAAAAAGATAATTATGAACCTCATTGCTTAAATGTTTGTTGCTCCTTCGCTTTTCTATCAAAAGCTTTGTCATCATTACAAATGTTTATATCCCAGCCAGGTAAAGTGAATATCTCCTATTGTTCTTCAGTCATATAAACTATATATTTTGAGTCTTCTTATTCTGCACAAAGTTATTATTTTAAAGGAAAGCAGTACCTAGTTCCATGTCTTGCACATGTTCATGTATAATTAACTGTGTTTGAGTTCCCTCCTTTTTGACTAAAAATGTGCATATGATTTCCAGTTATCAATACACAAACCAGATTCCAGCCAATGACAATTAATTACCAATTAAAGGTGTCAACACTATCTGAATTGTTTCCCTGCTGAACTCGTTTACAATAATGTTAATTTGTGCTAGGGTTGTGGATGCATTTAATAAAGCATTATAATTGTATGTTGACAAAATAATTAGATTTGTATTCCCCCTTTAAAGCCGCAACATTCGCTGCATCGGCAGCGAGTAAATGGGGAGTGGCCTATTGCAAATTCCCTCAGCTATGTACCTGTCTGTTAAACTCAGTGTTCTATCTTTAGCACACCCTGGAAAAATGTAAACAAACAGGGCTGATCAGAGCAGACGATTTCCCCACACTTCTATCTACTATATGAAATAAAGATGACCAAGCCAACTTTTCCAGATGTTTTCTTTGAAATGATTGTTTTCCAGTTCCTAACTGGCAGTTTGTAAGTTCGACTAGATCTTTTTTCTGTATCGGACATCCCTCTCAACTTTAGAATCTACATTCTCATTCCAGTCCAAAAGGCAAGGTTTATTCTCAGTGTAGAATCCACAACTAATTATTTTGTCAACATACTATAATAATGCTTTATTGAATGCATCCACAACCCTAGTACAAATTAACCTTATTGTAAACGAGTTCAGCCCAGATACAGTTTAGTCTGCCATAACATAATTCAGATAGTGTTGACACCTTTAATTGATAATTAACTGTCACTGGATGGAATCTGGTTTGTGTATTGATAACTGGAAATCATATGCACATTTGAGTCAAAAATGAGGAAACTCAAACACAGTTATACATGAACATTTGCAAGACATGGAACTACATATAGGTACTGGTTTCTGTTAAAAATAATTACATTGGGCAGAATAAGAAGACTCAAAATATTGAACAAAAAAATCAGGACAAAGGGAGATATAAAGTTCACATGACTGAAGAACAATAGGAGATATTCATTTTACATTGCAGGGATATATACATTTGTAATGATCATGACCAAGGTTTTGAAGTGAAGGAGCAAATAACATTGATGCAATGAGGTTCATGGGTTTTTTAAAAAACAACAACAGACAAAAATGAAAACAGTGCTATATATTTAAACCTGGGAAAGATTCACCAGAACTATTAAAAAGGTAAAAGTGTTAATATCATAGAAAACAATTATATTAAAACTGTGAAGCTGATGATATCTATCAATAATTTCTGGATATGCTTATATCAGGTGGAAAAAAAACTCAAGGTTTGTTCACTTTTATCACTACAGTATTTGACGGTGAGGCATGTCGTCTGCTACAAGCAAGCTGCTAGGAATGTAAACACCAGCACGTGGTAATGTTTACAACAGAGAGTTCATAACCCCAGAACACCAATTAGCCACTCCCCCGGCAAATTCAAATTTTCAATCTGACAGTTAGTTTTTTTTCTCAGCTCTACTTTTGAAGTACTAGTTTCAACCATATATATATATATATATATATATATATATATATATATATATATATAAATCAAATAAGTCAATGTACATTCAAGTTGTTTATGAACTCGCATTTACGTTTGAATCTACATGTTTATAATACCAGCCTGCTTACCCGCAAACGGCGAAGCAGTCAGATTAACCTGCCACTGGGACTCGTTCCGCCCATATTTGGTGATTGGTTTCTGCCATTGGTTCTGGTAATTGCCAACATGGCTGCCTTCTGGCTGGCTCTGAGACCTTATCTCTTGCTGTAAAATATCACTGTCGACTTAAACAAAAGCAAGTATATGAATCAACCGATTGATCAGCAATTGTGGTATTTCCAATCATCTAATCCCATTTTGTTTAGTGTTTAGTTATCTTAAAATAATAATAATAATACTAATACTACTACTACTAATAATAATAATAATAATGATAATAATAATAATAATAAAATAATAATTTGGTCTACTGGTCAATGGCAACCTAAGTTTCATAGTCCAAGGCCAGACATTTCTTACGTTATTGAGTGCAAAATGTTTTCATAAAACTGGTGGACTTATCATTAAAATTTCAAATTTAACATAAACCCGTTCTGAAGTTTAACTTCAGAACGGGTTTATGTTAAATCCGAAACTACTGTACCTCTTTTTCTTAAAGGAACATATACATCCTGCTTAAGTAGTTTTATTATAAATATAGAAATGGAAAGTTTATGTAATGTGGATGGAATAAAAGATAACACGTTCGGTGTTTAGCGGAACTAGGCACTTAACACACTGTTAAATGTTTGCACCAACTTCAACCAGCTGTACAAAAGAGCAAATATAGACAGTGCATGTAACATTAATATAACCATTGTTAATCTTTCATGATTTCATCAAAAGCTTTAGAGTCCTTGACGCATTATATACATATCCATATTTCACACAAGGAATCACAAACAACTATATCTGGTTTTGACAAATTTCATGCAATGTTTAGTTTACTGAACTATTGAAATAGTTCTGATTCTGATAAAGTCACAATGCCGATGAAAATCTGAATACTGGTTCCGTTATGATGAAATGACCAGGACATATTATTCCTATTTTTTGTAATGGCTTTACTTGCGTTCTTTAGTGTTAACTTTGAAAAGCAGAGTATGGATTGAGGAAATAACAAGAAATCCTACTAGGCATTTTTCATAGTAAGTTCAATGACATAAATAGGAAATGTTTAAAAATAACACATTTTAAATTGTATAAAAAATAAACTGATGGTATGAACGTTCCCGAGTAAATAGTTTTATATACATGTTCACATTCTGGATAATAAGTAAGCAGGAATTCCTTTACATGTTTCGATTATCAAAGCACAGATCATTTTTATTTGACCATTTTTGACAAAACAAAATACGCTACTTTACCTATCTATGGAAAAAACCTCTAAGCATGCTATCGGATGTCTTGATTCATTTAACTCAAACGCAAGTTATATGAAACCAATGCTTGATAAAACACAAATATCAACGTATTGATAAATGCATATGACCTGATTCAAACAAAGCAATAAGAAAAAACATTAAACAACTAATATACATTATTCAATTAAACATCCCTTCATGTTTATTTATATGTCTTCCCTTAGAGTTCATTCGGAGTACATATTTTATCTATTTAGTAGACGCCATACGCTCGATACGCATTTTGATTAAATTAACACCTTACGATACTGCAATTATCTACATAGGGAGTAGAGGATGATATGATAATAAAAAAATCTGCATGCATATAAAAAGCAATAAAAGAGTCCAAATATTTTTCAATGAAATTTAT
The DNA here is from genome assembly GCF_026914265.1 of Mya arenaria. NCBI lineage: Eukaryota > Metazoa > Mollusca > Bivalvia > Myida > Myidae > Mya > Mya arenaria. The sequence continues at coordinate 15,920,847 of NC_069124.1, read as the reverse complement.
ACATTTCCGGTGTATTACTTAAATCAGCATTATGAATAAATAAGAATAGAAGTCATATACTACATATTGGTTAAGGTTTAACTAGTATAAGCAATTACTACAGTACATGATTTAATCTAGATCGATACCTTGTCTAAGTTAATAATAGTCTATACACAACAAATGAACAGGAAGTGCAGAGTTTAAATATATCTGAAAGACTCGATAATGCGAACAGTTAACTATTATACGCATCAAATTAAAATATTAAGTTCAAGGTTTCAAAATTTATTGGTCAAAAGGCCTCCGGCCCATACACAAACACAATATCATACATATATCAAACACTCATGATAGATAGTGATAATGACATGTTATGATATCAAACTCAAATGTCCATAAAATATTTTCTTTTCTCAAATGCATAATAAATAAACATTGCTAAATTAAATATATTCAAAGAATTTGTACTAGACATTAAGTCGTAAAATCAGGTTTTCTTGGGTTCAAATTACAACGTAATTTCACAGCAAAGTACATGACTCGTATTAATAAAATAAATACAATTAAGTTAAATATTCATCAAATATAAGAAATCATACCCCTATTTCATTGTTAGCCCCGCTGATATCCTCGCTAGTTACTCCGGTAGACATTGTAGAACACATAAACTACAGAAATATTGCAAAGAGTTCTTATATATATAGTGATACAGCTGATTTTAAGAAAATACTGACGTAATAATAGCATGGCTTTATTTAAGTTTTTACAAAATAGTAACGCGATTGCGTTTCCAGTGCTTATGAATTTAAAATCTTTATATATCGATGAAAAGACGTTGTATATCATTGATCCGACTAATGTCCTCACGAGTAACTCGGGTAAACATTGCAATAAAACAGTCAGTTGTCATTGAACACTGAATATTAATTGCGGTACGAATTGATAGTTTTCTTTATGAATAGACAAAGAGCCGATATCCGCCTTGACATATATTACATTGGTATAATTGACGACACTGCTATTGCGTTTTTACTTTGACTTTTAGAAAATAGTGAAATAACCAAATTTTAGACAACTGTGAAAACCCTAGATAATATTTTCAGAAAATAGTGGCATTATTCTGTGAACTTAGCAGCTAAATGTATTGGTGATTGAAGGTAATCCATCCCTCATTTATAGAAAACAATGTTATTGGAAAAGTTTCATTTTATCGTTACAAAATGTAAAGTAATGTTTTTACTAAGGGCTTTTTTATATAACCATTATGTTATCTAAGAAGCAAATAATAAAATCGCTTTATAATCATGGTAAGTTTAGTTTTATAACTTCCCTTACTATCTCGTTTATCTAATAGTAGCGTGATAAAACATAAACATTATCTCGATGTCAATATTGTAAATGCATGCCTTTGCATACTAGTGTAATGTTAGCCTCAATATTAGAAAATATTGTAAAAATGGAATGGTTATGATTGAGAATTGCTTCTTTATTGTATGCGTACATGCGACGTAAACGGTAGGGCCAAATGTTGCCGTGAAATCCATAAAGTAAGCTTTTTTGAGGATGTATTCCATAAAGTGGATTTGATCAATTACCAAGGCGGAAGTGGGGAGGTGCGCCTTTAAACAAACAAAGTGTACAAGTGAATATACATGTCAGTGTTGTGGGATTTTTTTATATGAACTCGGTGTAGGACCCATAATCCCCATCAATAAGTTTAGGCTGTTCATGGGGAATGTGGCGAACGATCCGGGTTTGGCCCCCGAAATTAAAATCCTAGATACACCCTTTCGCCAAACAGTCACATTTGTAGTCACATTGTCATTTATTCTTTTGGTTAGATAATATTTAGTAAATATATGTTATATTGAGTTAAGGAAAGCTCGTCTGGGGGAAAACACGGCTGGTATTTTTTATCGTCTTTGACCAATAGGAAAGGGTGGTGTCTTTATGACATCCAATAGAAGGAGAAGAAAATGACACGCTTTCATATATTAATTTTTATATTAAACGGCGGCTATACGCCATAAAGATGCCCTAACTAACCCGAACTAACCATAAGCCAAATGACGTATATAATAAGCACCGCCTACATCCGGCCTATGTCTGCTACCGGATGTTACTTAGACTCTACATTGGGAAAGTCACGAAGGTTTGTTGTTAACGTTATTATTGACCTTAGTGTGCTGTGCCTACCCAACGTACTGAAATCTTATTTCTATTTTAACTGATCTGCTTTAGAGGAAATTAGGAACAGAACGTTGACGTTTGAAACATCATGGTAATACATAGACTGGTAGAGTAGAGTACAAGTTTACTAATAAAACGGAAAATGTAGGGTCAAGTGCATCGGTCAATATTTAACTTTCGCCTTTAAGGCCTCGACGAGACTTAGAGCGTGAAAAGACATTCTATATAACTATTAGGGCCTGTTGTCTAATGTAAAATATGGTCCTTCGCGGCTGTTGAATTCGTTGATGAAAATAAAATACCGCTTTAACCAGTGCTGAAGGCATTGGCAGGGTTACACTTTATATATATATATATCATTGAACTATAATAATCAGACCGATGCGGTCACGTTTTCGTACAATGCATTTTTCGGTTAACATGTATTGATATGATTAAATCTTTTTTAGTAATTTTAATTCTTAAATTATATTGTAAGATTCATCATTTTATTTCTTTAAGAATTTATTTATTATTTAATACTTTAAACTTGAAATAAAACTTGTTTAATATATATTCGTCTTATACCCAGATACATCCTTTTCAAACAAAGTTCCCTTTCTGACAACTATTGCTGACGTTGACTTTGTTGTGACTTTGCTTTCCAAGGTCAAGGTCTTTCATACCGACCTGATTGTCTGGAAGCCCCCGGCAATCTACAGAAACTACTGTCCAATAAACGTCGGGTATTTCACGCTCGATCAACAGAAATACTTCAGTTAAGCTTTTGGACATATGATGACATGAATTACAAACACATACACAATGTCATGTTTTGCTAAATCATATTTTTTCCAAATTATATATATATCCTATATATATTATGTTTAATTCCGATTTAATAATTTAGCTATCATTTAACGCTATACGTACATTATACACTTCATGTTTTAAACATAACGATACTGCAGTAAGCTGGAGGGTGAATAGCGGATTATTTGATTTATCTTATACACAAACATGGACATAAAATGCACTTAATCAATAAATAAAACTAAACAGTGATCAATTTCATTTATATAACTAAAATTAGCAATATGAATAATTATGAATAAATGTTTAACGCTACTTATCGATTGAGGTTAATATTACCAGTCAGTTTTGCAATACAGTCCACAATCTAGATCAGTAACTTCTCAAACTTAATTATATTCTAAACACAACAGATAATAAACAGGGAGTGCAAACAGTTAATAATATGAAAATAAATGTTATCTGGTGAATGTGAACAGCAAACTATTATAAGTATCAAGTTTAGAAAGAAAATAGTCTTGTTTGTTTAGAACATTAACATATAAACCTCTCAGCAAAGTACATGATTCGTATTGATACATGTATGTTATATTGCCATCAAATACATGAAATCATACCGCTATTTCTAATGTTCGCGCAAGTTACCCGGGTAGACATTGTGATAAATAATACTTTTTTCAATAGAAACTATTGCGATTAGCTTTGATAACTTCCTTGTTGAAACATTGAGGCCGCCAATTTCAGAAAATATAAACGTAATGATATCAAAAAATGCTATGTATTACGCAAATATTGTGTTTTATAAAAATTCTGATACAATTCGGTTTCTATTGTTATTAAACTTAATTAACGTATGTCGATGATAAAGGCGTTGTAATATTCAACTGGAAATTTTTAAACATTTATTTAATAGTTATAATTAGAAACTGCTTCCTATTTGTAATGCTTACATAAAACTTATGAAATATAAGGCGCGACAGATATTCAGTTAGCGTACTAGCGCTTTGTGACAACTTTACCAGATCGCGCTCAACATTCATACTGAATAGGTGAAATAAAAACTACTAATAAATAAATAATTGTTCACTTATTAAACTAATTGTTTAAATGAGCCATAATTTACTTTCTTAAATCAAGGGAAAAAAACAAATCAGCATTTTAGTAAATAAAAATTTGAAACATCGTTCGCCACATCGATAGTTTTTTCTTATGTTTGTATACACTTAAAACCAGTAGAAAGTATATTACGAATTATAAAAAAATATTCAACTAAATTTTGGAGCTTTTCGGATAAATGCAATGGAAATCAATTCCTATTACAAAACAATCAAAATGCCTCTTTATGTTTGCCATGCAAAATGACAAATGGAATAAAAGGACAAACCCAGCTTCCAGCTTCTATTGATTCAACGTTACAATACTACAGGAATAATTTATACAATTTAATTAAGTAGTTGAGTGAATAGTATCAGTCGCAGGTTAAAATAATTATAATTATTTATAGCAGTCCGTAAAATATTTTGAGGGACATAAAATCGACGGTGCACAACTTAATCGCCTAAACAACACTCCTATAATGTTAGATGACTGCAGGAGAAATAGTATGTATTTTTAGCGACACAGGTCCAAAGATGCAAAGGTTTGCATATTCAGGAACAAAAACTCTGAGTACTCTTATCGCGGCGGCAAACAAAACCACATACATACGCAATTGAACAAAATTCCCCGAGGCTTGATGACTGTTGGTGAGAGAGTTTTGTAGTTTTGATCGAAAAAAGTAAACAAATGTCAAATTTTGCTAATTAAGGAGCCATTACTCTGGTTTTAATGAGTGCAGCGTGAAAAAGGAAACCCCAAGGGCACAACTCCATTACCCTAACAATAATCCAGTTTGCTTTCATTACGTTTGTCATATAGTTTTGGAATTTGAGCTTTTCATGTCAAGAAATGCAAACTTTTGCTGGTATAAGTGCCAAATCTCTGGTTTAATTAAATGCAGTGGAAAACAAAATCCAAGTTGCATGGCTTTATTACCAAAATAAAGTTCCACCAATGAATGTGTTTTACCCTAGGTTAATGGAGTTTTGAGCTACCACAATCCAGAAACTAATTTTGAAAATTCAAGGGCCATAATTCTGGTTTTATTAAGTGCAGCGGGAAATGAAACCTCAGGTGCACAACAACATCACCCCATTAACATTCCCTTAGGCTTCATGACTCTAGGTAATAAATTAAGTTTTGCAAAATACAATTCCAAAAATTCCAATTTTTCGCTAATGCAAGGGCAATAACTCTAGTATTACTAAGCTTAGCGGGAAACGCAATCCTGTAAACACAATATCATCAGACTTACAACATTTCATTTAGCTGTTATGACTTTTGGTCATTTTGGAGTTTTGAGCAACACAATTCCAAAAATGCCAATTTTGCGAGTTCAATGCAACAACTCTGGTTGTATTAAGTGCAACGGGAAACAAGATCCCAGGTACACGACTTCATTTCCCAAATGACGTTCCTCCAAGTTTCTTGACTCTAGGTGAGTAGTTTATGGAATTTTGAGCTACCACAAGTCCGGAAATACAATGTTTAGAAAATTCAAGGACTATAACTCTGATTTTACTAAGTGCATCGGGAAACGAAACTCCAGGTACACAACTTTATCGCCACATTAACAATCACATACGGCTTCATGACTCTAGGGAATAAAGTGAGTTTAAAGAGACACAAGTCCACTTATTCAAGGGTCATAACTCATGATTTTCTCAGTTCAGCGGAAACAAAAATCTCGGTTCACAACTTAATCACCTTAATAGCAGTCCATCAAGGTTTATAGTGTAACTGAATAGTTTTTTGTTTTGGGTGACACAAGTTTGCATAATACTAACGGACGAATCACGAATGTACGGCACACGGACGCACGTACGCTTGAACGGACAAGGACAAATAAGTATGCTTCCATCAACCCCATTTTTATTCAATTTTTTCAATATAAGTTATAACGTGCATTGCATATTGTTATTTTACAAATAGAATAACTTTAATATGAATTTTGCAGCTATATGTAAAAAAATGCTGAAGGGTCCAATTTAAGAAATGATAAGGTAAATGAAAAGGTAATAAATAATAATTGCTTCTTATTTCGGTTATTAAAATATTTTTGGAGAAACAAAACCCAAGGTGCACAACTTTATCGCCTGAACAACATTACCCAAAAATACATTACTGTAGGTGACATAAAGTGTCATTTTAAGCGACACAAGTCCACAAATGCATGTTTTTTGCTTATTCAGAGACTATTACTCTAGATATACTATGTGCAGCGACAATCAAAGCTACAGGTACACAACTTCATCACCCCTACAATAATCCTCAAGCTTGCATCACCTTGGTCATTTAATGCAGAAATTTTGAGCGGCACTCGTCAAGAAATGGCAATTTCTGCTAGTTTAATGGCCAAAGCTCTGGTTTTATTAAGGGCATCTCGAAACAAAACCCAACCCCACGTGCAAGACTTCATTACCTAAATTACTTGCCGTCAATGTCCTATTTTACTTTAGGTGAAATAATTTATGGAATTTTGTGCTACCAATTTAAATTAAAGGATATAACTTTGGTTTTATTAAGTGCAGCGGTAAACGGATTCCCATGTGCAGACCTGCATCATCCCAATAACATTCCCCAAAGGCTTTATGACTCTAGATAATTAAGTGAGCTTTAAGGGACACACGTTCATAAGTGCCAATGTTTGCTAATTCAAGAGTTATTACTTTGATGTTGTAAGTGCAGCAGGAAACGAGACCCCAGGTTCAGAACTTCATTACCTAAATAACAGTCCACCAAAGTGTTTTGACGGTAAGTAAAACAGCATAATCGGTAACAAGTTGACGCATAATACCATCGGAAGGACGCACGACACATGTACACTCTGACGGACACAGACAAACCTATATACCTCACCACCACCACTTTGTAATCAATGTATTCAAAATAAGTTCAAACGCTTTTTGTCTAGTCGATGTCCGTAAAGAAATATTGAACACATCCAATTCACTAAGGAAAAAACATGATTCATATTGATTAAATAATGTTATATCGTCATTTAACACACGCTTACCCTTGTTTTTTCGTGTAATAAACCCATTAGGAATATTTTTATCTAACACATGTGTAAGATAACCTATCAGGCATTTATATTGGCTAGACTAATCTCACGCGACCTTGATATCCCTACGCATTGTTTGTAAAACAAAATGGCATCTACTAGGTTACTTGTAGGCGCATCTGTCAACATCGATGGTCGCGGTAAAGGCATAATAACCATGCAAAAACCACTGGAAATGACGCAATATATACTTTGTTATTTGAAGGCTGCGATTTTGAGGTTGATCTGCCAGTATCCAGGCTAAATTTGGTAAAATGCACGAACGCTGGAACACTGCTCGGTTACAGAGCGTCACTGACGACGATATGCCGGACTTTGTTGTCAGACAAAAAAACAAAAGTACTGTTAATAAAACTTTCTATGACTTGAAAATATTTTCCTTCTACCTTCATACACTAAATGAAATGCGTGAAATTAGCAAAATCCACCCAGATAAGCTTTGCAATCTCTTGTGAAAATTCTTTGTCAGTGTCAAAAAACCTGATGGCTCAAACTATGAGCCAACAACTCTCCGAGGATTCCTTGGTAGCTTGGAACGATATTTACGTGATTAAAACTACGGGTATTCTTTGATTCATGTGCCTGAGTTTGCTAAACTCAAAGAGGTGTTCCAGGCAAAACAGAAACAACTCAAACGTGAAGGCCTGGGAAATAAACCTTAGAGGGCCGACCCCATTACCGATGAGGAAATAAGTCAGCTTTGGGAAACAAAGCAACTGGGAAAAGCATTACCTGAAAGCCGTCAGCCGTTTGTCTTTCAGAGGTTCTGCAGCTTTGGCCATTCGCTTTATTCTGCCTGTTTTGAGGTTCAATTTTGGAAATGATACGGTAAATGGAAAGGTTATAAATTAAACATTGATTCCTATTTCATATGCGTTAAACGCTATGAAGCAGTGCGCGAGTGGAGGAGACGTCCTTCTCCAAAACATATTGCCCAAGTCAAATATTCATGTCAGTATGGTAGAACAAATATGCATAAAGTGCTCTCAGAGAAGGACCCCTAAACCCAGTACCATGTTTAAAGCCTAATTTAGGGTGTTTATTGGAACGTGGCTATCAGACAAGTTGTGCGTCTGTCGTATTGTGGTGCGGGTTCGAGTTAAACTCGTGTCAAATATAAATATATTAAAACTACTTTCCCGTCCCGTGCATCAGCTGAACTGTTTAAAAAGTGTTCTTGTCCCGTTAGTTAGAAATAAAGCAGTTATGCATGATAAACTTGTATCTCGAAGACTATATAATGTATATAGTAATTGTTAGCACAATTTATTTAGTTCGAGACAAGCTACTAGCCTAAATGTTCTAAAATAGTAAAATGGTGAAATATCTTATTTTGACCATTTTGAGAGACAAAGGGGATATCCGAGTGGTGTTAACACGAGTGAGAGAAACTGACACAATCATTCATTAAACACAGTTGGTGGAACGAATTGAATATTTGTTGAATCTTTCTTTGAAAATGAAAATTCATTAATAACTTCATTTATACCGCTGTTTATTCTTTTTAATCATAATTTGTTCCTGCTAATGTCCATATCTACGGTTTAAACCTACTTTCTCTACCTCGTTTACTTTCTATTATTGTTTATTTTTAGTTGGTTATTATTCTCTGGCGTTCTCTATGTTGTTGTTGACATAATTATTTTTATCATATTGCTGCACTTCAGACGATAACAAACATGTGTACTCTACTTGTACGTTTTCAAGTCAAGGGACTCAAATCTTACCAAAGATGGAACAAGTAGTCCAGAGTTGTCATCAGTAAAAATGATCAAATGGTATCATTTTCACAAATAGTTTTCATTCTTTCACCAATATGCATGAAATAATCTCAAAAATTGTGCCTGGTGAAGCTAGAACCCACGACCTTCGATCATGCTTTTTAATAATTACAAAAATATTAAATGACTATAATTCATGTATTACACCAGGCTAAATCATGTCTCTCATATCCGTAGCTAGTATGTAATCAACAATCGACAAGAATGTGACAATGTGTTTGTAAATGGGCATTTATTAAATCTTTAACAACTATATACATTGTACAGTTGGTACAGATTGATTACTTATCTTGCAGCGAAGGCCGCCAGACACATTTAAAACATGGTCAAATAATATGCTGAAGTGTGCGGTTATGGTTACTGTGGTTAAACACAATATACGAAATCTTAACATAAATACAAAAAAATAGGGAATACATGCTTGTATATTGCCGTTTGATACAAGATTTACTGGAACTGTTTTGATATTTTTAAGAAGTGGAGGAGGAGGAGGTGCAGGTGGCAAATGATTCTTAGTATTTAACACAATGGTTGTTCATTGAAAACAAAGACTTAATGGCGATTGCGAATTCAATGGTTTTTTTAGAGCGCGTGATGTCCACCTAACAATTTGATTGGTTCCCCTACTAGTTGAAGGATGCATTCGAACTGTTTGATTCGATAGTTGCACCTATATTGTGTTATTCATCTGAGTTATGGGGATATTGTCATATTGAAAATGTCGAACGTGTACATACAAGCTTTTGTAAAGATATAGCATGTCTAAATAGAAATGTTTAGCGTTGAGCGAGTGTGGAAGACTTCCTTTAAATGTGATATATATGACTCGTTGTGTAAAGTATTGGACAAAACTGATAAGCATGCCTAACTATAGGTACCCTAAAAATTGTTATCTAATGTTTCGCGAGTTAGACGGTGCTGGCAAGACAACATTGGCCACAGGAGTGAAAATACTTTTATTCGAACATGGTTTCGGTTTTGCATGGATCGCTGGCGAAGTAGGAAATATAACAAACTTTATTGTGCTATTTAAAAGCAGACTTAAAGACTGTGCAATGCAGAAGATGCAGGGATTTGTTGATTCTTCTCCGAAAGCGCTGCACTACAGACATTATAAAAGTCTTTTAAACCCAGAAAGATACCTTTCCATGGATCTACCATTCATATTGAAAAAGACGTTTTCTAATTCCGTTGCTCTAGTCACGTATTGCAAATTGAAAAAGGCGAACACGATAACATTGATCGGGATTTCAGGTTTTGTCCTTATTGTTTGAAACGAAATGTCTATGTTATAGAGGATGAATATCACTTTTTATTACTCTGTCCGTTGTATAATGATGTTAGACAAACGTACTTGTATGACCAACTTGAAAATAGAATGATAACGCTTCACTTGTTTTACAAATTATTATTAGACTACAATAGGCGAAGTGTTATATTGGTTGCACACTATATTGCAAAGGCTTTTGCTATTCGAGAGGAATTCATTCGTAATCGATAATTTTCTATCATAGTTACATTTTTCTGATATATTTGTATTATACAGTTTTATATTTATACTACTTATATATGCATAACTCTGTCACCACTATTATGTAATTCTCTGATATTTGTATTTTGGGCCGGAGGCCTTGTACTACAATAAACATTATGTTATGTATGTTATGTTACTAGTTTAAATAAAGTGGAGTATGACCGCGATTCCAATACTTTACGTTAAATCGAAACAGTCATTCAAACCATTGACGGAAGTTTCCTGGCAAGTTACATAAATACCTTGTTGTTTATGTACTTTACAAGGCTCAGTTTTGAAACTAATATCCCTAGCTAGTAAAAAATATAATTAAAAAAAATCAGCTTTTCATCATTGACTCAGGGTTATCCTCAAGAGTAAATCTTTTGAACATCTTTGAATTTACATCAGAAATGAAAGGCAAAACACAAACAATTCAGTTGATGTTTATAAACTTTTCTATATTTAACAACAATCAGAATTTTTAATTTGTAATCTGACTTAAAAAGAAAGATTGAACTATTGAAAGCGAGTGTTCAGAATATTGAAGTGACACCCTTATTCAAAATCAGTACATACACATGTATAACAAACATCAATTTTGACTGATCAACATTTTACTACTTACTAAATAATGCATTTATGGAAAATATTGATTACTGATAACACGATTAAACCGCGTACTCGTATTTAATAGCAGAAAGAACAAAAATATTAAATGATTGGTGAATGCCTAAAGATATACTGGGGTCTGCTATAGTCTCATATGGTAAATACCATGTTTTATGCTCATTTCTTTCAAATTAAACGTAGTATCCTTCATAAAAAACATGTTTTCGACATTAATTCAATCGTTTTGGAATTTTAAAACAGTACTAAAGATTATGTTAAATCATGTTTGGGAGTAGAGGTACATCATTAAGAGGTTTCTACAGTGCTAATAAAAATAGTTCTGTCCAAACAACATTTGTATTGTGACAATCATTATACGATATTTTCATATTAACATAATGATTTGAATTATAATGAATTGATATAACTGAATGTAATTGTTAACGCAAATTGTACTTCTCATCAACAAGTTTTCTAGTATTATACCATGCTAATCATTATTTGCATAAAATTCCAAATACAACAACTTCTAATGAGATACAATCAGAAGAAAACCCCAGACATTCATTCATCTTAGTGTCGAACGTTTACACGTTCTTTGTTTAGCTGCAGCACGCCGTTAAGAAACTACTTCAGAGAACAATAGAAGACGCCTAGAAGTAGTCAGATCCTGACACTGTGCTCTTGAAGTCTTCATGAACTCTTGCCCTCTCGTGATCGTGCAAATCTCCTGTTGAAAAGCCCAAATTAGGTATGAGGTGATTCTCCAGTGAATGCAATGCTTGGGTAAGAGAATCGTTTGGTATGTTTCTGAATAGATCAAACCTCAGCTTGGGAGAAGGCAGCAGTGGGTATCCCGGAAGCATTGTTTTAATCACGTTGTTTTCTGCGAAAAATAAGTGAGGAAGGTGCTTTTCCTTTAGAGCGACGCGTATGGTGTCTATGAAATACATCAGCGCTGTTTGCACACCGTCCAATTTGAAATGTGGGTATTTGTGGCAGAGGTAGTTGAGAAGGTAGAAGGCCAACTGTTTTAGGTGATACGACGTCAGCACTGTTACAATCTGCGGAGGTGAGTCACCCGATTCTTTCGCATACTTTTTCGTCTTCACAGAATAGGTTTTTAAGATACTGAGAGCGGTCAGAATATACAGTTTTCTTTCATCTTCACGCGCCATCTAGTACGTGTTTCTCGTACCCCGTTGATTTAATAACCCAAATACAGCATTGGTCCGCAGTTGCGAGGGCTCTGAAGCTGTTTTCTTCTGCCCATTTACACACGGCGTGTATCGGACATTGCAGCGGCAAACCTTCATAGCTGGTTGTTTGGTCAAACCGTAGCACAAATGCTGGAACCAAATCTAAATTCAGCTCTTTGTCTACTTTTAGCGGTCCAATGCCGAAATATGGTTCAGATGCTTTTAATGTTATAGCCAGATTGATTGAGGGAGGATTCATTTTTCTTTTCAAACCAAACATGTAATTTATTTTTGTATACTTTCTTGATCCATATTTATGTTTTCTGAAAGTAAAACGGATCATTCATTTGTTTGGTGTTACCCTTACAGAATGGTTGATATTCCACTAAAAACGTACTTAAATACTATTTTCATTAACATCAACACCTCTTCCATGAACATAAACATAAACATAAACATGACCTGAATATACGTGTACCATTTATAAAGATGTAATAATGCTATTAAAACATTATCATTAAAATATATCGTTATCGCCTTGCAATGATCACTTACCCACGAATGAGGAAGCCTTTAGCTTCACCTCCCAATCCGGGTTGTTTCTTCCGTACATCGTGATAGGCTTTTGCCATTCGTTCTGGTCTCTACCAACAGGTGCTTTCCTCGTGGGCGGGATATTTACTAGCCCTGGTGGCTTGGTATGTGCCTCTTGACCACAGGCGAGGAAATAACCTTCTTGACCCTGGGCATTGAAATATCCTCCACTCCCCTTGGTCTCGTAATTTACCCCTTGCACCGACTCTAAACGCTCCCCATACACGGACTGTGGCCTGAGGACATGCTTTTGAAAGAAAAAACAACCTATGTTACGACATTTTCAAGAAAGTTACCAACATATATCTGGGAAATAATTGTCTTAAATATGGCTAAAGCATATGCACGTATTAAATATTTAGTAGTCTATTCAATCATAGATATTTGTGTCAGTGTTGTTCAAAATTTGTATGTTTTGAATACGTTAGTTTCGTTATAGGTATTAAACTACAAAACATATTAGCACATAGGTAGGATGTATCTCATATTAATTTATGATTTCAAACATTTTACATGGTTTAGGATATAAATATGCAGTGCTTATGAGCATGGTGGATTTCATTTTGTACACCGAAACTTACAGACAACTGTATTGGCGTTTATGTGACAAACGTGACAGGCAAAAAAACATGAAGTCCTTTTGGTTACAGTTAATTCTCCATTATACTAATAGAGCAATATATTGGCCAAAGTCCTTAAGTGTATCACTAATATTTATGAACTCTAACTGGGAGGATAACAGCAGTAAAAATAACATAATATTTCACCGAAAAGCAAATGGCTGATATATTTTCTGAATCCCAAATATATTATTTTAATGAGAGATATCAACATATAAAATACAACTGTTATCTCATTAAAACAATTATTTCTTCGTTTGTTATTATAATGCTTAAGCTCATTGTACGAAAATGTTGGGGTTAATAACAAATAATAAACAACTTTGTAATTAATCTGCACGAAAGTTATTGCACAGCTAGACTCAGCTATAAGTGACTTTCCGATGTGGGATTTACAGTATAGACGAAAATAAAGAAAACTCCATCTAACATGGTACTACAGTGGATTCCATTGTTTTGAAACATATAAAAGAAATAAAAAAATCACAGTTTTTTGAGAATCTGGGGGGTAAAAATGAACTCCTTTCAATTGTTTAGTTTTTTGTATTCGAAGTAATATATACATTTCTCTCTTTTACATAATATAATTTACATGTAATTTTACATGGCACTTTAGATTTTCAGCATGGTAGAGACCATAATAATTCTCTGTTCTATAATTCTGAATTAAACATGTAAATAGTTTGTTTTTATTTCACATTGAATCATTTCATGTTTTAAAACTGCACTCTCACAGTTTGAACGTTTTGACAACTTTTTAATTTTTTGTCTTGGAACGGGTCAATTTTTGCGAAAATCCATGGAAACCAGTTATATAAGACTGCTGTCAAAAATGAGAACGCATATTTTCATATTTCAGTTCAAAAAATGATGATTAATGCATTTTTCGTAAACCGTTAGTAACGGTTTAAGCCATAAAACATAAATTTTCGAACGGAAATATAAAAATTGCGAGCTGTTCTTTTGTCAGCAATCTTTTATTATTTGTTTGCAGATATTTGCGCAAAAATTTGCTCTTTCCAAGACAAAAAAAATGTAAACCGGTATATGTGTGAGTGCAGCTTTAAAATCATTGACTATATCATTAAACATCAGTGTATTGTAGTTTTTTATGAGCAAAATATTTTCGACAATCTAATATGAATCATAAACCAGCGCTTTCACAGAAACGTGACAAAAAATCCCCCAAATTCGTTTGACAGATAGCTATTAAAGTTTGAGCACATATGGACAAATGTCATTTAGTATATATCATATGTTTAGGACGACCTGCTCTACCTTCCCATGCAGTTAGGAAAGACTGATCGCTTCCTTTTTAAAAGCATGTATGAAAATAAAGATGATCAGATTGAGTGGATGTCAACTAGTGTCCGTTGTACCTATAAATGATATTATTAGGCATCGTTTACCATGCATTAAGTGCACAATTTACGTAATGTTTTATATATTTTTGAAATAATTTTTTTTTAATTATTACCTTAGATATAAAAAATAGCATTTTTTATCAATGCTTAAGAAAATGAAGAGAAAAAAATAACCAACACTGGATAACTAAATGGCTTTATCATGTTTACCGTATTAAAAAAAAACATGCAACCATAATCAATATTGGTCATCTACTGATAGTGTTCCTACTGCCTAGCATACATGAACTTCCTTGGCACAAATGTTCATAAGTTATTAACTTTGACTCAATGGCCTAAACCGATTGGATCTTAAACTGTGTTTAAACTCAAAGTCAACAGAATATTGACCTTTAACCTACTGACTTCAAAATCAAGAGGGTTCATAAATCTGGTCAAAAACAAGCTGCTACCAAGTTTGATGTCCCGGTCTTAGCGATCTTACGTCAATGGGCGGAAACACATTTTTAGCTCAAGGTCACCATGGTCTTGATCTTTGACCCACTGACTTTATAATCAATTAGTTTCATCTAATATCGACACGACATTGACATTCGACACGCCAATCTAAAAACTGTTAGAGTTCATCTACATGCCAAACACAGCCTGCCTACAAAGTATGAGGCCACTGGACCCTAGCTTTCTACAGTTTGTAATCGGATACGAATGTTTAGCTTAAGGCCACAACGACCTTGATCATTGACTCACTGTTCAACAGGATCCATTTACTTGTCATGGCGAATTGATTTAATCTGCTGGTCGTTAGCAACCTGCCTATAATGTTTAAGGTCCTTGGACGCAGCGTTTGGAAACAGATGTTAGGATGAAGGTCACGACGACCTAGAACTTTAAAGCACTGAACACAAAATCAACAAGGTGCATCTGCCGGAAAACCTGCTTTCGGAGTTTGAGGTGGATTCCTGGGAGTTAGCAATCTTCAGTTATTGATCGGGAACAATTTTTTGTTTTAAGTTGACCACGATCCTGACCTAAATATTTGAAGGGGTCTTGTGCAGGGCTAGACTATTCTTCTACGAAAACTAACCTACTACACATTGGTTTCGAACTCAATATAGTTCAACAATTGGTCGTGATCCACCTGCGTACAAGTTTTGAGGATCCTTGGCCAAGCGTTTGTCAGTTGTTGATCGGGAACGGATATTCATCATTCAAGGTCACGAAGATATTTTATTTTTATGTTGCTGAACATTATACATGTTATATTTTAATAGTTAAATAAAACAACAGATTAGAACATATGTAATGAACCTATGCCGCTACTATTTTTTTGATATTTTCTGAAACACTTTACTGATTATCACATTTTTGATAGCATATAAAAAGAAAGAAGTTTCCCAAATATCAAATGCTCATTAAGGTAGGTATGTGGTTATTGACAGATTTGGTATTTTTATATCGAAATATCTCATTTATTTCAAGTACGATTGTTTTTGGGTATTGTCGTAGCAGATGGAAAAGCAATGTGATATAAGGAAGCAATTTAACCACTGGATACGTAATAAAATCACAACAATTATAAGAACACATAAACTTGTGATTTAGTCAGATAAAACAATACACATATAAAAAAACTGTGAAAATGACGGTATGTGACTAACAAGAGCTGTCGAAGGACAGCGCACTTGGCTATCAGCAGCCTTATCTTAAAAATGAATACAATTATGACGAAGTATGTTCCTGTCAATAGTAATAAAATATGGTCAAATTAAAAGTAAGAAAGAATGCAATAAAACCATGATATGATTGACACAGGAACTTCAGCCTTCGTTGTGAGACTCAGTTTCAACTATTGATTCCATTATTATGAGCAATGACCTTGACCAAGACCCAAGGGTCCCAGCCATTTTTCTATTGATTGTACAACTGACCTTGACCTTGATCCTAGTGACCCTAAGCGTAACCAGAGGAAAGGTCTCCATAACCTCTTCCTATATACAAAGTTTAGTCACTCTAAGTAATGACTAACTGAAAGTATTCGATACTATAGGACTGGTGATTTTGACGTCGCCCTTCCGCCGGCCCGCCCGACGTACGTCATTTTCATAACCAAGTCTCCCTTTCCTGGTTAAACATATTGAAATGTGCCTGTCAAAAGCAATAAAAATGTAAACAAATGGCCATTGTATGCAGGGTTAATATTGAGTTGGGTAGCCTTATTGTGTGATGGCTACCGTGTAGAGTATGAAGGCCCTTGAATGAACAGTATTTTAGATCTTAGTTAAAACCCAAAGTTGCCCCAAAACCTTAACTAAACCATTTTAATCCATTAGGGGCCATAATTTGTATTTAGGATTAATGCTTATTGAAGGGTAGTCGTCCATAATGTTGTGAAGTTTCAATTCAATTCAATAAAGGGTAGGGAAGTTATAAGTTGAAATCCGAACTTGCCCGTGGACAGTTTGCTGACAAAATGTGCCCTAAAACTTTAACCTAAGTTCTAAAGTCAATGAGGGGAATCATTTGTATTAAGGATAATATATAATATGAAGTTATGTAACTTCATTTAAGGAATGAATTGCGGGGTTGATGTCATTATCGGGGTATGAACGCAATCGGGCTGGTCTAAGTATGTGGAGTCCGAAGGACTCCACGCGTACTTTGACCAGCCCAACGGCGTTCATATCCCCGATAATGACATCAACCCCGCAATTCATTCCTTATATTTACACCAATAGTTAATTATTTTATTCAAGAAACGTTAAAAAAATACTTCATTTCATTTCGGATTACCTTTCAGTAATCCTTTCTTACCCATTCTGTAAATAGGACGACCCGACTGTTACTGAAAACATTTTTTTTTCAAATGACGTCATAATAACGCGGGAAAAGATCAACCACTTGAAATCACCTTTAAACGTAAAATTGAAACTCTTTCGGCAACAAAACATTTAAAATATAATAACTTAGCACTTTCTTAAATGTTGATTTATATTTTACGGGACCTGCTGACCCAATAAAAACAATAACAAGATCAAATGTTCATGTATATTGTTATGCGATAAATTGTGATCCGAACATATCCGAAGATGTTGCGTTCATCGATTGATGGACGCAATTGCCGAAAGGCAGTTCATTTAAGGAATTGAAGTTGAGGTGTAAATATTTCGTGATGTCCTGAACAACTGTGTGAAGTATTAAGTGAATTGAATAAATCGTATTGAAGTATAAGTAAAAACGTCAGCTTGCCTTAAAACTGTAACCGGACGCGACGCCGACGCCGGGCCCAGAAGTATTGCCTCCTTATTTTCGAATAGTCGAGCTATAAACCACTTAAAAAGAAAGATAAAAAAACATGTTCTTTGAAGGATATAATTACGTTACATGGCTTAATGGTTTATTTACCTCTAAACGTCGATTCGCCTGCTTAATATCTTCATAGGTTCCACCAGACATCTTTAAAGGACCGCTGTATGCACCCAAGGAAACCTGAATATTGACATGAAAATGTTAACCTGCAATTGTATTATCTCGTGGATGCTGTATAAATCGTTTGCTAATAAACAAAAATCGGTTGATTAAGTATAGAATAAACATACGATGAACTTGTTTTTTATTATAAAAGTGTGAAATGGTATAACATAACTTATACCGTGGCAGCATTTATAAATTTACGGTTGACATTAAGCGTTATTTCGTATTTTTTTATTTGTATCCACCCAAAGTTGTACAAATATTCAGAACATAATGTATTATATGTCAATTCTCTATTAAAAAATTAAAAATATACTAAATACTATTGAGCATTTACAAGATGTTCGCCAAGACCTGCCTAGTAAGTGTATAATATTGTTTTAAATGGCTGTGTCCGTCACATAGATTTGCTGTCTCGACGACTTAGATGGGATGCATATTATTGCAGGGGTGTTTCAGAGTTTGTATATTATATATAATCGTGTATAGTATTTGATAATAATGTGTACTTTTTAGATCCCTATTATTTCGTTCGAAAAGGAATTTAATTCATGCTACACATTCAAACTGTATTCCGACTTGCGCTTCCTTATTTTCTTACTATTTAGTTTTCTTTTTATTGTAATTGTGTTTGTATCCCATTGTACATGTTCACCCGATGTTACCATTGTTGCTTTTGAATATTTGTAATATACATTTTTGATGTATCGGGCCGGTTGCCTTTAGCAAAGTAAAATATTGAACTTGAACTTGAACTTGTCTTTCCAGACACAGAGATAAGCGAAGGTCATTTCGTGTCTTCGCCTTACGAATGATCTAACAAACAAACATACTAAAATTATTGTGTTTCTGACCTTTAAAGGCCAACCCGGGAATACTCAAAAATAAAAATGTATATGCTTACCATATTTGCCTCCCAACAGAGTATATGACCTTTAAAACTGTTTTTTACCATTTAAAAATGAAATATGAAAAATTTGTGGATTTTGAAAGTTTCGAAGGGCATGGAAGTCATCGTGAACTAAAGTCCACATGATTTAATTTAATTTAAGGTTTCCATAGAATTTATTTTTATTTTAATCATTAAATAGTTAAATAATTTTGAGACAGACAAGTTAAACAGGTTTTGAGGGCGCAATTTAAACAATAACACTTTTTTCGTAAAAACACGTTTTTGACTCAGGGGATGGCTATTTTCAAAGAGCTAAAACATCTTCATGAACCTCGAAACAAACTTTGCCTTACTTGGAAATGATTAACAGTTGTAAACAATGAAGTTATGTAGAAACGAAAAATAAAGGGTTATTTTAAGGGTCAAACCTGGAATACCAAAACATAATTATATGTTGCTATACAATGTTGCCTCCCACAGTAGAATTATACCATTTAAAAAGATTTTCATGCGTTTAAATATGAAATTTGTTGCTTTAAAAACAAGATTATGAAATATAAGAGAAGAACTGTCTTAACGAAGCCAAAAGAAGGAGATTTGACCTATTCAACACAGGCATAGACAGGTTCCACAGAAAGAGCAGCTACGTTGCAAATCAAAATTGAATTCACAAATTCGAACGATTTGGACAGTTTGCGTGCGTGCGTGTGTGTGCGTTTACGTGCGTGTTTTCCCTTATACTTCATTCTGTTTGAATATGTAAGCTATCAACTAGACGCAATTAGCACATTCTACGCATTATGATTGATTTTACCTGGAACCAATAACAAAGGGACATTATGCACCAATGAAATCGTGAATATAACCAAACATGCTAGGATAATTTGCATGATTTCGTCCAAGATTTGGCATATAATGTTTTAATACACTGGAAAACTTCAACCATAAGTGTTTGTGTTTATTTTTTTCATACACAGTTTGCGTTTTCATTTCTTGGCGACAAAGAACTTCCATTGACAATCCAAAAGCAATTATTATGACAATATTTCTGTGCTAATCAAATAGGTTTTTAATTTTATGTTGTTCATAAATGTTACAAAATCATTAACTGAAATGCTTTCAAACGATCAAAGAATTGCTATTGACAAATAGAATACCTTCATTACTTGACATGCATTTTAATATATTAAACTCATTGGTTTTGCTTGTATTTGCTGATCTTTTTCTCTGAGTTTAAATTGATTGCCAATGAAGTGTATTATTGCATACATATTTAAGTTTCCCAAGAGTTAAGTCATTAAGTTTAACTGCTAAATTCAATTACAACGCGATCTACTTGCAGCGGACTTAAAGAGTACCGATATCTGACATTGTAAACCGTCCATGTACATCCGTGGTTGTTTTCGATAAAATGGCCGAGGAGCTACGAATGACCTGTTTTCACTCGATACAGCACCGCTTTAAATCATTAGGCGCGCGTTGATATCGATCAAATCATTGTTATCAGTGATTAGATCAACAGACGACAGCATATTCAGACTGACTTATATTTTCGTATCTTCGCCTAACAAATGATCAAACAAACAAGGCGTTTTCCCTTACTGTTATTGTTGATATCAAACATGGTTATATTTGGTATTTAAATTAGATTTACATATAAAAAGTAAGGTTCTTAGTATTTATCTGTGTACTTTCACCGAAAAGAAACTCTTAGCGACAAATACCGTTTTCAAACTGTACATTATCATATATATATATATCGACTCAGCAAACCTCGTTTCCGGCTTATAGGCGTGTCCGCGCGTCGCATTTGTTTCAAAACGGGACGAATAAACATGATTGACTTCTTCCACAATCAACCTTTAAGCGCTTGGGACATTTACGGACTTCTAGATTCACAGCAATTTTAAATTAAAGTTGACGTCAATGTTTTATGTCTGACTCGTGTTTTATCGTTTAGATTACTCTCCCTACTTCTTAATCCTACTCCCAGACTTTACACAACACGTTACTGCAGTTATCAATTAAGGAGTAGAGGATAATGTGATCATCAAAACATCTCCACGTTTAAACAATGCAATTAAAGAGACCCATTCTATTTCAATGAATGTGATTCATTTCAGGCGTTTTACTTAGCAGCAGCATTAATAAATAAGAATAAAAAGTATATACTACAAATTAAAATAGGTTTAAGTTAGTAATACAACATAGTCTTCAATCTAAGTCGATGCCTTGTCTAACTTAATAATATTCTCAACACAAGAGATGAACAGGAAGTGCAATCATTTAACAAATATATCTGGAATTCTTGTAAATGCAAATAGTTGACTGTTATACGCATCAAGTTAAAATATTCAGTACAAAATACAACGTAGTTAGATTTGATGATATTTGTATCAATCTCTCAGCAAAGTATATGACTCGTAATAATACAATTATGTTAGAACTCCATCAAATATAAAAAAGTATACCCTTATTTCAGCATTGGCCCCGGTATGTCTGTGCGAGTTACTCCAGTAGGCATTGTCGCAAAAGAAAAGGCGCAAATAGATCCGATATACCAAGTGATACAGCTGATTTTAAGAACATATTGATAACATGGCTATATTTAACTCGGCTATCGTCTACGAATTGAGTTTGTTACGAACTAGTGACACGATTGCGTTTCCAGTGCTTATGAACTTAAGAGGTCGAAATATCGATGACAAAGATATTGTAATATTCGACTTGAAAAGTTGAAGTATCAATTGAAAATTATAAGTAAGAAATGATTCCTATTTCTAATGCGTACTTCGTATCAATATCTCAGCAAAGTACATGACTCGTATGGATACACTACTGTTGTATTCCCATCAAATACAAAAACTCGTACCCCTATTGCATCCTTGCTCCTTTGATGTCAGCGCGAGTTACTCAGGTACACATCGTAGAAAAACGAGTTTTTTCCGTATAATATAGGTACAAATATTGGGAATAACTTTGATATAGAATTTCGTTGTGAAAAAGTGATGCATCCCATTTTCGGAAAATGTTTACGTCTAGATAACATGGCTATATCAAAGGTGGCTATGCGTATGAATAAGGTTTTTATAAAATAGCGACATAGTTGTGTTTTAGTGCTAATAAACTTCACAGCTTTATACCTCGATGAAAAAGACGTTTTCATGTTCAATGAAAAATTATGGTATGAACTCGAGAATGCTTTCTTTTTTGAATGCTTTCATGCAACGGTGCGATCAAAATACATCTACATGCAAACTGTATTAATGTACGAGAAATAGAAAATAATCTTTGATATTATTTACATATACTCTGCCTTTTTTAAGAGTGTTTTGATAAGTTATGATACATATTTTAGTTCGAATGAACTTAACAGCTTTATATCTTGATAAAAATACGTTGTAAGGTTCAACTTGAAAATAAAGATAGTATGATTTCGAAAGTTATAAATAAACTGATTCCTTTTTGTAATGTGTAAATGAAACTAAGGTAGGCACATACAGAAAACCATCAAGCGTCTTGGGGCTACTTGAGAAATTCGAAAGATCGCACACAAACACTTATACAGTATTCATGCACGAGAAATCGAAAATAATCCTTTTGCTTATATTATAGTCATTTCGTGACAAATAATGGCCTTACCTACCACCAATTGCAACAGAATATCTGACAAGAGTTTATTACTCATAAAAGTGTCGTTTATCCAAGTGGTGGAAAGTATTTAAAATAATGTTTCTTAATACTACTCTGGTACCACTGTTTGCTACTTTATAGTAGGTTGTTTAACGACTTTCTAACGATATATTAATAGCTCAACACATATTTGCATAGGAAGATGGTATGGTTTTATTAATGAGATGGCCATTGCCTTCAGATAAGAATTTCCACTTAAAATGACCTGACATATGTACTTTGATGTTCAACAAAAATAAAAATGCATAATGATAATAAGTTGTTTGTTTCTAAAGCAATATTTCAAGAAAAATCACCTATTATACTTTATGGTAGGACAACATAAATTGGGTAGATGCCAGACATTGTCTGGTTGCTCATTCACTGGTGCTGGTGGTAAGTCAGTTTGGACAGTGAAAAGCAACCCATTACTCTCTCCATCCCCAGTCTTGTGGCAGAAGATTATTTAACGGTGCCTTTCCACTGCTCCATCTGATAGTACACAGACTGTGATTTTTTGCAGCTGCTGGGGTTGGTGGTGGGCTCTGTGGCTGTACATAAGAGGAGCTACTTGCCAGCTTCTAACAGAAACAATTTTACCGTGCTGAACAAGTTGATTTCTTTTCTAGACTTCCCATTGTACAAACACACAAAAGCATTCTCACCTGCTGCCCTAACATCTGCTGTGGATGCTGACGTTGTGCCAAACACTGTAGCTTGCAGACGGAAGACATTACTGGTTATGTTTTTAGGGAAGCTCGTTTACCAATGCCATAGAATCGGGATGTCGTGTCACACCCCAAGATGGCATGCATTAAGAGCATGTGAGTGCATAAACTGGGACCGAGCTGTTTATTGAGACACTTTATGTTCCAGACACGTGGATTCTTCGTGCTCTTCTTGCTCAGGTTGAAAGAAGAAGTCATGTGTATCGAGGTTGGTATAGTAAATGAAGAGTATGAGCAGATCTGTATCATTACCAATGAGCACAGTGTTTGTTGTGGTGGCAGACTCCACTGCTTTCTGTACCATGAGGAGATCACCTGGGGCATTAAAAGATTTTCTTCTGCAGGTGGCCACTGAGCATGTTGATGAACTTATGCATGTCTGAGCTGTTTGCGAAGAACCCTTCCCATGGTAACAGGCATGTGCTAACAAAAGTTATCTCTTTAATTTGAGTGTATAAGTATCTTATAATATTCTTTCTAAAAATAAAGGAAATTTATTTTCAGCAAGTATTGCAAATGTCAAGAGGACGAAAGAAATTTGAAATGTCGACGGCCATTTGATAAGTCTCATTGGAAGGTGGTTATTTTGTTCATGTGAGCTTAAATGAGTATCAAGTGTGCTGTGACTCAAATACTTTTTTTTATATTATTTGTATATATTAGACAAATTTACTACAATGAAAATTTATTAACAAATTTAAGGGATTCAAAGATATCTCAATTATTTTGCCATACCTGTCTTACCAGTGATAACAAAATGTTATAAACAAATTTAAGTGATTGATTCCAAGATATCTCAATTAATTTTGCCTTACCTATTTTATCAGTGATGAAAAAATGTGTTTGAAAGACCGCGATTTAATTAACTTGTAAGACACGAAGAATAAAACGAAACTCAATGTAGTAAATATGCCAGAATAAAATATATTATGTTCAGTTAATAAGATGTTCGTTGTGTGAGACAGTGGTGGTATGTTTAACATAGAACTACAAAAACACTTCGGATTAACACAAATAACAAGCTATACGTTGCTTTGGTTAATCTTTCAAAGAAGTAGTATCCGTTTTGATATTTAATAATTGTTGCAACTACCACCCGATTTATTAAAATGATTAACGAGCGTCTAATAAAAGACACTTAATACGGTACTGAAAACTTTGAGAACACTTTTTCGGCCATGTTTTACAATTTGATCAAATGTCTATAATCATAACTACGCTATAACAACGACCTAATTCAGAAACTAGATGTCTATTCAAAGGTTTGAAATCACGGGTCTATTTAAAGCGGTTAAATGTCAAAGTGGATCACCAATGCAACCATCATTTGCACAACTATTGCATTGTGTCTTGCAGTAATACACATTTAAACGATCAAATCATATTAACGAATATCTGAACAAAAGGCATACATATAGTGAATGCACATGTGCCTGCTTTATCTCGTTCTGAAATTGATAAACATAAACTTTGTCCCAGTCAATAAATATATAGGACGTATACTTAGTACTGTTTGTATATAACTTGATTTTGAGTATGCATTCGTCTCTTCAAGGTCTTATGAATAGTACAATGCAAAATGAAAGGACAAGCTTAAGACCTTAAGATGCACGACTTAACAGAACTTAAATTCAGTTTGTACTTATCAGTATGTTTCCTACCATTGTGAGCCATTTAACTGTATGAATGCATTTATTTGTAACACCTTCCTACCTACACATGCTTCTAATACATCGCCGATATCGACTATATCACAACATGTGCACGTTTTGAACATTATTTCCTAAACAAATTTATAAACAGCCATTTGAGAACCAGACTGACAAGATGATGAATCTGACATGTACCAAAAAAAGTAAACACGATAAGGAACTGAATAAAACATTGCTGAGAATCATTGAATATCACACACGAGCTTTTCTTTGGACATCTAGGGTCGTTGATAGAGCTGTATCAAAATGACAA
Organism: Mya arenaria; assembly: GCF_026914265.1. Lineage (NCBI taxonomy): Eukaryota > Metazoa > Mollusca > Bivalvia > Myida > Myidae > Mya > Mya arenaria. The sequence goes on along the minus strand of NC_069124.1, from coordinate 15,895,310 downwards.
ACCACCATTTTTTACACTTATTAGGAATTATAAGAATGAATCGTTAAGTCAGATAGTGAACCAGATATGATCTTTTAGCAGCAGAAGAGATCGAAATACTTTTCAGCAAAAGAGGAGAGTGTAAATTAACGCGATGAAGTTTGCTTTGCTTTAAATGATGACGTCACACTCGGTTTGCTGATGTCATAATTTTGACATATGTTCTTGGCGAATATCCTGTTCAAATACAGAATGTGATGAAGATTTTTCATGAAATGCAGAAAAGATCACATGTTCTTTTTATGATTGAAATTAAATGAATAACTACTTTATTCAAATAAATCTTTTTCGTAATTGACTTTAATCAACATGAGAAATAAGCGTATCACTTGTTAAAATATAATATATTAAGCAATTACTATTTCCAATTAAATGTCGAAAGCATGTGTGCATTGATAAGGATACTTTATAATCATAAAAAAGATAAAGAAATCAACATAACAGTTCGAAAAAGAAACGTATTTAGTCTTATGTAATTATTTACAAAATTTATATCTTTCATTTACATTTCGTAGTTCAAAATAATAAAATCACAATTATGCAACAGCAAGAGCAGTTCTACATCTCCAATAACAAATTGTTCATCAGCCGTGTTTAGAAGAAATCCGACCCGGTAACTGTGCGTTTGAAGTCTTCATATACTTTGAGTCTCTCAGTATCTTCAACTACGCCGAATGCGAAGACAAGTTTCGGTACGATATTATTGTCAAAAGATGTAAGCGCTTGTATGAGTAAATCATTGGGTATTTTTCTGAACAAATCAAAACTGAGCCTAGGAGCAGGAAGTGATGTGTATCATGGCAGCATAGTTTCAATATCGCTGTTGTCCGAGAAAAAGAAATGCGGCAGATGCTTTTATCTCAAGGCGATGCGCATCATCTCTATGCAATACAGCAACGCTTGTTACACACCATTAACTTCGAACTGTGGGTATTTATGACAAAGATACATGATCAAATAGAAGGCCGCTTGTTTGAGATAGTATGATTTCAGCACTGTAACTATCTGATGAGGAGAACGCCCAGAGTCTCTTGCGTCGTCCTTTGTCTTCACAAAACAGGTTTTCACGATTCTGAGTGCAGTCAGAATAATCCGCATTTTCTTATCTGTTCGAGCCACGTCTAGGATATGTCGTTCGTAGCCGACGGACTTAACATCCCATTTGAGGTTTTGGTCGACAAATTCAAGCGCTTTGAAGCTGTCTTCTTCTGCCCATTTGCATATGGCGTGTATCGGGCATTGCAGCAAGGCCCCATTCGTACCTAGTTGTTCGGTCACGACGTAACAGAAAGGCAGGGACAAGATCCAAATCAATTTCCTTATCCTCGGAAGTTTTAACACCTCCCCATTCATCGTAGGTCACGCCCCCTTTCAAATTGATTTTAACGTTGACAGACGGTGGATTCATTAATCTTCGCAAACCGAATTTGGACATTTGACTTTCTATCCTGTTGTGATGGTCGATTGCTTTATTTATGTTGATAGTTGCTGTATCAACTATTGACTGAAATACCTTTGTGTGGAGATATTTGGAGCTCAAGTAAAATTTTCCATCAGATTCGATAAACACACTTTTAGCGTATAATGTTGGATATCTTCCTCTGAGGTAAGCCATATCAACGCCCTGAATTTCTAAAAAGCAATGACGGGAATGTTATATCCATCGCTGTTCTTGATATTCATTTGTTCAATTTTACTTTCCAGCCCGTCAAAATGAAACTCAAGCATCTCGTCAAATTCATCGGCTTTTAAGACTTTGAGTCCTTCACGGGAGCTTCCTTGTCGAACGTACGAATCGATACGAAGACCTTCGTAGTTCGCATTAGCCTGACTCTTTAGTTCTTTTATGAGTAGTTCCATCACCGCGTCTACCGCTTTTCGAGACTTTGCCCAATCGGAGGAGTCAAAGTCGATTTTACCTGAAGACATTATAACCTTGGTTAATACCAGGAATTTAGTCTTATGTATAGACGTATTTCACGTTAGAAGAAAGTGTTACTTATTTTACACATTAAGGAAGGTTATGTGATTTTAATTAATACATATCAACATCTTACATCTTAAATTGTATGGTTTCACCGGCACAATCGGCCTTTCATAAACTTACTTATTTTGCAAATGAATTTTAATTCTTTACTATATGTTCAATTTAAATCGTTAATTGTATAATGCATACCCACAAACAGCGAAGTATTCAGTTGTTCGTGCCAACGGGAGTCGTTTTGCCCATATTCGGTGATTGGTTTCTGCCACTGATTCTGGTAGTTGCCAACATGGCTTGCTTCTTGCTGGCTTTGAAATTGTATCGCTTGCTGTAAAATAACATTTATCGAGTGGTTAGTCATTTCTAATCTTTTCTAACCTACATAAGTTGTTAAATGTTTATTATTCTTTGATGAAACGATAATCTACTACAATAAACCGACGATCGTTGTTTCGAGTCACATTCATTTCTCCATACAATTAACAGTTATGATATCAACCTATGCAGTATTTTATGAGATTAAGCAACAAATTGTCCAACGCAGAGGCACTAGAAAGTGATTTCTACTTTTGATTGTGAAAATCAACATGTAAAAGCAAATTTAAGGGATTTAATTTAGAATATCATGAACTTTTTCACGTTCGTATTTTTAATGTAGTTCCATACTGTTATATGCCTATTTCATCGCGAACTGGATTTTTTAGTAGTGTTTGCTTTTCGATTTCCTCAAAACGATCGATTATAATTTTCCTACACATTGTTATAGTATAGATTACCATTGGAAAGTCATCGATTCATGGATCATATATATCATCCGGTTAAGCATTGTTTTCAATCATTTGAAACAAGATTGCGATTTCAGGGCTGTTTAAATTGCTTAATCATTTGACTGTGAAATGTTTGTCTTGATGATAATAGCACAAGTTTTAAGAGTCTTCTTTATTCAAGTGGATTGTATTTAAAAAATAAATCATGATACTCAAAACTAGAATTTGACCTGATGAAGGTAGCCTAAACTTAACAGTATTTTGTTTAATTGTTCCGTTTGTATATATTTCTAAAAGTGTTTATTCATAATATCTGGTCACTATAGTGATAGGAAAAGGTAAGCCTACTGTGATATCTGTTTTCTTTTACCACATATTCTTGGATGAATAAAACAACTTCCTGAGTCTGACTATGATATATTTCTAAACATACTGTTTATTTTGGTAAGCACACTCCATTGCCTTTACAATGTTGAATGATATTAAAAACGAAATATTTACACCTCAACTTCCATTTTCTAAATGAACTGCCTTTCGGCAATTGCGTTTATCAATCGATGAACGCAAAATCTTCGGATATGTTCGGATCACAATTCATCGCATAACAACATACATGGAATTTTTTATCTTGTTATTGTTTGTATTGAGTCAGCGGGTGCCGTGAAATATAAATAAATATTTTCCCGCGTTATTGTGACGTCATTTGATAAAACGTTTCCGGTTACAGTCGGGTCGTTCTATTTACAGAATGGTTAAGAAAGGATTACTGAAAGGTTTCCTTAAATAAAATGAAGTATATTTTCAAAAATTCTTGAATGAAATAATGCACTATTGGTGCAAATATAAGTCGGACTCCACACACTTCGACCAGCCCAATTGCGTTCATTCCCCGATATTGACATTTATCCCGAAATTCATTCCTTAAATTAAAATTTTAATCAAGAAGTGAAAATATATATAGACTCTTATAGTGTTTGAAAATTGAAATCGATTTGCTATCGATGATGGAATCGAATCGGACCAAGTATTTCGATTTACTATCGGACAATTATCATTATAATCGAAACATCATAATGTCATTTAGAAATACATTCTTTATACATAGTTTAATCATGATCATTTAAATGGTTTAACCTGGAATCAGTACGCGTGATGCTACAGTCATGCTTTTTGCAACAGCTAGTAAATATCCATAACCATTTTCTGTCTTTAATATTAACTTAACATAAAAACATATCAACAAAACACATATTTAGTTATTGCAGATCAATTGCAAAATGATGCACACCGCATCAAGTAAGTTATCTAAGCATTTTATCCATTTAAATGCATATTAAATATTTGTTAACCAGCTTAACATTCATAAAACTTTTACATAAAAATATTTTTTTTAATAACAAACGATACCAAAAAAAGGTTTTTAAAAACAGAATGCATCGAGCCGGGATCCCCGGTATTTGCAGGTAAGATAGAACCCACTACACCATAGAGACAGGTTATTGGGGTTTTATGAAGTATACTAAACATAAAAAAACAATTTGTAATTTTGGGAAAGTTTATAAGTTTTAAAGCAAAAGTGTTTACATTCACCTCACCGCATTTGTGTAAGAGAGTGACCTCCCTTGCTAAAATGAAGTAAACGAGAATTGACCGGAAAGAAAAAAATGACATTTACTCGACTTTTACCGCATAACAAAAACTACGTTGTTACCGGATGTAGCATTAGCGAAATCGCTTTTGGACAACCACTATCGATTGTCGCCGATTGGCATTGTCAGCGACGATTTATCGATTGTACTCGATAATCGTTTCTTCACAAGACTCTTAAGTGTTTATACTTCTTTTGTGATAACATGCTAACCTTTCGTTTATAAGATATCCTATATCAATCATAATGAATGTCTAATTAAGTGACCATTGCATACATATCCTGTAAATTATATGGTCAATTGACGAATTTACACGTGAAATGACACTGATTTCTAGTATTTTACACCTCAAACACCATATGTAGGATGAAAGTTCATCTTGTGTACAAAACATTAAACGACGATACAAAAATGTAACTTTTCTTAATAAATAATTGTTGAACGTAACAGCTATTTTCCCCAAAGATTGACCTCAGCCGGTGTAGGTGTACAAACAATGTGGTGAAATTGTAAACAAAGAAAACAATAGGTAAAGTAGATCCAGCATGTTTAACTTTGATTCATTGTCTTGAAAAAAGAACATGTAGCACTAAGTAGTCACTTCCAAATTGATGAAATTTGTTCACTAAATACAGTTGCATATGATGTAAAGTAATTCAGATACATTAGACGGTTTGTTTCAAACAATTTCATAAAATCAGGAAATGATTTATTTGGAAAGAAAAAAATTCATCACTTAAAATCTGGTGTGTTTTTTTCTTATAATTATCTTAAGAATATATATGCGCACTCAAAACAATTGATTGTTAGTACGTATTGGAATATATTACCATAGTTTTATTGAGATTAAGTTTAAAGTTATGTTCAAATGAGTCATTCGATATGCTAGTGCAATATAGTCCTAAACATTGATTAACACACAGATAAGAACAGAACAGAACAGAAGTTTATTTTGATTTAGACTGCATAGTCTCTCATCATACAAACAATCACAGAAATGTACATACATACAAAAACAAACACATACACATACATATAATACATTTAAAAATTAAAAAAAAGCATAGTAATAGTTAGTAGTAATAAAAAGTTCGGAAAACCATTTATTATTATGTTACTATATTTTTTATAGCATATGTATCCATAAGCATAAAACAGAAACCGTCTTACTTTAGGTATTGTTTAAGTTATTTCTAATTTTAATCGCACAATTTATATAACAAGAAAGATTGTTTAATACATTCTTATTTTTACTTTGTAACAGTCCTATAAGTTTAAACATACTTGGATTCTGCCAGTAATAACGACTTATGTATCTTTTTCTTATGTTTTTAGATATATCACACTTGAACATGAAGTGAAACTCATCTTCAATGTCCCTGCTATCACAAAAAACTCATATTCGATCATGTCTTTCTTTTCGGTTTCTCCCGAAACGTCCAGTCTCAATTCTTAGTTTATTTGATGATAGTCGCAGTTGACTTAACACATAAGAGAGTGCTCACAGTTTACAAATACTTTTAATTTGTGACAGTTTGTACAATTAACTTGTTTTAGCATAATATAAATATACGGAAATATAAGTTAAAACATTTTGTTAGTTATTTTTGTTAGTGTCCGTATTAATAAATCCTGGTACACCCATGACTCTAAGCTATGATTCGTATTCATACAATTACGTTATATCGCCATCATATACAATAAATCATACCCCTATTTCATCATTCACCCGTCTGATGTCTTCACGAGTAACTCCGGTAAACATTGAAAAAAAAAATTTGTCATAAAACACTGACTATTTATTGCTATTAGCTTTGATAGTTTTCCATGTTAAATAGTGAATATAAAACCGATTTTCGCCTTGACATAAAGATAACATGCTATATTTGCTATATATATATATATATATATATATATATATATATATATATATATATATATATATATATATGCCAATATATGATATGTTCATCTATCATCTTGAGTATGTATCATTTATAAACATATATACGATATGCAAATCTTTCATCTTGAAAATTTATCCTATATAGTTTTTGGTGTCAACGAGAATAAATATAAATTGTTATAAGCATCTTGCTGAACCAAACTTATGTTATTTCCATTGTGTTCTATAACTCAATGACATATTAGCAGATGAAGAGACCACTTATCTTGAGTAAAGCATGTGACATGTTTCAATATTTCTCTTAAGACATTCAGTAACATACAGTCTACCTAAGACAGTACAAAAAATGTAAAATTATTAATCATATTTAAAGGGTGACATACGGTTCTTCAGAAGAAACTTTGAATTATTATCATCTAGATAATGTTCCCTAAGTATATATGTATGCAAATATACGATGTGTTTATCTGCCATCTAGATAATATATGATATATTTATTATGTTTATGCAAAGAGACGTTATGTATATCTGCCATCTAATTAATGTATTCAAAATGTATGCAAAGAGACGATCCATTAATCTGCTAGTTTTTAAATACTCTGTAATCTGCTTTTATTGAAATAAATGGGAACAGTTAATAGCGATGTTATTGTAAATAATTTAAATGTATCGGTTTCTTCTTTTCTAGATCTTTGGAACCTGTTTTATAAGGTGTAACAAAATAATTTATTCACTACCGTTTTAAAGACCTGCCCTAATATTCTGCACCATACCATATTTTTGTTGTTGCAAGCAGAAAATATTCGTTATATTTTCTCCTTTTGGTGTACATTTTCGGTATTTTCTTGCATAGGACAAAATGACGACGATGTTCTGTCGAAACTACTAGAAATTACAAGATATATAACCTTCATATTTTGGCAGTGAAATAGAAAACGAACATTATTTGTTCCTTTACCCTAAAAATCTAAGAATTGTCTAATTTTAAAGGATGATGTCGATTGATATAAAAAGTATGAATTCAATTAAAAAGAGTTCATGGAATGAAAAAGCATACGAGCAAAGAATACCGTAATATTAATACTGTAAATAAATCATGTGTACTATGTGCTAGATCAAGCATTATTTATAGCAGATTATTGTAAAGTTTTATTCAAAGAACAATCGACAGTTTATATATGTAATTATTGTTTTATTTTATTCTCATTTTGTTTTTCCGCCTGGTATGTACTTTGAAGCATTCAGTATCATACTTTTTTGAAAATATTATGAAAATATAATTTTAAACCTTAAAGCTGCACTCTCACAAATTGAACGTTTTCACAACTTTTTTTAGTTTTTTCTCTTGGAACGATCCAATTTTTGCGAAAATCTATGGAAACCAGTAATATAAGACTGCTGACAAAAAAGTAGATCGCAGACTTTTATACTTAAGTTCAAAAAATGATGTTTTATGCATTTTTCTTAAACGGTTTAAGCCATAAAACATTAATTTTCGAACGAAAATATGAAAATCTACGATCTGATTTTTGTCAGCAAACTTATATCATTGGTTTGCAGATATTTATGAAAAAATTTGCTCTATCCAAGCCAAAAAATAAAAAAAAGGTATATCTGTGAGAGTGCAGCTTTAATTTTGCTGCCATTGAATGACTGCAACGTAACATTTGAGAGTTTGAACTGTTAATCGGGCTTGATAAATGTGTTTGCCCGCGATGAATTGACCAGGGTTTTGAGATGATGAATAATTGTAATTAATATTAAATTATCAGTTTATATTTTAGTTTTACTTTATTCTTCATTGTTTTCAAGTTGATGCTAGCTCCGATGTTAATTTTGAAATGCTCGATAAAATTTGAGATAAGTTTGATGCTCCATGCTTATAAACTAGTTTAATTCCCCAATAAACGTTTGTCCAAGTCAATTTGTGTTTCACCGACCGTTCAAATGCAGTTGAATCATTTATGATAAAGCTATATTCTGTTTGCGGTGTTTGTACGTTTGTCTCTTAGGTCCTGGTCTTGTCATACTAAACGGGGTTTATTTTTTAACAACTGACGACTGGGCACGTCCCTCTATTGTATTTATAAGACGTTCAATTGTGTAACTTTGACTTTTAATAAATCAAAATTTTGAATACAGTATAATATAATTGGTTAAATCATGAACCTTATTTAACGAAAGGTTCTGGATAAATGAAGCACATTTTTATATGTTTGCCATAAAAAAGCGCATGAAAGGATGCAGCAATTTTGATTGGATAATTTTGAGTAAGTTATGATAAGACTCAACGGCATGATTATTTGCTGTTCTTAATGATAACTATTATTTGTCGCGTTCATTGCCCGCCAGTACTATACCTTGTAATCCAAACTACGTTTATACAGTATGAACGTTTGGACTGTTTCAGGAAGCGCTACCTCGCTAGATAAATTTCGCGGTAAGATCGCGGTCCAATATTCAATTGCATTTAATTATAACACAAAGGAAGCACTAAATAATGACTTTCATTTTTCATATTGAACCTTATAACGCTTTCAACAGCGTTGACATTATAAACACACTAATGGACACTTCAAATAGCTCTGGAACAAATATATATATATATGTTAATCTATATTTACAAGATCAGCGTATAATCTCGTGACATCCCAAGCCTATAGTTATCTCAAGGCTGTAGTTATCGAAAGATACGCAGTAGTGCAAATGATTATTCACCATTTTCTAAAAATCGAATATCACGATATACGCAATACCCGCGTTAAATGCACCTATGCTATGTAATCTTATCTCATAAATTTTCCGAAAGTCGGCTCTATCATTATCTTCACACAGCTAAAGCTATCAAAGCTTTTAAATTGATAAAGTTACTAAGTGTATTTGGAAAATTACTCGATCTGCTACAATGGCTACCGGAGTCACCTTTGAGGATATAAGACAGGCTATTGAAGAACTACGGGTAAGTGATTTGTATAAGAATACAATATAACATTAGGCTACTTAGCCTATCAATACTGATAACTTATTTTGCTTAAATTATATTTTGAAATTTCAAATTCAATCATTAATACGGGCATTGTTTTATGCAAACGTTCTATTATTTAAACTACAGAGATAAAAAGGTTACAACGTTGTCACAGATAATAGATATCTCTCTGTGTACCTGCACCACTTAAAAAATGTAGAGATACAACCTGGGTGAAATATATGCAGCGAATAGATTAAATTTAAATTGGGATGTATAGTTTAAAGCTGTAAAACACTTTTTATAGAATATGTACAGTGTGATAAATATTGTTTTGAATTTTGATGTGACGTCAGAAATTGTGCACGCTTTATTGTGGGCGATGTAAAGTGTAATCAGTCCTTTGGTAATTTGTTATTTAATAATTTTAAGATTAAATGATAAGGAATGTCGAATTTTCTAAATCACATCAACGCAACTCAGACAAAGCGCATCTATGTAAAATACAATATTGGCGATTTTTTCAGTTAAACGCCTGTGGTTCGTTAAAGTAGTTAGTGTTTCATTTATTTGGATAGCAATTTGTTTCGTGAAAAAAACCTACATTTGTACTGTGATTTCAGAGGTATTTTAAACCGATGTAATTTTGTATGTTTGTTTTACGAACTGTGTTAAATCCTTAACCATACAACAGACCGCACCATTTACATTTACCTAAATAATAACTGTTTAGGTCGAATATATCCCGGCATATTTGAAACTCTTCATTTACGACATCACTTTCGGCTCACATTATCAAAAAATAGTTTACGTCTTAAACACAATCTAAACGAATCACTAAGCGTCTCTGAACGAATAACTAGCTGTCTCTGAATGAATTAAAAGCCGTTTCTGAACGAAACACTAGCCGTTTCTGAATGAATCACTAGCCGTTTTTAAACGAATCACTAGCCATTTCTGAACGAATCACTAGCCGTTTCTGAACGAATCGCTTCACGCTCTGTCTGAGTGTGTCGTTGTGTATATATGAAGTTAAAAATCAATTATCGATTAAAACCTAGTATACCTATGTATTGAAATGTTTACATACGTAACATTAATCTTAAAAGGTGTTACCATATATGGAACGTAGTGCTGTACATGATAGTTTACCGATGTAAATATAGGTTTGTCAGTTTATCTAGTCAGTGATGATACTGTTAAATTGTTTAATTGTTGTGTCTGGCACCCCATATCATTTTTGGTGTAATTTGATATTTTTGCAATCTATTTAAACCCAAAAAACTTGTTTAAGTTAAATTTCCTAGAATGGTTTCTATTTATCCATTTTCTTCACATTAAACCCTTCCAAATGATGCCGAAATAATACGGGATCGCAACAAATCCATAATTCACGTACAATGGATACCTTGCACATTCAATATGAATACAATGAAACAACAAAACAGCTCAGTACGGCAGCATGTAAACAACTATAAATTTTTTTGCAAATTAACCAAATAAGAGATGGACCATCTTTCCTGGTTGCGCCTACAAGTTTCGCCCATTTAACGTCAAATCCTGGTTTCGCCTCTGTGTACATTACAAATGGAACCAAAAACGATGCAGTACTGTATCTCATTACCGCATTGGAGCGGGTACTAGAAACAGTGCCTTCAGGATGATTGCTGAGGGGTAAATTGTTTGATGTTATATCACTTCCTACTAACCCAAACACATTATATTGATAAATTCTGAAATTCAGATCTATATATCAATTTGATCCATCAAAAGTTATAAAATGAAAAAGTAGTTAGAAACAACGGTCATACAAACAAATGACTAAACAGTCGGTTGATTCATCTAGTTGCCCTTTCTGTAGTCGGCAATGTTCTTTTACAGTCAGAGCAACAATCTCAAAGCCAGCTAGAAGCCAGCCATGTTGGCAATAAGCAGAACCAGTGGCAGAAACCAATCACAGAATATGGACGGAACGATCCCGAATGGCAGGTCAATCTGTTAGCGTCGCCATTTGTGGGTAAGAACTCGTTCCTTTATATTTTATTATTTGTTACAGTTGAAATAACAGCCAGGTATAAAGTGTTCACAATTAAAGCGGTTAGAATTTAAGGTCCTGTCTTTAGTTAACATAATCTATTCACAAAACAAGTACAGAACGTGTAAACATTTGTTTATACTATTTTAATGACGTCGCTTTCATGAAATAACGACTTTATACATTTTATATATTCAACTTATATATAACGGGTTTCGAGTACAAATAAGAGATTGTTCAAATTAAATCTCTGTGTATTTTTTTTTATATATATACTGATATAGTAAAACCTTTGAAAATCTTCACTTTACCGTGAAGCCCGGACCTTTGACAATGATATTTAGCCTAATATAGTACCCCTTTAACAACGATTGTTCAATAATGTCACTGGGGTCAAACATGGCCCCGTCACAGGGTTCCCAGGTGTTCTTTATGCTAACATGTATTTAGTTAAACATTTTGAAACTCAGTTCATGTTAGTTCTTATGTTGCCTTAATTAGTGGTCATTTACTAAGAGTGTTCAAATCATGTCCCTCGAGTCCAAGCTAGGCCCGCCCCGGGTGTCCCAGGATTTATAAACACTTATAAGGCAAGATTTTGAAAATCGTCTTTTTTGAAATCGCACGGCCCATACCTTTTACCAAAATGTTCAAATAATGACCCTGGTGTCAAAGCTGGGACAACACGGGGTTCACAGGCTTTCAATATAATTATATAGATAAATGTTTGAACATCTTTATATTTGAAATCGCAACAACAAGACCCTTGGTATTTTTATGCAGCCTCATGTATTGGTCATTGACCAAGATTGTACAAATTATGTACCTGTGGTGAAAAATGGTGTTCCCTCTTTAAAAATCTTCTTTTCAGAAACCTCAAAACCAAGACTGGTGGTAATTGGTATTTAGCCTCATGTAGTGGCCGATTACCATGATGGTTCAAAGTATGTCCATGGGGTCAAAGCTGGGGTAATAGCTGGCCCCGTCCGAGGGTCCTATAATTTCTATATACTTAAATAGTAAAATCTTGAATATTGTCTTTTCTGAAAACGCTCAGATCGTTGATATTTGATCTTTAGCCTAATGTAGTGGCATTTTGTGAAATAATGCTCTTGGGGGTTAAAGCTTGCCATACTCTTGGCGTCCCAGGATTTCTATATACTTTTATAATAAAATCTTCTCTAAAACCGCAACGTCCAGACCCTTGGTAATTAGTATGAACTCTCATAAAGTGGTAACAAACTACCTACATCAATATCAACCTATTAAATCCATAACAAACATTGATTTCATAAGCTACTACTTACTTCCTGAGTCATCATGTCCGTCCTTAGTGACTTCCAACTATCTTCATGGTAGTTACCAATGAACTAACTGTTTTTAACAACCAATTTTGTACTATTTGTTATTAAAAAACAAACAACTAAAATTGTAATATGTTCTCACTGAGATGTTATTGCAGATATAATGTCAGAGATGCTTGGCTCGAATAGTTAATTAAGCATGTACACTCAATTTTTTAGGTTAGGGATGTTTTCTTTATTAATATAAGTAATTGAGAAAAGGTTTGGCCTTGATTTTCCTTACTTAAATGGATATTTTGTCCATTCAATTCTTGTAAAAAACAATTTCACTTGTTTGTAATACTTTTCCGACTTTCTTTTTTGCTATATGTTACATGCTCTTCGAATAAATTTGTGTACTTCATGAGTTAAAATGAGTAGGACATCTAAATATTTTATCATATATTTTAAAGATTTTTATTTTTCTTGCTTATATAGTGCAGTCAAATATGTTGTAGATCGCCAATTTAGTAACTCCTGATGACATTATTATTCTACCGTTTTACAGTAAAATAATTATAGCATTTATATGCATCATTATGTATTCGATATTAATAAAATACTTCAAAGTTGCATTAACACAGGACAACCGTTTCCCTGTCACTCGTGGTATGTATCACTAGATGTATTTCGTAAACTTAAACAATAAAATTATCGGCAGTAATACTTATAGACTGTTGAGTCAGAGCGCTTGACGCTACGTCATTTATAAATAGCGATAGCGTTGGAAATCGCCGCGCTTTTTAGAGACAATTTGTTGTAATTAGCTTTTTGAATATATACATAATCATAGTTAAATGCAATACTTTTTGTGTTTAAATTTAGTGGATTTCACATGCCAGCCTTGGCGAGTTTTGCTTTCCAATTTTAACAAATGAGTTAAATAGTTTTGTATTGCATGACTACACATATGAGATTCTATGTATATCATAATAACATATGTACCAATGTACAGAGCTAAATACATAAATCATAAACCTAAAACGTCGCTATATTGGCCAGGCCATTATCAACGTTATTTATATATGAGGTAACGGCACACCGTTCTGATAGTTATTACAATAGTTAAATATAGTTTAATTCATGATGGCGACACCATTTTATTATACAAATAAATACATATCATATCTAATAGATTCAAAGATTGGCGTTTGTTTTTTGCAATTAAAAAACTGAAAATATGATAGAATACTTTTTCTTTACAGGCAATATTGAAGTTGATGACTCGGACTGGAAGGAATCAATGAAGACAGTGGACGTAGTGATGAAATTACTCTTGATAGAGATTAAAAGTCGGGCTGTAAAAGACTTTCGAGGTCTTCGTATCGGCTCATACGTCAGACAGGGAAGCTCCCGAGAAGGTCTGAAAGTCCTGAAAGCCGACGAGTTCGACACAATGCTTGAATTTCATTTTGACAAACTTAACATTCAACAAACGCACATCAAGAACATGGATGGATATCACATTCCAGGACATTGCTACTTGGAAATTAATGGTTTGGATTTGAATGATCCAAGAAATGAGTATGAGGGATTACACGCTAAAAACGTGTTTATTGAATCTGCTGGAAAAATGTATTTGAGTTCGAAAAATCTTCACACGAAAGTTTTTCAGTCGATGGTTGACAAGGCAATAGAAAACATAAATCAACAGATTTACAACCACGATATCATCACGGGACAAAAATGTGAATTTGTTTTGAAAAATGATAAACCAATAAAGAGAAAAATGAATCCACCCTCTATCAACGTAACCATCAAGCTTAAAAGGGGCGTGATCTACGAGAGATTGGGGAGTGTAAACGCTGACAAGGAACTGAATTTAGACTTTGTCCCAGCCTTTCGTTTACCTCGTGACAAAACAACTACGTACGAGGATGTTTTGCTTGATTGTCCGATACACGCAATATGCAAATGGGCAGAAGAAAACAGCTTCAAGGCGCTTGAATTTGTAGACCAGAACCTCATTTGGGATGTCAAGTCGCTCGGTTACGAAAGGCATATTCTGGACGTTGCACGAAGAGACAAAAGAAAGTTGTACATTCTGACAGCGCTCAGAATTCTAAAAACTTACTTCGTGAAAACGAAGGAGATTGCAAGTTCTCCTCCACAGCTTGTAGCAGTGCTGAAGTCTTACCACCTCAAACAGTTGGCCTTTTACCTACTCAACTTTCTCTGTCACAAGTACCCACACTTTGAAGTAGATGGTGTACAGAGAGCATTGCTCTATTTCATCTGCATCATGCGCACTGCCCTGAACGAAAAGCGTCTGCCTCACTTATTTTTCTCGGACAACAGCGTGATTGAAACAATGCTTCCAGGATACCCGCGGCTACCTGCTCCTAAGCTAAGGTTTGATTTGTTTAGAACAGTACGTCGCAATGATTCCCTCTCGCAGGCATTGCTATCGCTGGACAATCATCTCATACCAAATTTGGGTTTTTCAACTGGAGGTGGCAGTGGTTTACATGATTATGAGATGGCACGAGTTGAACAAGAGTTTCAACACACAGTTGCTGGCAACGATTATTTCTGAATGCATACGGTCAAATGCCGATTGGAAGCGCAGCAGCCTACGAGTGTGGTGTACATTTTATGTTAGTAGTGTGATCTATTAGTCAATTGCCTGATAAACGTACTGTAAGGATGGTTTAAATGATGATACATTTAATGTTTTGAGAATGTTTTGAATGCAAAAAACAAAGCACAATTGACTTTGTATAAACATTTCTTTATCGAATGAATTATGTTGTCTGGTTAAAATTTGAATAGATCCTTAAGCAGTACATTTTTCGATGATGTGAGTGTTATACTTTGAACATGTTTGGATAAACTATTTGGTAGAATTTGTTTTTGTGATACTTTTTCTTTTAATTGTATTTCAACTTCGTTTACTTAGTTTAGTATATTTATTGTAATCATTTTATTTTCGCCTCCAGTATACTGGCTTTCCCATTTTGAGTTTATTTAATTCTAGTTAAACAAAGTGCTTTTGGAATATGTTTTTTTGTGGATGGGGGGATTTCATATGTCTAGCTGTTGAATAATTTTGTAGAAGGATTTAGTCAATTTTCATAGTGTGCATGCCACATTTTAAAAATATTTTTTAAACATGGCGATGTGTTAAAGAGAACAGTCATGTTTTTGATATTGCTCAAAACTTACGGTCTGTTAAGCTTTATGTGGCATTTTCATTATTCAAAACATAAATCTGCGATATATGGATACTATACTAATATTTGACAGTGAACCAGATGATGATAACACTTTTTGTCAAGATTTTGAGGAACAAAATGATAGTATATTCATGGAATAAAGTCACAATTATGCTAGAGAATCACTTATTTAAGAGCATAATTTGTATTATTTTCGCATATTTCAATAAACAGGTTCAAGGTGATTGTTTTATTTATTGCTATTACAATTTCCGAACAGTCTTATGAACAAACACGAAAGACGAAAAACTTAATAAGAACATCTGACAGTCGGTATGAAACGGGACATTTTGAACAGTTGAATAACAACAGGAAACTTTAAACAGTTTAATAAATGCCGAAGAGTCGAATAGATTGGCTCATTGAGGACAGTCAAAAAATGAGTATCACTCACAACAGATCATTAGAGCAGTTAAACTACGAAATCACGTTTTGAACAATCGATTTGCCTCGCATGACTAAGAACAGTTGAAATATAATTAGTCACTTGGAGCAGCGGAAGTTTACCCGGGTCATAGGGTCAAGCAGCTAAGGGGCGTTGAGGAAACTACTTTTCGTGCCACACACGCACGCTGTGGTGAAAATATATAGAAATAAGCTTTCCATTACCATGGCAACGTAGTTCCACTCCGGTTTCTCCCGAATGAAGTAAAATATTACTATAATGCAAAAACACTGTTAAAAGTATTACTCATGTTTTTGGCATGGAGTTTTTGTTTCAAGCCTCATAACTTTCACGCTGAATCATTAGGCTTTAATAGATCGAGTTATGCTGTTGTAAAAAGAAAAAACGTGTACGGTAATATTAAAGACAATCATTTGAGCACATGACAAATTTAAAACATAACTGCTTATTTAGCGAAAAAAGTGATGATTTCTTGATACCTTTGATTTTACCTTATACTAGCCTTGCACCTTCTTCATCATTATTCAGCAATTTATTTTACAAGATTCCCTTATCTCATATGGATATAAACTCTTCGTAGTAGTATGCATCCTTTGTTGTATGACAAATAGTGCCGAGCGGTCCAATGTTATATCTGTAAAGTATCTAAATTAATCTCTCTCATAACTATTCTGTATCAGTTCTCATTACAATGTATTTCTTATTCACAGTTGGACGTTTCATGCACATAATCTTTGGTAATATTTTTGTAAATAAAGCTGGGTGACATAGACAATGTATATTTTTACCTAAGGCACTTGCCACATAAGACAAGATGAGATTCATTCTATAAAACAACGTCCTCCTTTCAATAGTGATATTAAAAGTGATATCAAGAAACGGTTCCGGACAACATGGGTACAATTTGTCTGTGCGCCTTGCGGTGACATAAATGATGTCCTACTCGACGTTCTGGTATCATCATCATCATCATCATCATCATCATCATCATCATCATCATCATCATCATCAAAAGCAAATTAAACAAAATTATTTCTTTACAGCATTTCACGCGTTTCTTGACAGTCAATATTATTTATAGCCAAGGTCTCTCAGACTATACGGTCTGTCCGGTAAACTGTCGCTTATGCGAGCAGCGTGACGACAAAGTCACTTCCACTCTACAGGAAACTAAAATTATGTACGGAATAAACTTTCTTCATGAGAGAATATCTATGTTTGCAAATTTATACAAAAGGTGATAGATAATTTGTTTTTAGAATATGACACACCTGTACTTAACTCGATTCCGCATATTTACAACTTTAACGAGCACAAGACAACATAACAACTGACATTATTCCTTAAACAGAATTATGTATCTCCAAGCCTTAAATAATTCAATTTTTAATTGCGTTACTAACACTTTACGACAAAAAGTAATGTCCGTCACGTCTTTAGATAGTTACTAATAACTGACGTATAGCTATGGCTATATAATCATTTTGACAAGTAAATCTAGTCTTTAGTTGTTCATGCACAAAGCAATAGGGACAGTTAATTTGATTTGTATAACAATGTTGTTTTTTTCAAAACTAAAGCCAATTGCACGTTTAACATAAATATGCGAAAATTAAACTTGGAAACGTTGTTACAAAATGCAACAAGAACGTACGTGAATTAACTTATTGAAACCATTATCGCTTAAATAGCCTGATTTGGTTAAAAGCGAAATACAAATTCAGTTTCCTTATCAAAAACATACATGACCAATCCACTTCACGTTAACAGTGTACATCGATAATATATGTGGGTTAATAAATTATTGTGTCTGGGCTCGTGCATCTCTCAAATTATAAAGGAGTGAAACATCGTCATAAAACTCTAAGACATAGTTTAATTTTAAATAAGTTTTTTTTTTGTTTTACTGCATATGAATGCATATTTTCATAAACAAAATGTGTTTATGATTGTTAAAGCTGCACTCTCATAGATTGAACGTTTTGACAACTTTTTTATTTTTTGTCTTGGAACAAGCCAATTTTTGCGAAAATCCATAAAAACCAGTTATATAAGACTGCTGACAAAAATCAGAACAGATGCAGTTGTTTATATTTAAGTTCAAAATTAGATGTTGTATGCATTTGTACTGATCTGATCTTTTGTCACCAGTCTTATATCACTGGTTTGAAGATATTTACGCAAATATTTGCTCATTCCAAGATAAGAAAAAGTTGTCAAAACGTTCAATGTCAGAGTGCAGCTTTAAAGTTTTTTTAAAACATTTAGAATAAATCTCAAATTTGTATTATAACATCATGCCATATTCATTTATAAATGAAAACAAGTTCAGCAAAGTCAATAGCTTTATTAAGCTGTTTAAAACTAAAGTGCAAGGTTAAGTGCACTTGTTAAGTACACCTTTTTATCACGATATCAAGTAGCATAAGAAACGTAGCAACTGTTCCACTATTTTCTAAAATAAGAATTATATGCAAGAGCCAGGTTAAATATAGCATTGATATCGCAAAGTCAATATTTGCTGTAATTCGTCTAAATTCCAATTTCACTAAAAAACAACGAAGATATACGCACTAGTTTCGTAAATTAACTTTTGTATTTATAATGTCTCGATATAAAGTTTCAAAGTACGGTAGCACTTAAATCATATTAATTGTGTCACTTTTTTTAAAGATATAATATAATCGGGTAACAATTTTCTGAAAATCAAGTTCGAATGCACAAGACGAGTTCAAAATAGCAATGATACCATGACGTCAGTATTTTCTGAAATCGGCTGTATATTAACTATTTCTCAAAGTAAGCTGGCAGAGATTTACAAGTGTACATTTTTCATCTAATAACTTATTTTTTCTATTATGTTTACCGGAGTAAATAGCGAGGACATTAGACAGGCTAATGCTGAAATAAGGGTATGATTGATTTTATTTGCATAGTTGTATCAATACAAATCATTTACAAAATGCATACATTAATATTGACATTTTTAAACATACTGCGTAGTAACTTATTGCGAAAATATTCAACGTCATACTTTTTAAAAGTTACATAAATTGTAGAACGGAAGCTCTCTATGTTTATTTCAGTTGTTTACAATACACAATACACTAGTTCAATATGGAATCATTTGATAGAGATTAATACCGTACTTTATAACTTCTTTGTTAAAAGAACACAAAAGAATATGTAGCAAATGACGTGTATTTATGTTACGGATTATAGTAATACGGATGAATATATCTTCCAACACTACAGTGTTAAGTTATACTTATACTTTAATGACCTTTAGTGTTTGATCTATATTGTCAGCCAATCATGGGCTCTAGATTTTCTAAATGTTTCGTTTCTTGTTTGTGAAGACGACTCTTCAGGATTAAGTAAATTGCTGTAACTGCGCATGCGCATATATCCCCGCATACTGTTTGCATATGCAAAAGCGCACTTTCAGTGTCAACGTTGATTAAATGACGTCACAATATCTTACATTGATTGACAGGTCTTTTTGACGGGCACACGGCTTAATTTAAATGCTGATGCAATTTAGGAGAGGCTAACACGAAGTCGGTTATAATTCATAGAGTAATTTCTTCGTGAACCACGGTCGCTTTGCTGCATACCGCTTCCGCAGGTTACTTATTCACGAAGAAACTACTGAATAAACTCATTCCTATACGTAAACAACTAATTTTGTTTGCAGCTAGATAGTATATAAATAGCCGAGCACTCGGTTGATTCAGACATTTTCCTCACTGAATTCGTCGATGATATATTTACAGCAAAGCTCACAGTTCAGACGTCAGCAAGTTTCAAGCCATGTGGGAATCTACAATAATGAGTGGCAGAAACCTATTACCGAATTCGGGCGGAACAACCCTCAATGGCAGGTCAACTTGAATGCGTCGCCATATGTGGGTATGTAGGCTCGTATTAAATACATGTAGAGTAGAATTAAGAGTATAAGTATTTCATATACAATATGAAAGAACATTTGCGTATGCATTTATAGCTGGAATTGTGCTATATGTCAAAATGTGCAAGCTAATATCGGTCAAATTTAAGGATTTCAGCAATCACTTTTATTCGTATTATATATTAACATATATATTATAAACGGGTAACGTATTTAAGGTAACATAGAGGTCGATTCCTCGGATTGGGAAGAATCTCGGCGAGCTGTTGACGAAGTGATGAACCTTCTCCTGAAAGAACTACGATGTCAGGCTGAGCATTACGAAGGTCTACGTATTGACTCGTATGTTCGCCAAGGAAGCTCAAGAGAAGGGTTAAAAGTTCTCAAAGCCGATGAATACGATGCAATGCTAGAGTTTCATTTTGACGGGCTCGACAATCGTATTCAGCAATCAATAATCAAGAAGAGAAACGGATAATCCATAATGGGGCATTGCTACTTGGAGGTTCTGGGCTTTGATTCGGGTTTCCTGAGGAAAACGTACCCAAGATTACACGCTAAAAACGTGTTCATCGAATCAAATGAAAAAGTGAACTTGAGTTCCAAAAATCTTCATACGAAAGTTTTTCAATCAATGGTTGATTCGGCAATCGAAAATATCAATCAAGCAATCGAACAACATGACAGAAGATCAGATCAAATATCAACATTCGGTTTACGAAGAAAAATGAATCCACCCTCTATCAACGTAACGATTTATATGGAAGGAGGTGTAACACACGATTATTGGGGAAATAAAACAACTACCACCAACAAGGAACTTGATTTAGACTTTGTTCCTGCATTTCTGTTACGTAATGACGAAACAACTAGGTACGAAGGTGATTTGCTTAATTGTCCAATACACGCCATTTGCAAATGGGCAGAGGAAGACAGTTTCAAGGCGCTTGAATTTGTCGATCAGAACCTTATTTGGGATGTTAAGTCGATCGGTTACGAAAGGCATATTCTGGACGTTGCACGAAAAAATGAAAGAAAGTTAATTATTCTGACAGCGCATAGAATTCTTAAAACTTACTTTGTTAACACGAAGAAGATCGCCAAAGAATCGAGAACCTCTCCTCCACAGATTGTTACAGTTCTGAAGTCCTATCACCTCAAACAGTTAGCATTCTATCTGCTCAACTATCTCTGCCACAAATATCCAAACTTCGAGGTAGATGGTGTGCAAAAGGCGTTGCACTATTTCTTCATTATGCTACGAATTGCTTTGAACGAAAAGCGCCTGCCTCACTTATTTTTCTCAGACAACAGCGTTATTGAATCAATGCTTCCGGGATACCCATCGCTTCGTGGTCATCAGCTGAGGCTTGATTTGTTCAGAACAATACCAAATGATTCCCTCGCACAGGCGTTGCTTTCGCTGGACAGTCATCTCATACCGAATTTGGGATTTACATTTGGAGGTTCTGATGATTCAGAGAGATCAACAGTTAGAGAAGAGTTTAGGCGTACAGTTGCCGGATCGGATTTTTTCTAGGTCTAAACGGTGCCTATTGAGGGCTGAAAACGTTGCGACAATAATCGGACATTTTCATCTGTGACCAATTGACATTATAATTAATAATGATAATAATAATAAATCAATCAACTGTGTGTACCGATGGTTTGACTGATCTGGCATTTGATGCTACTAATGAAAACAATTGATTGTACGTCAATAATGCTTGAGTGTATGTTATAGTATTAATGGCAACATATATGTATTTGACTGTCCAACAGTCAAATAATGTATCATTGTTAAAAACAATTCTTGTGATATGAGTCTTAGACAATAAAAATTTGGTATATGACTGCATCTTATCTTTGAATTTTCTTTGGCATAAGGTGCTCTGAATTGTATTCCTCCGTCTGCAGATAGAGTTGGGATTTCTAATCATTGAACTACTTGGTGTTTAGTGTTATTGCTTTATTATTAAGTTTCCTCAAGTTTAAGCATTCTTTGATAAGATTTACCTTTTACTTTATTCTTTATTGAGGAGTGTTGGGATAAGAATGAGGTTTGTGCACATAAACTGGTTTAAGCCCCGAGTAAATTTACATTTTACTGACCGTTCCAATGCGGAAACTAACAATCCTTGATAAACATACCTATTTTTTGGTTTTTGTGTTTAAAATGTCTTTGTCATTAAACCGGGTTTATGTATAAACTGTTTGCTACTGAGCTTGTTTCTGTAGTTTTTCACATACGTATTAAATATTTTTGTTGGAATAGTTTGGTATCTTACTGCTGTATGTGAATTTTATCAATGCATTTCATTCGATTTTCACATTCATGTTTACGCAATCTTACTGTTTTACTTCATATATGTGAATACATACAAGGTTGATCGTAGTTCAACATCCATCAATGTACGCTAATTTTAAATTTTGTTGATGATTACGTTACAAGTAAAAATGACGCTACTTAATATCAAGAACAACAATTTGTTGAGTTTGCAAACACCACTAAGTATATTAACACGTCGCGTTAAGCTAGATAAAACAAAAAGGCCATAATATGGTAAATTTGTGCTAGGAGGAAATAACAATGGGATATAATGAGGTGAACTTTGCGTTGAACCCGGTATTTTCTGAATGCCTAATTAATGAATTCCTTAACGAGAATACTCAGATTTCCAGTACTATTTATGTGTTTTCTAGTTAACGTTTTGATTCTTTGAAGATGTTAAGACTCTATTAAATTTAAGTCAAATAACGTCTTGGAGTTTAGGATTTGAACAAGTCATATTTATTCTAGAAGGTAAATTATTCAACAGCACAATTCGTGTTATTTTTTACATATTCCAATAACAGGTTCAATGTGATTGTTATATGCTATCAATATCACAAATGTTGTTGATCGAGAAACAACAGTGACCATAGTCAACCAGCGTGCGCAATAAAGATCATAAGATGATGATTTTCAACGGAATACTAAGCGAGTGTAGAAATAAAAGTACAGACTTAACTTGTGAAACTAAATAATCATATATTAATATTTCCAAACATTTTTTTTATTTAAAATAGCTAGTATATATTTCTTTAAAACCTAGTTACTGCTTCGAACATTAGATTGTTACATACGAATGCTGATAAGATGGCCCATTAGCCTCAAACACACACATAGGTACTAAACCATCAATGATTTAAAAGGAACACTATGTTATCAAATATCTTTCCTGTAAGGATAAAAAATATGCATGGCCCCATTTTATCGAAACTTCTTAGGAACTTTATAATAAGTTTAAGTTTAAGCTAAACTTAATTATTTTCATCTAAAATATTTACTTCTTTAAACGCTTTAAGACTTGAAATACTTATTAACATAATAAATTATTTTTTATTCAATTTATGTAGGTATTTTGGCTAATTGGGAAAAGGCAAAATAAGCGTGTTTAACTTAAGAAGTTTTGAGAAACCCTACGTCATCTGTTAAACATATCATTTCGAAAATTGGTACAAACGGATCATTTCGAACAGTTGAGTAACAACAGGCATTTAACAGTTGAATAGAAACGTGTCGCTGAATAGTCGAGTAGATTGGATCATTTAAATGACACCGATCACTTAAGCAGTTGAAATACGAAAGAACTTTTTGGTCAATCAACTTACATGTACAACAGGTATTTTAGAACGGTTGAAATACGGCAGGTCACCATTAACAGTCAAAATACAACATATGATTTGGAACAGTTAAAGTTGTCCCTTGTCATAGCTTCCCTCGGATCGTACAGCGAAGGAGCGTTGAGGAATATACCCATCGTCCCACACACGCACGCTGTGGTGAAAATATAGAGAAATAAGCGGTCCATTACCATGGCAACGTAGTTCCAGTCTCGTTCCTCCTGAAATGAAAGAAATAGAACATATTAATTAAATGCATATACAATGAAATCAATGATTAATTTCTCTTGCATGAAGTTAAATTTCCAAGCCTCATTATTAGCAAGATGCAACTTGATTGGGTTTTGAAACATTATTAAGCGAAAAGGGTGTTGAGTTCTGGATAAGTTTGATATCAACTGAATTAGTTATGTATCTTAATATCATTTCACTTACAGACTTTTCATCATCTTCTTTTTTCAATTGCTCAGCAATGTATTTCACGCCTTTAAGAGATTCCCTTATATCCGGTGGATATTTGGACATAAATTCATTTGTAGTCGTGTGTATCCTTTGTCTTAAAAAGTTGGGTGACGATTGGTCCCATTTTGGGAATATCTGTGGAGTATCTAAATTAACCTCTCTCATTTCTATTCCGTTCACAGTTCTCATTGGAATGTATTTCTTATTCACAGAAGGACGTTTCATGCACAGAATCTTTGGTAATATTTCTGTAAATAGCCTTTTAATCCAGGGTGACATTTTATGCGTTGCAGGTGAACGGAAATGAACACTAAGCGTGGTAACCGTCAAGAATATCGACATTGTCACAACAATCATTGTAAAAAGTAGGTACTTCCCTATCAATGGAATGGTAATAGAAGTTGGTGGGTTAATGTCGGAAAGAAGCAAGAAAAACACGGTCAACGCAAGTAGAATCGAAATAGACAATGTGATTTTTTCACCCGAGGCACTTGGCAAATAGAAAACTAGCACTGTCAAACAAGAAATAGCTACACAAGGCATAATGAGATTTATAGTATAAAACAAAGTTCTCCTGCGAATAGTGATATTAAAGGTGATATCAGGGAATGGTTCCGGACAACATGGGTAGTATTTCTCTTTGCGCCTAGCAGTGACGTTAATGATGTCCCTCCCATTCGACGTTCTGGTAGTAATCACACAAGTCCACGCCGTTTGGAATGACGATCTGATTATCAATCATGACACCTCGATCCTCCCAAACATGCTGCAGATCAACCTACCGCGAGAAGTGAAACACAATGATTACGTGGCAAATTAGCAATAAGTAGACTTGTAATGACTGATGAAGGCTACATGAACGATAAAACAAGTACAAATGAAATAATGTTATCAATTTCTCCTATATCAAACATTCATCCTGCAGCATTATGATAATCGTTATTGCCATCTTCATCATCATCATCATCATCATCATCATCAACAACAACAAAAACAGCAACATAATCAAATTTATCATCGAAAACACAACAAACAACAATGATTCCTACATACATATTTATATTTGCTAAACATACCTCATGCCCATCATAGGTCCACACCCCGAACTTCATGAAGCATTCTTGTTGGTCAAAGGGGAAAAACTCGACGTTGATTGGACAATAGGTCTTGTATATAGCCGGGGGCTCCCAGACTATGAGACCCGTGTGGTAAACCGTCGCCTTTGTGAGCAGCGTTACGACAAAGTCGCCGTCAGCGCTGCAGGATACCAACATCATGTATAGAATAAACGTAAAACATACTTCATAAATAAATATCTTAAATTATTGTTTGCAAATGTATTAACACTATAAACAAAGAGTGTTATATAAAAACATTTCACAACATGATACACATGTACTCCACTCCATTTCAGCATAGTTACGTCGATTTTATTGACATTCTTAATAGCGTCTATAAAATGTGTCGTCTGCAGCAGTTAATTTTTGTTTGAAGTACACTTATATTAAATGAATGATTTTACTACAGAAATACTAATTTTACTTAAAAAAAATGTTTGCAAACGAATTTTAGGGATTCATATCTAGAATTAAACTGAAAACTGCGAGAACTCAGATATTTATTGCAACTATCAAATTGATTTAGATCTATCATCAAAATGTATGGTTTGGGAAAATAAATAATATATCGAGGGTTGAAAGGGAAAAGCTTGTATCTGATTCTTTATGAAATGTCACTTAGAACCTGTTCATTCCAACCCCCCGATATACACGAACAACAAAGAAAGTGGGCGAAAGAAAAGTCAAAAGTAAGAATGGTCCTAACAAGTGATGTCACACGGTCAGAAACACCCTCAAACTGACATTCAAGGTACTTACTTATTGTACAGGCCAATGTCGGGCCTCCATAGCTCCTCAGACGGAATGTGGGTGGAGTTGATGCCACCGAACGACGATGGGTCCCAGCGAAGTCTGTGCTCAACCCACTCCTTAGGACAGAAAATGATTTTTTTTTATATATGTGTAGCCATCAGAAAAGGATATCAAGGCCAAGAATACACTAAGGGAGCGGAAAGGCACAACGTCTCCAGCAATATCTATTACACATACCACTATTTATTACTATTAAATGTTTGATAGCAGACTTAGCACTTAGAACTCAATGGGGTTGTAAACCAGTATTCTCCTGCACAACATTACACTTACACTTGCATACTGATGAGGCAAGCCGTACCCGATTCAATGAGTTGTTTTGAAATGGCCGATAATCTCGTTTTGGCTAAAATGATAATAAATTCTAAAAGAATCTCGTTCTTGCATCAGTTGACGCCTAGCAATCGGATACCAATGTAAAATTGGACAAAACATCTGCTTAAATTTGAATTTGGGAATGGGCCTTAACATTTAGTCATGATATTGAGTCTTGTAAAAGTTTTAAATCCCGTATACCATGCAGACGTGCATATTGAATAATTTGTGTATAAACAATAGTAAACAACGATTATTGACTCAAAACAAATATTTAATAACTAAGCATTTCCATATTTTATGTAAGAGTAAACCACTTTTTTGAGTCGGAATATGACCATGCCATTAGACGTTAACGAAAAATCAGTTCACTTACATGTCTCAGCCAAAGGTTGGAGGTCAAAATCTGGTTCTTTTCTGACTGAAACGACATGAAGTGGTAATAAAGGTTGGAGGTCAAAATCTGGTTCTTTTCTGACTGAAACGACATGAAGTGGTAATAAAGGTTGGAGGTCAAAATCTGGTTCTTTTCTGACTGAAACGACATGAAGTGGTAATAAAGGTTGGAGGTCAAAATCTGGTTCTTTTCTGACTGAAACGACATGAAGTGGTAATAAAGGTTGGAGGTCAAAATCTGGTTCTTTTCTGACTGAAACGACATGAAGTGGTAATAAAGGTTGGAGGTCAAAATCTGGTTCTTTTCTGACTGAAACGACACGAAGTGGTAATAAAGGTTGGAGGTCAAAATCAGGTTCTTTTCTGACTGAAACGACATGAAGTGGTAATAAAGGTTGGAGGTCAAAATCTGGTTCTTTTCTGACTGAAACGACATGAAGTGGTAATAAAGGTTGGAGGTCAAAATCTGGTTCTTTTCTGACTGAAACGACATGAAGTGGTAATAAAGGTTGGAGGTCAAAATCTGGTTCTTTTCTGACTGAAACGACACGAAGTGGTAATAAAGGTTGGAGGTCAAAATCAGGTTCTTTTCTGACTGAAACGACATGAAGTGGTAATAAAGGTTGGATGTCAAAATCTGGTTCTTTTCTGACTGAAACGACATGAAGTGGTAATAAAGGTTGGAGGTCAAAATCTGGTTCTTTTCTGACTGAAACGACACGAAGTGGTAATAAAGGTTGGAGGTCAAAATCTGGTTCTTTTCTGACTGAAACGACACTAAGTGGTAATAAAGGTTGGAGGTCAAAATCTGCTGACTGCAACGACACGAAGTGGTAATAAAGGTTGGAGGTCAAAATCTGGTTCTTTTCTGACTGAAACGACATGAAGTGGTAATAAAGGTTGGAGGTCAAAATCTGGTTCTTTTCTGACTGAAACGACACGAAGTGGTAATAAAGGTTGGAAGTCAAAATCTGGTTCTTTTCTGACTGAAACGACATGAAGTGGTAATAAAGGTTGGAGGTCAAAATCTGGTTCTTTTCTGACTGAAACGACAATAAGTGGTAATAAAGGTTGGAGGTCAAAATCTGGTTCTTTTCTGACTGAAACGACACGAAGTGGTAATAAAGGTTGGAGGTCAAAATCTGGTTCTTTTCTGACTGAAACGACACGAAGTGGTAATAAAGGTTGGAGGTCAAAATCTGGGTCTTTTCTGACTGAAACGATACGAAGTGGTAATAAAGGTTGGAGGTCAAAATCTGGTTCTTTTCTGACTGAAACGACACGAAGTGGTAATAAAGGTTGGAGGTCAAAATCTGGTTCTTTTCTGACTGATACGACATGAAGTGGTAATAAAGGTTGGAGGTCAAAATCTGGTTCTTTTCTGACTGAAACGACATGAAGTGGTAATAAAGGTTGGAGGTCAAAATCTGGTTCTTTTCTGACTGAAACGACATGAAGTGGTAATAAAGGTTGGAGGTCAAAATCTGGTTCTTTTCTGACTGAAACGACATGAAGTGGTAATAAAGGTTGGAGGTCAAAATCTGGTTCTTTTCTGACTGAAACGACATGAAGTGGTAATAAAGGTTGGAGGTCAAAATCTGGTTCTTTTCTGACTGAAACGACACGAAGTGGTAATAAAGGTTGGAGGTCAAAATCTGGTTCTTTTCTGACTGAAACGACACGAAGTGGTAATAAAGGTTGGAAGTCAAAATCTGGTTCTTTTCTGACTGAAACGACATGAAGTGGTAATAAAGGTTGGAGGTCAAAATCTGGTTCTTTTCTGACTGAAACGACACGAAGTGGTAATAAAGGTTGGAAGTCAAAATCTGGTTCTTTTCTGACTGAAACGACACGAAGTGGTAATAAAGGTTGGAGGTCAAAATCTGGTTCTTTTCTGACTGAAACGACATGAAGTGGTAATAAAGGTTGGAGGTCAAAATCTGGTTCTTTTCTGACTGAAACGACATGAAGTGGTAATAAAGGTTGGAGGTCAAAATCTGGTTCTTTTCTGACTGAAACGACATGAAGTGGTAATAAAGCAAAGACATACATGCAAAACGATACCGAATATTTATATCGAGCTACCGAAACAAGTGAAACATTATTCTGTTTTTAAAACGTTTTGATTTAATTACGAATCACGTAGAAATACATAGCACCAGGCAATGGAGCGGTGCATATTTCTGGTGTAAACAATACCAGAATTCTTTTTTTAAGGACGATTTCATGATCCGTTCTTGGATTTCATTTTTCACATGCACCGTTAATATCGTTATAGGTATTACTCTACAAAAGCAACCTTATCATTTCATTTTTAATTTCGACATAATAATTTATCAACTGGGTTCTGTAAAATAGCAAAATAAAAAGTCCATCGCTTATTTCAAACCTGTGCAATCAATTGAACGCTGATGATTAATACAAAATAAATGATAACATGTCAGAATGCGTGTTTTAGTGAATGGTATTCAACTGATTTTTTTTTCTTTGAATTATTTATTTTCTATGATTATTCGGTTAGACATATGTCTGCTGTGATCAACTAAACACAAAATGTATTAATTGTGCAGGTTAAATGATGTTTTTAGTAATTTAAGTTAAACTGTAATAAAAGAAATATTTTTGCCACTCCCAAAAGTTGACTTTTTATCCTAAATGGTTGAAAGAGGAGGTTATACTTTGCGTAAAACATTATTCATTTTTTACATATAAAACCCACATGTTTAAATTAGATTTTAAAGCAATTGTAGACATTAAATGTTATACCCTTTACTGATTTATTTCTTATATTAGTCATTGGTTGCTTTCGGTCATGAGTTTGGATATACGTATTAAAATGCTCACGGAGCGCAATCATTAGATGCCAATCAAAGCATGGGGAACTGACAGAGATTACAAAAATCCTTGATCTGAAAGTCAGACGAAATTGATCGACACGCAGTCATGTTTTGATATGATTCGCTTGTACTTTTAAGATTCATAAATTTTGTCCAGCTATCTTATATCTTCTACCAAAAATAAAACGTCATTTCAACAATGGTTAATCTATACTGAATTTTCCTGCAAACTATATGTTTTAAGATTTTTTATTTAGGATAAGATAAGATTATTAGGACAGAAGAATGTATAAATGACAAACAGAGAGTTTAATTAATTTCTCTTATGTAAATGCTTGCACTTAAGAAAACGTTCTCGTAAGCAACATTTCCGGAACATATGCGGTGGCGTTTATTAAAACCCTCATTGTTCTTCCTACTGACAATGGGCAATATCTGCTTAGAATTCCTAATGGGTGCTAGAGAATAACGAATTGTCATTTTAAATCTCCTCACAGATTTGTTTACATTTGTGTTACTTTCAAGATTTATAAATATGTCCATGGTATCCTCTCGGGGATTTTTTGGAAATTGAGAGAAATGTCTATCGTCAGAAAAGTATTTATAATCTGTTCGAAGTAATAGCAGCACAAGCAGTTAACACTTGGTAACTTTAACTAAAGCACCGTAACAGCTTATAAAAGATGTTTCTGATGATGGTGTCACATCAATAAAATTACAAAATAAATTTAATTCTGTAGAGCTTTGCTGCTACTTTGAACGAACACGTCCATTGAAAAGAAATATTGAAATACAAAATAACCTTGCAAATGTTCTAAAGAATCACATCTGGTGCAGACCAATTTGCGCTTAACAAATATAAGGTCTGAATCATTATATGTGTTTCACTTTCATCAATTTGTAAACAAAATAACGCCTAAGCGAACACTAACACTAGTTTTACCGTACGTGTTTAGTACTCGTTATTATAATTTGTCGTAAAAAATAAATCAATGCACGACATGAATAGAGAGCTGGTATAACAGGACTTGCTGTTTAAATTATGCCTACTTGTTGAATAAAAAAGATTTTCTTAAAAAAGAAGTCGACATAGCATGTTTGACTTTTTATTTACCACAAGACTATAGGCATTATTAAATATTTAATACTGCTTAAGCGTCTATTATTGTCCATTCACGCGTGCATATTTTTAAAGGAAGACTATGCTGGAAAAAAAACGTACAAAAAGGAAAATATTTACTCAACCGAATTCAAGCAAATTCAAGAAAAACAACATAAAAAGAACAAAATAGAAAATACTTTCACGAAAAGGCTAGATGATGTAAAATAAAGTATAAGCATTGGTTCCCTCAAGCGAAACGTTTGCAATTAAGAAAGCATTGGGATATTCAATATTTCCGGAACAGGTGACATCGTGGTTGTTAGTGAAAGCGAGGTTGTTATTAACACGCTCATGGTGTTTCCATTTCTTTCTACTGCTGATGGACGATCTCATGTTCTATTAATGACATTGATTCTGATTTAGAGTACCTAATGAGTATGAGAGAATTGCAATTTGTCATTCTTCTCCCCTGCATCAACGACCCTATACGTGTACAGAAGAGCTATTGTAGAAGGTCCTCTGCGCTTGTTCATTGTTGTTCTTATTTTGTTAACTTTATTGTAACCCGTCAGGTTCATCAAAATGACCACACTTTTCTTTTAAGTGGATTAAATGCCTGTTAGTCTGAGTCCTTTGCGTTTTAACAAATTAGTTGTTAATTTTTGGCTAATGATCTAGTCCCTGTTGTCCTTTGTATTAACAAACATCGCGAACTTGGCAAAAACTGTCTTCTCATTAATGACTTTGAATATGC
This sequence comes from Mya arenaria, assembly GCF_026914265.1. Taxonomy (NCBI): domain Eukaryota; kingdom Metazoa; phylum Mollusca; class Bivalvia; order Myida; family Myidae; genus Mya; species Mya arenaria. The sequence goes on along the minus strand of NC_069124.1, from coordinate 15,863,628 downwards.
TTAAATATTACAGTTTATAAAAATAGTAGCCTATGGTTTTATCATACATAACAAAAAAACACAAATCAATTAATTTTACTTTTTTATAGGCTAATTCTCAGATACCATTGACGATAAATGTATCCAGTCTTCTAATAGTCCCTGCTAGTGCATTGCACAGTAATGTGCATAATATTTCCAATTATAAGAATTACCTAGAATTACTCCTGTTGGGAACCGTTGCTCAACAATTATATTGTCTGGATCATTTTTAGTTTATGTTTTTATGTTTAATATACTCAGTTATATGATATACTCGTTTATAGTTTGATTCATGCACAATTTGGTAATTCAAGGAAATGAGTATCAAGAATGACATCAACCCGCCTTGAATTTGACTCCTCTTTTGAAAAACGTCAACCCCAAAAGTGATTATAATAATCATGATGATTTGAATTATGAAAACAAAAATCATTGACAATTACGTGTAAGATCTTTTCTAAATGCCTATTTACATGCTTTATCGATAACATTGATAAAAGCTTTATATAAATAAATATATATAACTATGGTGTTTCAAATCATTCAAGTTGAAACTTGCTTGTAATTTTAAGCTCATTAAACTGGCACTGCCTCCAAAAAATAATTACAGCGAATATTTACGGAGTATAAATGTACCGTATTCTGTCATATTTGAAATTGTATAGGCCATTTGCGTTATCATTATTTTCTACCAAACCATCTGTTGCAAATGTAAGTTTACTTGACTGAGAGGTATGGTTAAATTGTTCGAGGTATCTTACTAGCATCAATCATTTTTTGTATCTCTTTAATCAGTACAAAGTCTATATTTTGATTTACAAGTTTAACAGGTTAAACATGCTATGCTTGATCAATAAATCTTCTTATCTTGATATCAGTTGAAAGAAATTTTCAGTCTCTATCCTTGGCAAACTTAATATCTTTCTTGTATCAAATTTAAACAAGTCTTGTTAACTATGGAAGGGATTTTCCTGGTTTTAAGGTCAGCCTTATGACGTATTTATATCAATACATTTTACCACTATTTTACATCCAAAACACATCCCATCAAGCAGCTTTGAGATCCTCGTGGCGAGTTATCAATTAAGTTTGCTGACTTAGATTGTTTTGTTTTATCATTATTTTACCAAAAGTGTCCTCTTTAATTTTCAACTTACCACATCAAGTAGCTGTGAGAGACGCATCCCCAGTTTCACCGTCAGCTTGCTGACTGTCGTGCCGTTGGCCGTGCTTCCGGAAGGCCGGATCAGTTTGTTGTATGGATTTTTCTGCAAGTATATATAGCAACTTGTAATATAGATATATATGCAAAATAGGACTAATGTGTACACAACCACGTGACTTGCAATTGACATCTACTGCTAATAATGCTGAATACAAACAAACAAAGTTTAATCGAGTCTTAAATGTGCACGTACCAGACGGATAAAAAGGGCGGGAATAGGTTTGGCCAATTGAGTATTGGAAGTTTTTGGCACCTTTGCAAACATATGTGAAATATCAATAAATCTTGCGTAAAAACTTCATTTTTGCAGCGACATGCAAACTACTCGGAAGGCATATAGACGGCATGCGGTCATGTTTTTGTAATAATGTTGTGCCTTCTCCAAGAAGGTGACAAGGAATTAAGCTAAGAGGAAACTTGGCGAGGTAAGGGCAGCCGGATGTCAATATTTATTATTAATAACGACTGCCAAATTGTCAGGATTACATGATGATTGGATGCTTACATGTTTTAGCCTTTGGCCCTGTGATCAGTATCTTTCTTGTGATACCTTTGAACCTGATAACGTTTTGTTTTGTTCGATAAAGATTCCATGAACTTAATACGCTGTCCATTATAATGCGAATGAGATTAATTATAATATGTATAATAATTATGACATATTTTGCGGCGGTTACCACTATGTTCCCAGACACCTTTTTGATCATCAACACTCGGCCTGCGTCAATTTAATCAGAAAATGACCATGCACGTTTTTCTTTTCAATATAATGTTTTACAAATACATCGGTTAAACCTTGATCCGTATATAAAAAACTGTGGCCATTATAATCTGATATGTGTTACAATTATAATCATAAACACTTTTTTGATGCATTTACCACGATATTTACAACAACAAAAAACGGTGGTGGGTGATTGAACATCAGTCTGCGATATGACACGTGATCTATATATTGACTGACGAAGATACTATCATAGAAGCTGATATTTAGCAGGAAGAGTGGGCTGTGAGGTTGTTGTTTAGCATTTCTGGTCAATTATTATTTTGTCAATATCAGTTATAGCCTCGAAGACTTACATTAAGCTAACAAAAAGGATTTTTGGTGTTTTCAAAAACAGGTAGTCTTGTGTATTTCCAAAATAGGTCGATCTACGTTGATAGCTGATAATTATTAATACTCGCAGTATTCCATCCCTGAACAGTATTTTAAAAAAGAGGGCAGAATAAGAATTTAAATATAATACTTCAAACAGAAAGAACAACAACTATAATTTAATATGACTAGTTCATGTTTTTTCAGGCGATATATTCCAGTCGCAGCATTCCAGCAATACCAGGTGATTCCTTAACTCTATGTTATGTTTCAAATGACTACAGTAACTGAGAGTTAAGGGTTTATTCGGTTTTCCTAAATAACATTTGTAATACAGAATATATTCACGTAAATTACACTCGGAGTATTTGGAGTATCATTTTTTAGGTAATCAAACTGAATTAAAAACTCAATTCTTAAATTTGTTTACCAAAGACATTTCACTCTGTCTGTGCGTATCATGTTGGTCTCTAGTATGGTTTCCCCTAACAGTACGTTTTGATTTTTCGGTAGAAGCAATTGTTTGTAGTTCGCACGTAATTTTGTTTGTCTACAATAATTGTGGACTCTGATCTGGAGATGGCTAGCAGATATCATGTCAGAGAAGTAATTAACGTTGATTGCTTGTACCGTCTTAACCCCATAACACATGATTGAAGACTAACGATCAAGGTGTGGCAAGGTACTTGTACAATATTTGAATCCAAAGTATCTACGAATACTAGAGTAAGTAATTCTTAGTTGGTCGTAATATTTATGTATATCTTAGTTGGGTAGTAAAGTTTTTTTATTCATTTACGATATACATACCATGGCGAAAGACTTCTACTACTACAACTACTACTACTACTACTACTACTACTACTACTACTACTACTACTACTACTACTACTACTACTACAACTACAACTACTACTACTACTACTACTACTACTACTATTTATAATAATTATTATATTAATTATCAAAACCTAGTTTTGCAACATTGCTGATGTTTTTTGTTACTAATGAAGTACGCTAGAATTGATTAAAATAAATGCATTAGTGATAAAAAACAACACTTTATTGAATGCTAAACACGTTAATAAATAATAGTTTAAGGTCATTAGTATGCTTTCACACAAATCAGTAACAATTGGATGCCCCGGTTATTGTTTCAAATAGATTGTGTTTTTTTTCTTTTGGCATCATACTGTTTAAGTACTCATGCTTTTGTCTTTAAGTTTGTACTAGTTATCAACAACACAATTCTGATAATTTAAAACCGAAATTCAGTTAACAGTAAATTTTGTCAAAAATGAATATACGATCTTGAAAATGCAGCTACATCAATTCCCATAAATACAAAGGGTACTCATTCAGAAATTTTACAGCTTAGACAAATTGTTCAATATCGTTGCAGTACAGTATGAAGGAGTAAGTAAAGCGATTAACGAATTCAAAGTTAAGCATTTGTTGAAACCCCAAGAAGAAAAGATAAAATACATTCTTTCATGTTCGCTTATGCAGGTTCTGTTTTGAAAATATGGCATCAGTTTATTTCCATACGTGTACAAATAACTGCTGTATACAATAAACGTGAATGAAATAGTTTAATGTTCTTACATGCATTCACCAAAAAAATGGCCAAGCGTCTGCGTCACAATTAAGCCGTTTATGTAAATGCATTTTTATATTCATTTTATCATAAATGAATAGAACAGAAAGAAAGTTGCTTTGCTTTGGCAATGTCACATCAAATCATGCAGTACTACTAGCTGAGCAGGCATCGAAAGTTCTTAAACTTCATTGGACTTAAGCACAGTTATAATCATTACATCCAAATTTCAAACCATTAGGTCACGACGGATGACCGGAAGTGGACGTACCTGCAACAAAAAGTAATGCAACTGTTGTTCCGCCGGTGGCTCACTCAATGCGACCAGGAACAAAATCCAGAAGACAAACACGGCTATCGGGACTTGCGCCCTCATCGCTGTCTTAGGCAAATCCACAAATTAAAATCCTTACAAACGCCAAGACAATATTTGCAAAACGACAGTTACTACGTCTTACATGGAAACTGCCATTTTTTACCAGCGTTTTACCAATATCAAATCACAACCAGCCTCCTAGATCAGGAGCAAGTCCACTACAACCAAGGAGATCACTTGTAAGATACTCTATCTTCTGGAAGTATAAAACGTTGATATGTAGGTCGTCCATCCACATAGCCAATTTCTTTATTGTGCAAGCATCACTAGTTATATGATCACAGATCATTGTGCCAAGATTTACATAGCGCTTAGTTAACTCGGCAATGAAACAGAAAGTTTTTCTTATGATAAATGAACATTGGTCAATAGGAATCATTATCGAAAGTTTCAGATTGGTTCCTACTGTGAGAGGGTCTTGGATATCAGATAATTGCATAAATTTGTCATTGCCGATTCTATTTTATTAACATCTTAAGCGAAGCTCTAATAACGAAGGCTGTATTTGAATGCATGTGTAATCTATGGTTGAAACATTTTTTTCAACATATGTCTATCAGTTTTACATGCTTTGTCGGCATTTTATATAACGTTTTCTATAATAAACATTTTATAAAAACATCCTGGCAAAGTAAACTTTAGTTTAACAGATGCGCATTGAGGCGAAATCAGTTTAAGAACTGTAATAATGCCAGTTAATACTACATGAATCGTTTGCAATACCTGTTCGAGGGTTGACAAGGGTCAAACCGACCTTTGTCAAAGTTGAACCTATAATTGCTTCTTTAATTTTATTTAAAAAAGATTCCAACACGGGATTTGCAAAAAGAAACGACTAAGACAGATGGTCATCATCCAATCATTCGACATTCTTGTCCACATTTATCAAAACGATGATATGTATGTGATGCAATAACCAATCAGAGCGGCCTGATTGGCCCTGTCAATTTTCACATTATTTCCGTCATTGCTAACCGCCCTCATAAATGCATGCTCGCAGCTAGATTGCCCGCTATTCTTTTAATTCCTCATCAAGAATGCGTGATTGCCATTTAAAGCATTTCTGATGGAGTTAAGAGGGTCGATATGACAAAAACTATGCATATTGAGGTTAATGAATTCAAGTATTCATTGTTCGAAGCAATTATGTTTGGACGGACGATTTATTTGCAACAAGCACGTTTGGTCGATATACTGGCATTACTATACTACCCTCGCTAAGTGCTCTTTTTCTAGATAAACGCTTTTAATTTGCATCTTATTCAAATACATATTGTATAGAATATCTTGCTTCTGTGATCGGAATAAAGTCACACACATAACCTTTTGTCAAAAGATAAGATGTATTGTGACAAACCGTCGCTAATATAAACGCGTGAACATAGACATAGGTATCACCTTAACATTTAAAGAATTAGTTTTCATCCAAACCATACAATTGGGATTTGGATAGGCATAAGGCCGGTTTTATATATGTCGGTTTTATATGTGCACGAACGTAAACACCGAAGGAGTTCAATAATGTTAGGTAAATTTTATGTGTCCGAGTTCGCATCCGCGTCCGATCCGCATCCAATGCGTGGTACTTAACTAAAGAAGAAAAACAAAAACATTGTCATAAATAAAAAAAAAGAAATAAAATTATTTTAAATCCTTCCTTTTTAAATAATGGCCGCAATTTAAGAAAATGAAACATTTTGACGAATAGCATATAAAACATTTGTATCTTTATGTGAAAAAAAAAACAGTTGCGACTATCGAAATAAAATGCCCTTTAAATCAACAGAAAATTCTAAAATCTATTAGAAATACGATTTTCTGCATTCTTTTTGCGGACACAGGGAATATGATTTTCCATTTAAGAAAGCGGATCTTTATGTATTTATTCAACAGGAACATAACCAAATACACTCCTAACCGTTATGAACTCACCCCTACTTTGCTGGGACGAGTGTTTATTGTTCTTTTAAAAAGGTTCATAAAACGTGTATTATTATGTGGTTAACAATACAAAACACAAACAAAAAACTCCTAGTGCTTATGAACGTACTCCCTAAACACCCCAACGTTGGCCCGGGCGATGGACAGGCGGACAGGTGGGCGGGTCGACTAGCAGGCAGGCAGGGGCAGGCAGGAAGGCAGACAGGAAAGCATGGAAAGCAGGTTATCAATATTAATTTATGTAAACAGCGGAAAATAGTAAAATATAAAATACAAGAGGCTGCCAATCCCTCCTCGACTGGTAATGGGAATGCCGTTTATGTTTTGACAGAAATTTAAAAAGAAAACGTTTGTTCTGGGACAGGAAAACCGCTAAGTTGTATACTCAAATCCGTCATTCCGTTTACTGGTATAACTAACAGACGTTTAATATTTGCTTTCAGGCCACTTAGGATAAAATTAATTAGAGAAAAATAAATAAAAGTAAGCAAATCATTATGGAAGAGTCTCGTATTATATCTAAATAATTTCCGAGGTCCATGCGATGCTTTTTAAAAAAAAAGAAATACCTGGAAAAGATCAATGAAATTCCTTACTGGACTACTGACCTACTATATGCTAATGAGGTAGATATGTGGGCGGAGAAAAGCGCTTCGTAAAATTCACATAAAGAAAATTGAGCTCCTGTTTATATTAAATGTGATGCAAATATTTTCGAACAAAGAATTATCAATGTTGTCTAGTGAAAAATCGCAGATAGGTACTTGCTCATGTTTTTGTAAAATGCACTTTTTTTGTGTGTGATGAAATCAAGTGTGGTGAATAATTAGAAGTGGTCATAAACTAAAAGATGAAACCCTTCAGCCAATGTTGATATTTGCTCAAATACCATTTTCATATTTGCGTCAACAGCACCCCACTAAACCAACATATGTTTATTTTATAACTTATCATTTTCTGCAATGTCGATATTATATAGTAAAATAACGATAAAATAAGTGTTTCAGATGCATTACCGGGAAAGCTATTTAAACCAGAAACTTCTTAGTTTAAAAGAACAAATCATTATAATATAAAGCAACATTTTAGGTATTCAGAAAGTCATGTGACATGAAAATATCATAATGACTTTGTGCACGCTATATATTTTTATTGTGTTTTCGGTTTTGTTGCATTTTGTTACTACGATAAATGCATTTTTATCATTTTGGGGAATGAAAAGGTCAAAAAGGTTAAGAGAAGACATTTGGATATACATACAAACAAATATTACATCACTAAAACATAATGGGACCCCAGCTTGGTTTTTTATCTTAACTTAGGCTTCCTGGTTGTTATTTACATATGTTAGAATAGACACATTTGATGAAGTCAAACTTGCTGTAATCTGAAAATTCTCAAAGGGATACAATTTTGTTGTTGTTTATAAGTCCTCAATATCGTTTATTAGTGACCAGAGGAAAATACTTGTTATGTCCAGAATCAGAGTTATGTTTCTAAACCTATTGTAAGAAATGTTTAAAATCCTTGCACTTCGGTCGGTCTTTGATCAACGTCGTTCAGTATCAGATCAAATGGGCGTACAATCGATTTGACAAAGCGGTCTGGCAGTTAATTATGGGGATTGTATTTACTTGCCGTTATTTGCCTAGTGAATTCCATGTGGCAAAATCCAGTATACTAGATTAACAATCACGCCGCTCGATGTCCGTAGTGTTTGCTATTAGAACTTGATAGAATGATGGCGAGAAGATCACACCATTAGGTCATACTTCTAACAAATTACTGTAATATGCAAATCCTTCGTATTGACGTAATCTAGAATATAAAAAAGAACGGACATACCAAAAAAGTTAAGCTCTAAGAAGACACGGCTTCGAACACTTTTATTGTTGTTCTTTTTTTGAATACCTGGCTTGTTGCTTTTTGTGAAACGTATTATTTTTCTTTGTTTTCGTATAACCGAATGTTAAAACGTGACTACCATCAAAAAGTTATTTATAATCTCCTGTCTTAATTCGATGGACGTTTGTGTTAAATCATTTAACAAAGTCCAAACTATTATAATATATATAGAACATGCATAGAAGCATGATCGCACTGAATCAAACCTTCAACAGTTATCTTTATTTTAGGGTTACGGATCAAGACCCTGTTGGTGACATGTCTCGTTTAGTTGTACAGCTGAGCAAAACTGTGTCCTTTAAAATATCCGATGAGGATCTCTACGTACATGAATACATGCAGTATTCCTAAGTGTGAATTAAATTAGTGCTTTACCGTTCAACATGTTCAAAATCAGGTGAAGTTTGGCTATTGATTCAACAGAATGAAGGAACATTATTTGTTTCTATCTTTGGGTATTAAAATATTGTATTAATTGAAAATGGGAATATATACACTACTTAATGGTGCAAACAGTCATTGTTGCTGTTATGCTGTTTATTACCCCCTCCATAATTCTAATACAAACTGCCAAGTGGCTACCAGAGAAAATATGATACTAATTATCTTAAGAATATGTATTTAATCAATATTATCAGAAGTCTGTTTGGACTAGTCTATTAGCATCAGATTTCTAAATAGCGAAAAGCTGAGCTTAAATACGTCGAGTAACATTGTGGAGAAAAATAGAAAAGAGTTATTTAAGACGGACAAGAAAATGAGCAAAGGCAAATGAAATTAATTAAAAAAACATAACGTACACTTAAGGAAGATTTGTGATATCGGAAATATATCTTCCCCGGAAAGTATTTACAAGATCCGTTATCATGATATACGTTAATTCATGAGTGAGAGTCTACAACGTTGACGGCAATTACTGTATTCTAGAGTAGCGAAATAATACTGCCATATAAATACATCCTCTACACCCATATAAGCACATACAATCTACTTTGAAGATATTACCCAGAGGTCTTTTGCATTCATGATTATACAGCTCTTTCGTATAAAGATATATCTGCCAATGGAAATAATAGCCTGCAATACAGTCGTTTTAAGACCGTTCCGCTTATAAAATTACGATTTGCATATACAACTACGTGCACCGATAAGATATAAAGTATTTAATAGTTGGTTTTCAGAAAACCATTTTATTATAGAAACAGATCAGGATTAAGTCAAGAATTATGGGTATTATCAAATCTGCAGACAACATTCCATGTGAAATAGTAAAGGGAACTAAATCAAATACAAAACAACAACAACTTAAATGAGAGTGTCAAGCGCACTGTAATTAAAATTATTATAAGATTGTGCCAATATGAAATAATCATATAAGACTTTGAAAATCGCATAGGTAGAGGGAGACTATCAATACCGAATGATGGACTTTGGCAGCCTCTATGATTGCCTCCTTTCGGAGTATACAGCCGTAATGAAACACGTTGATAGCAGAATATGAAACCTACAACATGTTTAAACAGAATGTCATACAATCGGTCGACTATGTAGTTTCCAGATGGTTACGTTGACGTTACTTATGAACAATAACGCGGACAGATGTGCCAACATTTACAAAATACGATAAATCTCACATCCAACACAAATAACGTTATCCGATTGGTCTAGAGAGATCACGTGGAGAGGTCGTATATATGTTAGTACCTTATAATCAATAGAACCCTACTTATCAATGGTTTTCGGTAAAATATAATCGTTAGTTGTTAGTAGCTGTGGCTGTATGGAATATACGCCTTCCATAGTATTCCACGATTCGCTATCACATGATATGAAACCACCGACAGTATATATCCTTCTTCAGGCAAAATAAAATGTTGATCAGAAATCTATTCATGTACATGAATAATTCGCTGTGAAACCATGTACGTTTAGATCGTTTCCAACATATATAATATGGTTTATTTAACGTTAATAGATTGTTTAGCAACCGTTACCTCTCCTTCTAATAAGGAAGATACTCATTTATTCAAGACACATTATATACTATGCCAAGTGTTCCTCTTTAAGTTTCTTATTCCGAAATCACACGAAATCCAATTATGAGCAAAACGGACTCAAACTGTATGTTCGCAAACGACATGAACGTAGTATTTATTATACTTCATTTGGGGTTCGGACGGGTTTTATAAGGAATGTTTTCCAGACCGTTGTGTGCCTGCTCAGTACGTTCTGGTGACCAACCCATCTTGCAATACGGTGAATTTAGACCGTACTTAAAATAACATGTGCGTACTACGAACGGAAATGAAGGAGTATTATCGTATATCGTACAAAACAAACCATGCATGCGATCTAAAGTTCTGCAAGGTAATAGTTCGTGCTTTGAAGTGAGGAAGACAAGATATGAAATATTAAGTTTACACTAACAATATATAAATAAGGAACAAAACAAAACACAAAACAGAAACAGATCTTAACAGTTATCACTAACTTTAAAGTAAATGCTATGCAGGGTCCGTATTCACCAACGTCCAGAGTCCAGCTTAAATTTTATTTTACTGTATAATAGGAGCAAAGATGGTAAAAAATTATGTTCGTAACGAATTATATGTTCTATAATCAGGCAAACATCTCTTGTCATGTTTTTATTATAGATACTTTTATATACATTTATGAAATCCGTTTTCTGAGCCTCAGTCTAAAACTCACATTCAGTGTGTACGTGGATACGGACAAGGTCCTTAATAGTGTGAGGCCGAGTGCTTTCAAATTAGTTCGCGTTGAAAATAACGTAACGGGAACACGTTTAATTTGTATTGAAAGTCGATTTAATGACATTAAATGTATTCTACATTCTATGTTTTTATGTATGGTTCATAATTGCAGATTTGAGGCACATGGTTCAATGCCAAACCGAAACTCAATATGAGATACACAACGCCAATATAAAAAACAGTTTGTTTTACCATTAAGTATTGATATCAATAAATGCTGCAGTAGTCACTAGGGGACACAAAAACATTCTTAATACAGCTACGTCGGTTTTGGTTTGATTGAGATTATAAATTTTAATACATTGTGACACCTATTTTAATGCCAACTAAAATCAGATTCAAATTCGTTCAAATTGTTCAGCTGATGTTCTTCAATATTCAAAATGCATTGATGAAATTAAATTTTTATCAGAATGTTTAAAGCCAATTTGTTTTAAACTATATTTGAGACAGGTGTGACATTTAATTTCATAAGAATTTGTTATTAAATTTGTTCATGAGCAAACCTCCTTTCAAGAAGTGACTCAAGTGGTTTGTTTAACAATGTCTGGATCCAAACATAGAGACTTGGATGGTAACACAATGGAAATGGGAGCCATATAAATAACGATTTTAAATGTACTAGTGCTAGTATCGCGATCCGGCCCATTGGCGGTGTAGACTCAGGACCCCGCTTTATGTGAAGTAACAAGAAAGCTCTGTAGCGCCTAGCAGCGTAGATTTTAAACACCTGTATCACTTTGCCTGGCTCATTGATATACTAAATACATGAATTTAACTGGCATCCAATCCGTTCAAAATCCATTCCGAATTTCATTATTTCAAGAGTGGCTCATATGTCGTATTTGATGGTATCTATTTTATGGTAGCATCTACCTTGGTGCAAAATTACCATCTCAAACAGGCCACACCCTCACCAAAATAGCTTAACCGAGAAGAGATTGGTAAATAAATGTTCATGCCATATGGTTTAATAAACATATGTTTCCTCTTCATGATAACTTAATTGGAGCTAATATTTTCGGTTATGTTGTATTATTTTATGTAACTGACAATTTTATTACTTAGTAGAATATGTCAGGCCGCCTGTAGAAATATACAGATCATCGTTGCTTTTTTGATAGTCTCCTGTGATTAGATTTGTAATAATTGGTAATTAAGTGGTGGGAATGAGCACAGGTATTTTTGCTCTCTTCTTAAAGAAGGCTTCTAGGTCTAAAATATCCAAGGACGGCAAAATAGGTAGGACGCGCCACTGACTGTGTATATTTTGCCGTTTGTTTTGTGTTTATACTTATATGATTTAGTTTATTATTGGTTTAGAAAATTAATCGACATAGTCATCTTTGCTCTTGAAAAGTACAAAAGGATACTGACATTCAATCATATAAGGCAAAGAAAACAGCTGTAGAAATAGTGTGCAGTTCGTAAAATGCACTAAAAGGCGGATACTTTCGTTATATCAAAATAAAGAAAGAAATAATAGACACGATAGTAAGTTGTAGTTACAGAAATAAAAAGGGTATTAATAAGAACTATTCGAGAAAAAAACAAACTCAAAACCATATAACAAGTATGCATAACATGACGTTGTCAAACAAAATACATACACATATGACTATTTTTATCAATCGAGAAGCGTAATGAAGATACATGTACATTTCAATCCTTAAAATAAATATGTAATATGTAAATATAAATCTGGAAACATTGCTATATAACAAAACAAAGTTTCAAACGACATAATACACTTAATATAAAATAATATATCTATTCAATAATAATGTACCGTAATATAATAATGTTAGTGTGCATTCTTTACAAGATCCATTCATAACAAAGTAATACATAATGTTAATTGCTTTTTTCCAGATGTCAGCAATACCGAGATTTTTCCGTTTCGGCCGTTGGAGCAGTATGGTCGGTGCTTGCAGAGGTATTCCGGATGTTCCGATGAGGTAGATGTAAATACATAAAAGAACACGCGATCCAAAACCATACAAACAGACTTCCGATCTTCTGAAAACAAAAAAAACCGAACTATTGCACCAGAAAAACACAATTTATCTCTTTAAAAATTGAAATAATCATGTATACATTAATAAAGCAGCTAAAACAATAAATACATATCTTGAATTTATAACAAAGATAAAATACTTGACTGACATTGTCTATTCGTTTATCAACAGAAAGAAAGGGGTGTGATGGAAAAGATTACGCATGAATGGAGTAATCGATAAGAGCTTGGAAAGAAATAAGATATATTTGAGAAATATTCATCATAAGAGATATATATCCGATAAATGTTCGTCCTACTATGTAATGCGGTAGGATATGCCCTTTACATCGGTAAAAGCGACCTCGGCGCATGTATTTACAGCTGAACCTCCTCAGTAATTCGGACATTTGTTGTCTTCTTCCAATGATTGCAACTCTTAGCACGTTTGATACGTTACATTATCTCATCACAGCGTATGAAGCTGGGATCTAGCCTGTGGTTCCACTGCTTAACCCCATGCTGAACTTCATTAGTCTGTATTTCCGCACGATAGGACGTTTCATGCATAAAATTTCGGAAGAACATGGAGAATTACGGATTGCGTCCAATGAGACATTTTATGCGTGGCTGGTGACCGAAAATGAATTGCTAAGATACAAGCGGTGACAATGATGGATAAGGTATTTAATATCATCGTAAAGAGCAAATATTTGTCAATAAAGGGGATAACGACCGACGAAGAAAACTTATTTGTGTGGGCAAGAAAGAACACGGTAAGGGATAGAAGAACGTATATACATAATGTTTCTCTCACTGTTTGACTTTAAATACAATGATATAACAACACATAGTATATTAGGGTGACAGTGTGGGACAAAGTCGTTTTTCGCACAACTACATGAAATGTAACGTCAATACATGGTTCAATGCAGTTTATTTTTAAATATTCTTTTTAGCAGTTACTGAGATTACGTCCCATTCGACTCTTTGATAACAGTCAATTCCATTGACATTAACCTCAATTGAATCAGTCATTTGCAAAAATTTGAACTAAATATACATTTAAGTCTATTGCAGGTCCAGGATCCAAACTTTAGGAATAGTTTTGTGCGTCAAAAGAGACGTATTCAACATCAATAATACAAACACTTTTGTAAATAGCTGGCGGCTCCCAAATGATGAGGCCCGAATACATGTCTGTCGCCGTTATAAGAAATTTGGTTTCAAAATCTACGTTGGCGCTATAACAGGTTAAAAGCATACTTATCATGTTCTGAATCAAGTTTTACAATAAATGTTGTAGGCATTAGATAATCATGAACACAACAATTATTAAAAATATATATGTCAAAAGTTGAGAAATGACATTAGCTCTACGAAAAATATTGACATCATTTATGCAATCCATGCAGTTTTAATCTATCAAGAACGATCAAACAACTATCAACAAAGCTTGGTCTGAAAGTCGAGTCTCACAATTGTCAGTTCTGATAACCTTTTTCAAAAGACAACAATAGAAATTACGTGGATTGAAACAGGACATGGACAGCGTGTTTGAAACAATATTATACATCAATTTCCGTCAGAATCAAACTTACGAAAAGGAAAACACCGGGAACTGCCCCAATAAAACAATATGAAATGAATTTCATATATTTGCTTAAGTTGTTATAAAGTTATAGTACCACAAAAACTTCATCATCTCTAATTTCCGAAGATGTATGCCCCTCCCCCTTTTTGATGTGTTCAGGTATGAAAACTGCCGTCGACTGCCATCCTCCACGTTAACTGATAACACGTTGACGTCTGACCCTAATTCCTCTTGCGCCGTAAGCCGTAACGTCTAGTTATCTCAAACTTGTGTCTGGTTACATACAGATCCTATATCAACATAGCAAGATAGTCCCTGGATATTTTCGAGCTCTAACATTATTTGTCTCATTAACGACATTTTTGACAAAATGTCAAGGAAGACGCATCTCACCTAGGGCGATATATTGTGGGAAGTTGGCTATCGGAAGTGGACGTTTAGTGCTGTGACAATTATAATAATTGATAATGTGACTGAAATCATTTTAAAAGGCAGGTACTAACAGATCAGCGGGACGACATTTTGCATCAAAGATATAGTCCAAGCCATTATTAAAATAAATATAGTGACATCAATGATCAATGTTATTATATGCCTATCAAATTCCTTTTCCATATCCTATTGTGAAAATACAGCCCGCCGTATTGAAAAATCCGTATCATGATACTGTCGTTTTCTGATTCCGTATCATGCGAGTACCGTGTGTAATCTTCGAACTCCTTCTGCGTTGCTAAAAATAGCCCGACCAAACAAGCTGTTAAAACCTGTCAACATTTAAATACATTAAAGTAACTAACTTTACTCACGCTCCAGAAGCATGTCAATATTCAGGATCATGGTCCTCATGTTCTTCTAAGAAGCACAAAAAAGATAACACGTACAATCTATCTAGACAGCTACTTCACACATGCTTCTGTGAACCAGTTGTTTGCCATTTCGAGCTTCATAAATTGTTGCATTATACATGTTTACTATAAAAATATGAGCAGTTTGCGAATACAAAGAAGAAGGCGAATGCGAGTAATCGAAAGAAATAGCGGTTGACTCGCGAACTTCCCTTCTTCATTATTTATGAAAGACAAAACACATTGGTTAGCACTGTAACAATGGTTCATCTTTTGATTCTGCTTGTTTTATTTCTGATCGCGGAAAATTCTCAACCGCCCTTGTTAATTGCACCCGTCTGTAAATACTGTGAAAGTCCCTGCTTATTCAAGAGCAAAGTCCAAGCTTCATTTAAATATATATCAATAAATAAATAGTATAATCACATTCATAACTGTATTCGACAAAACGGAATAGACATTTTTCCAAGCAAATATTCGCCACATTTTTCGATGAATATCAAATCCAAACATTTGAATAGTTATCATCCTTGTACAGGATCAAGCCAATGATCTAAGTTCAACATACTTTTGATGCATATCAAATTAGGGCATCATAATTTTAACAGAATGTTCTGTTGGAAAAGTCTAAATATAATAGTAGTTCATGAATACAAATATTGACAAACAAATAAATTGACAGCGTGTCTATCTGGCCTATGTATCCCTCTCAATGCAATTGTTTTAACTATTTAAACTATACTTATTTACTGTTTTATGAATAGATGCAATGGTAATGCATCCAATTTATGACTGATTTCTTCTTTCATAGTCATACGTCGTTTCAATCCTAGCAATCAAAGACCATCTATCTCTTCTATTAAAATTATTTTTAGTATTTATTTCAATCTGGGACCGTATGAACTAATTTTCGGATTTTGTTTTTTTACTACTGACAAATAGTTTGTATAATCTAAAGCAATTCCATTTTATCTTTCGTTTATTACATAAAACTTGATTGTGCATGTTTTAAATGAAAACCGACTCAAATGTTTAATGGGCAACTTCTGGCTTTATATATTGAATGCAACTCGTCCTACAGCGAAACATACACATTTTATTTAAAACAAACGACAAAACAAAGTTTCATTACCTTTCAATTTTAAAGTAATATCCGCACACTTGCTAGCTCGAGGGAACAAATTTGCAAAGAATACAATCCAAATATGTTAAAATTGCATTATTTCATTAAATTAGGAGCTACAGCTGAATTTATTTAATATGATGATCAAAAGTTAAGTTTGATTGCATCGCATGACAATAATCGATATCATGCCATTGAGGAATATTATCATTGCAGTAAATGAAAATTTGGCCTGTGTTCAGAAAATTATTATATTATTGTTTTTGCACATTTTTTAAATAACGTGAAACTTTTATCTTATAGTTAATATGAAGCGTGAAAAGTATTAAAAAACCTAACGTTTCAAAAAATTCAGTTTCCCTGGAAAATTGATATAACAATGATAAAAATAACATGAAACATTTGATAAGTTAAATTACGGGGCCGCCGTTTGCCTCCAATGTGTGATGTCTCTCAATTCACATATATGCTCCTGTCTTGATATTAACCATATTTGGTATAATAAAACGAAAGATAGAAGTGTTATTTCAATACTTGATGCTGTTTGATTGCATCTACGAAATCTAATGATCGTTCCCTTGAAATGATTAATTTTCCATTGCCTTATTTCAGCTAGGACTGTTATCTTAGTAAATGCTTGAAAGGTATTGAACTACTTGTTTTTCTTTCTACATAAACATTAAAATGTCAAGATTAAGAAAGGAGTTGTGCTTTTTACCCTCGACTGTGCGCTAAAGCCGTTTGCCGAGGCCACATAATGGCTTCAATTAAGCAGATATAAAATCTTTAATCATTACATATGATATAATCCAATAAAATGCAAAGACTTATTTTGATAACGTTATGCATTTAACATAAGAATCAGTGTATTGGCAGACCGGCGTTTGTCTCCACAAGGCAAATACATCTCCTGCAGACATGGTTGTTTGTCACTCAAATCACGTATTTTGCCTACTATTCCAGAACACCGCAATTGTTCGGAATAATGAAGAAGCCAGAAATAATAAAAAGGCGCATGCAAACTTATCTCCTGTTATGACAACTCCATTGCCAGATAAAATCCCTGTACCAATACAAATGTTAATCTGTTTTTAATGATAAGGGGAAATTATGTCTACGGTGGAATAATGGAAATCCTCTTGCATATTTGCCGAGTTTTGCATCTGTCGAATCTCAGATTTTCAAACTTATTAAGTTTGAAGCAGTTTAAAACTGTGTTATGTATATTTGTACAATTATTCAATGTAAACTACGGGGACACGACCAGTTACAGGGAATACATATACTCTTATTGAAAGGCACACGCATGTTATCGTTACAGAAAGTCAAAGGGAAACACACAATATAATATCCGATGTATTTGGAATGTACGGGTATTGTGTTTTAAGTTTGAATGCTTTTTTATTGCAAAAGTTGATTTTAACGATCAACGCACAAAGTGTTTAAAACTTAATTTAGTTTTGAGGCTTAATATTAAGCAAACATGATACAAACGTTCGAAGGAGGTGTTCAGTATATTTTGTGAAATATTATTCATAGTTTAGTTCAAAATGCACTTGCAATATTTCGGAAAGAAAACTAGATAATGCGTTTTGTCAAAATATTCTCAATCAGCAATACTATGTCTGTTTTTTTATATTCATTTTTTTGTTTCGATGTTTCTGTATAAATTATATTGATCAGCAGCCTCGAATACTTCCGTTGCATGCTAGGTACATCCACTGACACATTTTCTGTCTGTGTTGTGTAAGGAAAAAGGAAAAAAGTCGGTCTGTCAGCCTACAATTGGGTTAATGCCTCCCTATTACAATTTTAAGTCAACTTCAAACAATAGATTAAGCAATATGATTTATTTGTGTATTGGGCTACGCGTATATCGCTGTTTTGTGAGTTAATTCTGGAAATCGTTTTGTGTATTTCTTATCATCAGTTTCCCACGTCAACGCTTGTCATGATCAGGCAAGCAATGAATAACAGTCTCTAGTTCATTGTCGTTGATACAATGCTGAGAAGAATTAATTCAATATTTGGAAATATTCAAGTTTAAAGATAAAAACATTTTTTTCCAAACGTACGTTTATGCTACGTTGTGCTTTCTTATGTTATGGGAAGTTTTCCTGTAAGTGATTATGACGTACAATTAAGTAAAGTTTTAACATGATTGATTCTTAAATGCTTGTAGAAAAATTTCATGGGCAAGTAAAAACGTTCTGGTAGTTAACTAGATTAAACAATACACTGTATGTAATTTTTGAAAACTCAGATGTAATCTAAAATTATGTGGGAACAAAACTTTATAGCGCGATAAAATGAAGCTTTTAGACAGTAATTATTGTATAGCATGTAAACGGTTATTATTGTGATTTTTATATATGTTTTCACCGATCATGCCAATTGCTTAGACTGAATCAAGTAGTTACAGTATAATGATTAATACTGATTTTGATTCACATTTATTAGGCGTTTTCTTTATATTTCTTGCATGCAGCTTTTCACTTGATCATTTATACTGTAAAAAATAATGGATTTATAACCAAATTTTTGAATGGGACAAATACATATATGTCGAAATATATGGAAATCGTTTGCATGGAACTTCTTGGAATGATCGTACTGCATGGTAAAGTTTCCGCAGGCAGAATCCCATTAATAGGAGCTGTATAATCACAGATGCAAATACGGTTTGAGTAAATTGGCTGTGATTATATGAATGTAAGTGCTGTGTTCTGAAGGCGGTCTCATCTCTTTAAGATACTGCATACTTATTGAAAACGATTCTGGAATACAATTTTTGCAGACACCGTTGCTAAATCTCATTCATGAATGACAGTCTATCATTATAGCACTTAATTTATTTCTTAAGAAGGTATTTTTCTGGAAATATATTCCAATAATGTTTCCGGTTTAATATATTTGTCTTCATTTAGAATACTATAGAAGGAAATTCGTTTGTTCCGAATGGCACGTGTTTTGATTTAACCCAATTTAAAGTATATTTGCAGTTATCTTTGCTAATTGCAATTTTAGGTTATAAGACAAGGCAACTACTTTCTCCAACCTATAATATATAAGTGTTTAATATCATTATCATTAATATTTTCTTATCTGTCTTGAATAACCGAATCCTGTTTTCCGACATAATGCAATTGGTCATATGAATGTTCAGCTGTTAGCTATTGAAGGAATTTGATGTTAACGTATTAACATTGTCAAATAGACCTATATACTAAAAATATGATATAAATTTACTTTTTAAGTAAATTGGTATTTTATTCCCACCTGCAGTCATTTTGAAGCAGGATTTAAGTAGGATTTAAATTTGTATATACATTTTAAGAACGTAACTTTGCGAACTCTAGTACGCAGGGGTTTGCAAATCAATTTCGGTAGGATAATAAATGATAATACAAAATAATAAGCCAGTAAGCTGTTGATATCATTTTAACTTATTCAAAAAGTAGTACATTCCACTAAGGGTCAGATGGCAATAAAATGACTAATAAGTCAGCACTCTAAATTGTATATGGACCGAGTCAAAAGTAACTTTATCTCTCCGTGTGTGGATTGCCAAATGTGTATTATTCATGATATTCCTGCATCTCTAATCATCCTGCTTATTGTGTATTTGAAAATGATAAGAATGATTCCTAGTAGTGTGATTTTCCCGACATTTTAAGAGCATACTCTGCAGATGTCGAGCGGCATGATTGTTTACCTAGCGGGGTAGATATTGCCACATGGCGTTCACTGTGTAACCACCAGCAAACTGATAAAAGCCCTGTAATGAACGGACGTGCCCATTCGTTCTGATTCTGAACAACGTAATTCAAAAATCGATAAGAAGTACTGATTTAAAATATATTTAAGTACCTTAAGTATGACTCTTCGAGACTCTCACCGGTTGCACCAACCTTGATGAAGGTCCAATAAGCAACACAAAAATGTCCCCACATTTTACACATGTCTCAAATCTTGCATCCTTCAGTTTCATTGATACAATTATCATTTGAATAAGTTTTCTTAAACTATGACAACGCTTAGTGTAATTTGGATATAGGTTATCCATGATCATATCATGATTATGTTTACAAAGGTCATGGTCACAGAGGTATTTATAACTGAATAACTCTTAATCTAAGCAATGTGTACACTATTATTTGAGACTGAGAATTCACTAGATGACACCTGGTTTCGCGAACATTCGATCAGTTGTCTTGACTATGGGCATACCTACTCAAAATCCTACACAGCCGATAATGGATAAATATTATTTACATATGGGATATCGTTTATCTGCCAAATGCGTGTTGGATATGATATTGATCCAACTTGTTTATTATTGGAAAACTAATTTAAATCTGATATTCTTTTCGATATCTTTCCGATGTGAAACCGATATGGTGTTGGTCCTATTTCACCAAAACGTATTGATCCAACATCGTTTAATATCTATCCGATATTTGGAAGATATTTGTTCGACTTTAATCCAATGTGCAGGGTAATATAGGTTCAATATATTTTCGAAATATTTCCAATATATATGTAATATTGACTAGATATCATTTTGCTGACATAAATTTTATATTAGTCCGATATGAAGCCGACAAGATATCGATCCAACTTTTTTACGATGGGTAAATCATATAGACCCAATATTGTTTTCGATTTATATCCGTTATTTGAAATCTATAACTCTGATTTTGGACCTCAATTGCTTTTTACCAACTACAGCACTATGTTTAAAAAAAATATGTACCAAACACATACAGAGAGTGTACGCTAATATCGGATTTGATATGACACTTGAGACTTCATCGGACCAATTTGCCGACGTTTCAACAATAAGCCGAAATGTATCCAATGTGAAATTGCTGACTGGTTATTGCAAATGTGCTCTAAAGCAGTGAATTACATAACATTCATTGATTAGGACCAATTCTTGGTTTTGTAGGTATATCGAGAATAATGATTAAGTGGACCAATAAGTTACAGACAGCTTATTGTTGAGTAAACTGTTTCCTGTAAATATCAAGATAACCGTTTGTTACAATATATATTTATATAGTTAAATCATATTAATACATATAACTTCGATAAAAAAAATCCAGTTTTGCTTATAAATAATACTTTTGAGTCTGTAGGCCGGAGGCCATGTCACTACGGCTATGTTTGTGTTTTGGATTGTGTTTTTGGTTGCCTCGAGTGAGCTGCCGGCGGAGCAACAACTGCGCTATTTCGTGTTGCAAGCACGTCCGCTTCCGGTAATGCGTCGTGACCTTATACCGAAGTTCGGTTTGTTGGGTTATGTAATTTGTAGCAAAGGTCAAAGATTTTTGATGACTACTCAGATTGCATGTTGTTTAGCAGGAGACAGCAAAGTTACGTTCATTTTCATTACCCTTAATGTGTATTGGACTTGTAAATATTTCATAAGATGACAAATCACTTATTGTTTTACATTGTTTGAAAATCATGACACGTTATGATAGTTGGTGTCCATCTCAAATAGACCATTTAAACAATTGATCGAAGTTTATTTAAATCAATTTTAACTCTCAGTAGATTGTTACGAATATAATTTGACAATTCGGCATCGATTCAATCCTCGTTTAGTAGCGATACAATTAAAATACAAATACTTTGTGCAGATTTCTTGCATTGCAGTAGGCAGAAATGAATAAGACTATTAAACATTAAATTAACTCGAAAAAACGATTTGTCGAATTCCCAAGAAGCGCACTTTCATAATTACTCATGCAGGGCATTTTGAAGAGAAGTTGAAACATAGGAATGCTAAACTAGGACAGGTGGAATGATTTAAATTATATGATTTAGATCATAAGTGTGCACAAAAATAGTTCATAAAATTACGCTCGACAGGGATTGTACATAAAGTATTTTCAATTCATAACAAATGCATATATTTTCAATCATTTGTCTAAATTTCTTTATGCATCTTTCAGCAACTAACATTGCTATCAGCGACAATGTCATTATCAGAGATTTGGCAAACTTTCACTATTAATATTTTTTACAAAACAAATATTATGTTGTTGAAAAAATATATCAATGAATATTTCAGTATTATAATAGTGGCAAAAGTCTTTCCGTTTGTTTGTTTTCGCTTTGTATGCATATCTTCGTCAGCCCACCAAAAATGCATACGCAATATATACTTTCCCAACTAAACCGATAAATTGTATCGTGCTGATGATACTTGGGTTTCCAACTTATGTATAATTATCCAACCATGCCTTAAGCATTGATCTTCAATTATGTGTTATAGGGCATAGACGGTACCTGCAATCAACGTTCATTACTTCTTTTACATGATATCTGCTGGCCATCTCCAGATACAAGTCCAAGATAATTGTAGACAAACACAATTACGTGGCGCAAGTACTTGGTTAAAACTGGTAACCGAAACGATCTAAAAGGCAACCATACAGCAGAAGTGCACGTTACGCATGAAAAAAACCTTATTTTTTGATACAGGAAAAATAAGTATGGAGTTTTTGAATCTGTTTGATTACATATGTATCTATACTCCATATATGAGTCGGGATAAGAAAACATGTTGAGAATTTAAAACTGTACTGATATATATATATATATATATATATATATATATATATATATATATATATATATATATATATATATATATATATATATATATATATATATATATATATATATATATATATATATGGGAAAAATAAATGAGAAAAAAATAAGAAAACATGTTCTGCATTACGTTTACAACTCTCAGAAGTCATGTGTGATGTAAGATTATATCTAATTCCTTTATTTTAAAATACATGCACTTGGTCTTAAGGCATTTTAGATTAAATGAACACTCTGAATGAGATCAACGAATCACATGCCCTGGCTGGAATAACGTTGGATTTTTATTTAAATTATTTAAAAACTGGACAATTTGAAGCAAGACTTTACTGTTCGGGGATAAAATAACAGTACATAAACTGTATACTACCATTAGAAAGTCACAAACACTATTCAGGTGTTGAATATTTTGATTTTTAAAAGTTATCAACTATTTAAGTATGTACAAATATATCCTTGCAATCATAAGGTTTCTTTGCCAAAAACGCTTTTGTACACCAATGTAAGTCCTCAAGATTGAAACTGATATTGACAAAATGATAAACGATTGAAATCTTTGCTGCGAAATAATAAACAACAACTTCACAGACAAATGTTGCTGCTACATTTCAGACTCTGGGATTGTTTCTTGGTCAGTCAATACATGTATCACTTGTTTGATCGCAGACTGAGTGGTAAATCATACATCAACAAATTGCAATTAGTGTGATTTCCGAAGCAGTAGTATGGATATTTATTTATAACTAATATATGTTTTGCATGTGACGTAAGACGCTAAAGTCAATTGGAAAAAAAACATGATCACTTTGTGAAAAAATTAATAAATTTGATAAATGAGTTGAAAGAACAACAGTTCCAATCAAGAAAACTCAAATATAAGTGCAAAGGGCATCACTAATATAAGAATATATCCTTGAGCACTGTTTATATTAACTCTTACTTACTTTATCCGTATACATCGTCGGAAGTTGCCAAGTTTCCTCTGAACTAAATACCTAGCCTTGTGACCTAGTGGTTATTGGTGCGCTGATGTTTGCTTGGCACCCTCTCGGAATAGACCAGCATGACAACACACCGTGTACCCGACTTCGATGAAATAAAGGAACATGCTTCATCCTGTATTTTTCACTGTATTATTATAATAATAATCATAAAAATACCAAAAGCAACAAATTAAGACAACAATTTTAACCTGATTTATATTGCTTTACGCGAACAGTGTGCTTCCATAGATTGATATTTCTTTCAAACTGTAGTTAAATAAATTCAGAAACATTTCGTGATCAATGCTGATATATCTCGTTTTTAAGTCACATCTCTCTTTCAAGTGAATAAAAATGGCAACAGGTGTTATTGTAATTAGGCTGTAGTATAATGAGACAAAAATTAAATCTCACACAAAATGCTCTTGATTAAACAGGAATATATTGATGATTTTAGCAGTTTCTGGGTAATAAACTATTTTAGAAGAGGAAAAATCCACGGGGATTGAACACAGATGCATTTGAATAACACACAAAATCAAGAAAACCATAAATCGCACCAATCCTCGAAAATCTGACGTTCTCGTACGTTTAGTGCAAATTAATTTATTTACACACCATCTTCGATATCTCATATTTTGTTTCAATCGTTATCGTTCACAATTAAACGTCATTTTGGGGTTTGGTATCCCTCATTGCAAGATCGAGTCAGACATATGCGCGTTTTACGCCAAAACTGCTTTCCTTAGTACTAAGATATTAATGTCGTGCATTGATTTAACTTTTTGCGATGAAATTATCATAAGGAGTATTTAACACACGTTAGGTAATTATAGTTTAAGTGTATGTTACTGCTTTATTTCGTCCACAAATTGATAAACATGGAAAACTGAATAAAATTGAGCACAAATTGGTCACTGTAAGATGTGATTATTTAGGAAGTTAACGAGGTTATTGTAATATGTTTCCTGTTACAATGTAAGTGTCTCAGAAATGCACTATGGACAATAAATTTACTCTTTACTATTAATTCTTTTACACAAACATAATTTATCACTCGTTTCAAACAGTAATGGTGCATTAATTTCAATCTCAAAAATCAAAGTGAACTCTCATTAAAAGAACCTGAGGACGTATAATAGCAGTAAATAGAGATTGAAACATTTCTCAGAACGAATCGGGTAAAGTTAACTGATGCTGTTTTAACTGTTTCCTGTAATTTTGAATAACCGAATGGTTTACTATTCTCATGATTTCATCATAAGAGAGAACACGATTATACTTACTAGATCAACCTCTTATGTCATTCTTTTATAAAATGTTTTGAAAACCATTCATGCCTATGTTGGAAACATACACAGTCGCACAGAACGTGTTGTATTTAAATACGAGTTTTGAAGAAAACGTCCCTTAGCAATGGGAAATTTTTTTTTTAGTAACAAGCTTTACGAAAGGTGAGCATAAACTTCTTAACAATTTGGAAGAAAGTTAGGCTAAATAATAAACAAATACAAACCACTGCGGCATTTTGAATAGATATAAGAAGTTATTCCAGATCTATCACTTCCTTATATTTTGTTTGGCATCTAATGATTGAGAATTAATGCATTCGCTTGCGCTTTGCAATTATTTGAATAATTGTGTTACCTTTCACAGAATACCCATTACTTCTAAGCACGCATATCATTTATAATGTTAATAGCACACACAATAAACCATACAATTTTGCTGAATAAATCATAAATCGTATCTACGACTGTGTTCTGAAATATAATTCAAACAGAGTTTCTGTCTCATCTTGATTGTAAATAGATAAATTGTTTAATACTTATCAAATAGATTACATTGTATCACACACTAGCCTGAAACCACTAGAAATCCGTTAAAAGTACATGCACCTTGACAGAAAACATTACTATAATAAGAATTGTAAAGACACTCTTTATTCGATTAATCGCACCAGATATATATGTAACCATATTAAAAGTGTTTGATTGCTGTAGAACATTAAATTATTCCAGGAATTAGAATTTAAAATGATTAAAATGTCTTACCTTTCTAAGCATTTGATGAATGGCATGTAACTATCAGATTTTCTCTAACTGAAAAGCATTAAATTTTGGTAAGAAATAGACAATGGATTACTGTTTGGCTGTTTAACACCAAGCAGTTGTTCGTCATTATTAAGAATACATTATGCAGTTGCTTGTATTGCCTTTTAATCCAATGCTCAAAGGCATTGCTCGTAAATGTCTATAAGATATGGAAAACGGCATGATAATTTGAATTGAATGAAAACATTTAAAAGTTAAGTTTTTTTAAAATCGATAACAGTACTGCCTAAACCAGAATTATCCCAGGATTCATGGCTGGGGGCTTTCATGGCTGGAGGCTATGTTCTCCTATCATCAAACATAACCTTGTAATTCAATTCATTTCATTGTTTTTCGCTAAAATGAGACATTGTTCCTTATTGGCTTTGCTTTTTTACTTTTATATCGGTGTCGTTCATATGTTATATTATGTCGTTGTAGTCGGAAAAAGAACCAGATTTAGACAACCAACCTTTGGCTGTACTTGTCGACAACGAATTGAATTGTCACATGTCCGTCCTTTTTTAAAGATTGTTTTGGAACCGAAAATACCATAACAAATACTTTAATGCATAATTGTTGTAATCTTTTAAAGAAAATACTTTTTGTTTTATGTTATTTTAGTGCACATAACCAACTCACCCAAATGCATATGTAAGATGCATATGTAAGTTTAAGCATAACCGAGGCATTTCGGAACTGCACTGTTCTTAATTTCATACGTTCACGTGAAGTTCGTTTCATGATTTAAATTTGAGCCTTTAATTCCAGAAATTACTTCTAAATATTGTTTTTTTGCAAGAATAAGATGGGCTTAGATCTTAGCTTGGCTTACATATAAGTCTTGGCACGATTGTATCTATACTATATCTAACTAGCTATATCTAGCTAGCATGCGTGTGCAAACTGCTGAATAATCCATCTAAAACATCATTTAATTACACATTGGCATATACTTGTACAATGTATTTGAATCGATGACATTTAACCATAATTATAGGTTATTTGAATTTATTTTAATAAACATAAGCAGTTTTAAAGTTGTTCAAATTGTCACCGTTTTATGTTAGCGACTTGTATATAAGTAGATGTGCCTGTATGTTTGTAATTTTTTAGGCCTTGCCGCCAACTTTTATATAGGCAGTTACATTCTTGCGGCTAACATTTGCTCCTCTTTTTTCTAGCATTGTCACTTGATTTTCTTCAAAATTGTTACAATCAGGAGTAATATTTTTAAAGCTTTATTACAAAATAATAATGTTATGCATTCACGATAAATTGGCAATGCGTTGTTAGTTTCTATGAAACCAGTGGACCAATACTGCGGTGACTTTTATAATAATTAAATGGTCGGTGTAATAGCTGATATATTCACATACGAGCGTGATAAATCCGTTGTTCAAGTACTTTCTCAAACATATCCAATCATTCAATCAACCTCCAACCTGTTTGCCTTATTCTTAAACTATTGAATACGCCAAATTACTTCTACTCTACTCAAAGGATTGGGTGAAGGGAAGAGCGAGGCGTTATGGTGCATAATCAGAACGGAGAGACCTGTGTGACTACTCCCAGAACGTTCAGTTGGATATCATCTATGTCATTGTCAGGCACAAGAGGAAATACTGTCAGAACCATTTTTATATCATCCTTAATATCACTGTTTGGCGGACGTTGTTTTAAACTATATGTTTTAATCTTATTATGCCTTGTGATGCTATTTTTTGTTTGAGTTATCTTTCTTTTTGCACTTTTACTCTTTTTGTTTTGCCTAGCGACTCTTGTGAACAATATTTTACTCATTTATATTTTGCTCGCGCTGTGTTTTCTTGATTTTGTCTGACATAATTCCAACTAGTTCTATTTTCATTCCATTGCTCAATGTCGATATTTTTACGGTTACCACCATTTCCGGTCACCTGCAACGCACAAAATGTCTCCCTGGATTTAATGCTTATTTCAAGAAATATTACCAAAGATACTCTGCAAAGACCGTCCAACTGTGAATGAGAAACACATTGAAATGAGAAATGTGAACGAATTAGAAATCGGAGATTTTAATTTATGTACTTCACAAATATTCCCAAAATGAGACCGCTCGTCCCTTAAACTTGTAAGACAAAGGATACACACGACTACAATAAAGTCTTCCTAAATATCCAACGGAGATAAGGGAATCTCTTGCGTGAAATACATTGCTGAACAACTTAAAAAGATGACGAAGTGTATGTAAGTGAACGAATCTAAAATATCAGGTCAATAGTAATCCAAGATATCAATTCATCATCTAATTATAAAAATAATAATTTATGTTTCAACGTACCATAACTCGAATATATGTATGAATGCATTAGTTGTTGCCAACATAATAATCACTTAAAGTTATGAAAATGAACGTAACCGAGTGACATTTAATGTTTTTGTGTCCAATATTTATACGGCGTGTACCGGGTTTTCACGCAAAATTCATGCTTACCTAGTTGTAGGTCATGAAATAACAAAAAGACTGGTACAAAGGCTACATTAAGATTATTGTACTTGTATATGTGCTATTTGTTATGGTCATTTTTTTATAGTTTTTTACTATGATTTCAATGGATAATGATATTTTAAAAAAGGATGCGATACAAACTCAATCATACTACAGACACTTACCATATAATTCACACCAATACCGATAAAACTACCAACAAGATATGAAGGTACCACTTTATATCGATCCGTGAAGCGTCAAAAAAGTCAAACTTTGTACGAAGCTCCATAGGAAGCTCTTGGCAAGATTTATTAAAAAAACATTAAGTCATCCCGTAGCCAAGGTCGTTTCCGTAGCTTGATTTGATTATCTTATTGGTAATGCAATATTATCTTTTGAAAATGTCAAATGGGACATAATTATCATTGACTTTAATGAAAATACATTGTTTTATACTGATTGATCTGATTTTATTTGACAATACCATTTTTACGAACTACAGATAGGAAATGACTTAATTAAGATGTACCGGCCCTTGGTCCATAAAACTAAGTATTGAGTCTCAGTTTGACTCAAAGGTCTTCATATAACGCGAATCATTAATGATTTGAATTTTTCCATTAAATGTTTGTAAATTATATTCAAACAATTTATTTGTAAAATGAAAATGTTTTCGTCGGCAAATCTACTCGTAGCAGCAAATGTATGATAAGAAGTGCTATATTTAGGACCTCAAAACTAAAACTTAGACATAAGTGAATAATGGCCTTTGATATCTTTATATCTGAAATGCTCCGTTATCCGTCAATAATAACAAGAACTTGGACGTAAATCAAACGGTTTAAGGGGATCTATTAAACATTCGAAAACCGGTAAGAAACATTCAAACGATCCAATAAAGATAGCCGATGCATGATTAAGTTCCCTGGTAAACAAAACAGAAGAATTTAGGGAAATACCATTGACTTCAACATTGACTCAGGAACCTATTGTTATTGAGTTTGCGTTTAACTTTTTTGTATTAAATGTTTTACGTATTAAATTTATAAGTTTATGATTTTTCCGGATCTTTTAAATGACTGATAGATGAAATATATGTGTGTCCTGGTTTACTAGATGCTTACATATCTAATTGTTTAATTAAGAAATATAACACACCACTGAGGGTCATATTTAAGGATTAAAATTCGACATGTTGCATTTTATTGGGGTATGGTATGTAATGGCGCATTTCAAAATGTTGGTGGACTCCACCCATTTTGAACAGCCCCATTGCATACTACACCCCAATAAAATGCAACATGTCGAATTTTAATACTTATATTTACATTCATTTAAATCTACATTTCTGCTAAGATAAATTGATTATTCAAGAGCATTTTCTCTTTTCTTTCTCTCGTTGTTCTCAACGGTGGGTAAATTAGAACAGCTATCGTAACCTAATTTTATACGACAATGAATGCACACATAAAATAGTTCCTTATTTATATGTTTTCTTTTCAAGGTCAAGAATATTATAAATACGTATTATTGCATACAATGTGTGTTTTCGGTCCGTTATCGTGGTGTATTAAAACGCAAAAACCCGGGCGTAATCGGTAGAAAACGTGCATTATTCAATAAATTCACGTGCCGTTAATGCCCGGTGTTTTGTTTTACATATGCTCTTTCAGGGCCCGCATCATAACAATGAAGGCTGAGCGACCAGGTTTCTGACCGAAAGTTGGTCAACGATGCAAACTTTTGCACAAAAACATATTTTAGAATATATAATGTAGCTGCATTTAAATACCAAAACATGAAATAAACCACATATAACTTACATATTTTCTGCTGAGTTGTCTTTTCCTGGCAAGCTGATGTGTTTACCAAATAGTTTTTTTCTGCAGTTGTTTAGGCTATTAAAATCACTAAATTATGTCTAAAACGACTCACTCCTCCGAACTTTAGTTATTTCTGTCGATTTTATTTAGAACATACGACTTATATTGACATGATTCCATTACGTCGTATGCAATGAACAAGGAAATTTCAAATATTTTTTTTATGATGCTGAAGATGCTGTACATTTTATCAAGAACATGTTAACAAAATGTTCAGGCTTAAATTAGTTATCAAAACAAATAATGGTTAAAGTAGAACTGAATAGGTAATTAATTGATTACCCGATAGGTATTGTGTGTAAATAATCCCAGTAATCCAGTCAATTTTCGAAAAAACAACACTTTCAAATCGAATGAACACTGCAAAAAATGGCGTCGAAACAAAATGCAGCTGTCGAGTAATGTTGCGGCCCGAATCAATGACATCACTAATGACGTCATACAAGCACCCGTTATAGACGTTATTTTAAACTAACTGTTTTTGCATTTTCGTGACATTTAACAGTATTTTTAATCACAAACGTTTCTTCAACTGTCCAGCCATCATAAAATTATCTACATTAAAATCAATCAAATTATCGTTGCTCATTTTGTTTTAACTGCTTTACTGCAGATTACAGTTTTGCATGTTGCCAATAATTTTACTACGATTTCATTAAAAAAATAGTTCCGTAGTAAATATGCCCAGCCCCTTGGTATTATTGCGCCCAATGACAGGACAGAAGTATCGAACAAACGCACGCGATATTGATGGGAAATGCCATTGCACTTATAACAGAAATAAAGTGCAATTGATAAACAACAACCATCGTTAAGGAATGAAGTGTGAATGTAAATATGACAATATAAGGACCGGCCAGTCAGCCACCGAAAGTGTATATGGACCGAGGCGTTAGCCTAGGTTCATTCACCTTCGGGGGCTGACTGGACGGTCCTTATAATGCCATATGGCCCGAAGTGGTGTGTTATATTTCTTATATTATACCGAACAGTTCTCATTACCATTCAATATTTAAAAAAGCGATTTAGATGTGTTTTATCAAACAAAGCTAATAATGTTTTCGCCGTTGTGAAAATAGCAAGCCGCACTTACCAATTGTATGACGTCAGCGGTCCATATTACATTTTTGGCGAGGTCCGGACCGACCAAAAATATAATATGGACCGTTGACGTCATTAAACTGGATTTTAATCATAATACAATGATATACGGACCGATCGATTTTATATATACAAGGAAGGAACAAATTTATGTGAGGTTTAATATTTTAGGATAAAATAACAATTGTAAGGTTACGGCCATACAAAATAGTTTAAGCCTCCAGTAGACTCCTATTCCAGTGATTCGTGTTTCACTGACAGTTCAAAGGCGATAATCACGTCATATATCAATAAAGCTGTGTGATACATATGTAGAATGTTTCATAGTCGTTTTGGCCCTAGTCTTGTGCCACTAAACAGGTTTTATGTGTAAATGTTTGACGACTGTACCTGTCTCTGTAGTAAAATCAAACGATAACATAAAATGAGCCACATCCTAGCGATGTTACAACACGACGGACATAATAGTTCCCTGACAGTTTAATGATATCTAAATGCTAGGAGGATGTCCTGAAAATGTTCAATATAACTGCCTGTTTTTATTCATCGATGCTGCAGACGTCCATTACATCTCAAAACTTCTATACGTGCATAAACGTGATATCATTAATCTCCGGTCGGTTTTGTTTTTCTATTTCCACTTGTTAATTATTCAAAGTAATATTAAAACAAGTGATCTAAATGAATTTCTCTGTTTTTATTTTCGACCATACAAATATTCATATTAAGAAGAAAGTTCAATGACGTTGTGATATTATGATCATTTTATGAATGCCCTTATCAGTGATAACACTAGGTAAACCTCTTTTCCCCAAAGACCCTTGCGCTCGGGTTGGGATGAACCTTTCTTACACGAGCGGCCGTGGATGATACTTATAATATGTTATTGATATGTCTCAATATAAACGAAACAATCAGGTTCTTTGCGTGTTTTATAGCAATGTTACATTGTTTTCTTATGTTTTTTATAAAATATTCGTTGCCTAATAAGTTCGAGTATTTTTCGTTTGATCAACAGGAATGCTTCATGAAATTCAGATCCAGGAAATTTGATGGGCAGCAGGTAAAACACATCCACATTCCGTTGTGTAGTTGAATCAATAACGTAAATTCAATTCACCGGTAACACAAAGAATGCCATCATGGTGAAATTGATATTTATTGACACGCGTCCAGAGATTTTTTTTGCATAAAACGACCTCAACAACAAAAAATGCTAAAAAGAAATATAAGAACTGGAGATGAAACAGATATTAGAAAGAACACTGGTAAGCACACCGAAATTTCGACAAATACATGACAAAATGTAATCCAACAAAAGCCGCTTGAAAGCCATCGAAGATTCATTTGAATTTTTGATCAATTCTGTTACAAGGTCGTACTGTATTGTATTTCAGCAGAATATAATTTAGAATCACATTGCCGTTGTCCTTGGTCGTATATTGCTGATCTTCATGACTTCGTCTTTTTTTAACCTTCAGCTGCACTCTCTTCCTTCCATTTACACTTTGTGGCTCACAAACTATATCGTCGATTGCATGCGTTGATAAGTGCCTGAATATAAACATTTAATAAATAATATTTAAAAAATATGCAAAAGGTACATAAATAAAGTAATTTTCAAGGCCATGCGAAATATATCTTTAGTGTTTAAATAGGTCAAATGCTGGAAGGTAAAACAGCATGATCTTGCGATTGTGGGTACCAGGTTATTTGTATGTGATAGTGGCCAGCGGCAAATAACGATAATTCTGAATTTTGATATCTTGAACTAGGTATACTGCGCATACAATAGCATCGATTTCATAGCTAAGGCATTGAAAATCTGTATTTTGTTGTAGATTGTATTAGTTTATCAACTATATTGATAGTTCATGTCGAACTTTCTTTAAAAGTTGATGCTATAACATCGGCTGTCTCAGCCAAATGGTTAACGGAATACTATTATAATAAATACGACTTGTCAACAATAAAACTTAGTCGGTAACATTTGTGGGCCGTATTATGTTACAGCTTTTCCTAAATCTTTATTTCTTTGACATGTAAAAAGGTTCTGACAATTCCTTTTACATTAATATATTTGCTCTGATCAAACAGAATTACAAATATAACTCGTCTTTTATTTGTTGGAAAAGACTACTGTTTCTATGAATATACATCTGTTTTATACGCACAATAGATTAAAAATCCGCCTTCTTTTCAGTGGTCAAAACGGCAAAGAGTCAACATGTTCTCTGAAATTGTCCAACACCGCCTTGCATGGTATATGTGAGGTTAAAAGCTTTATCAACGATACGTAAACTACGAGGGTAGTAATGACATTAAAAAACACAGGAACAAAGGTGAACCGGCGATAAAATGATCAGAAATTCAACCAATTTCAATTAAATTCCCGGTCTGCATTTATATAATATTATTAGAACAGTATTTTCGGAATGAAATCTTTTTGTGAAAAACACAGGAAAACCTACACAATCCTTCAAATTATCCCACTATCGTTCCCGATATCAATCTTTGGCAAAAAACACAACAAGGCTAGATGAGTAATCAGTTAGAAAAAAATCAAAGTCCCTGGGCTACCGCTTATTTTATTATTAAATTAGATAACAGTGCTAAAATAAATTACTTTCGACATAAAATTGATACAACTAGTGGGAAATATATGAACTAACTTCATTTTATACGTTCAGTTTTTAAAATAAAATTCTGACGGTATTGAGATATATTTGAAATTGACCAATCATTTTGATCATTGCAATAATACTATGAGTTGACAGCTACATAAAACGACTTGCGAGTATACTTGCAAGTCTTTAGGTAGCATTTTCCTATCTAAACATTATCTTCCACTCACCCTTAAACATTTCCTTAACTGGATTAGATGCACCGTTTATCAATTTTTATAATTGGGAGAGAAGAGAGCACTAGTTTTGAAAGTCATCACGATTAATTAGCATTCGTTGAAAACCTCTGGCGCACGTTAGAAATTCTCAACCGAAGAATAATATCATACATATAAGAAAAACAAATATTGACATAGAACAGTTAGACCTTAAGTGCAGAAGGATAAACTGCCATAAGTCGTGCTGAATCGTGCGTTTGGTTCAAAATGCAAATTTACGGGTACTAAGAACGAATGAAATTCCTGAACCTGCACTTGGATATAAACATGAATGTTTTTGTTTTGCTTAATTTGGTATTTTATCAAAGGAGAACAAATCACTTGGGTGTTGTTGTTTTTATTTCAATATCACTACTCACTATATAACGATCATATAGTTTTCATGAATATATGTTTAAAAAAAAATGTTGGACTGGAACAATGTCGCCATGTTGATTGACCGTCTGTTCCTATTTCTCTTCACATTTCGCCTGTGCAGTCGGGACTCTGACTATCTGTTTGAGCGCGCCCTCCATCCATTACCCCTATCATCCACTTACACGGACCTACTTCTTCTGTTCAAGGAGATGATAACGAATTTTGTGTTTTTAAGGCTCAATAAAGGCAAACCAGTTTGTTCAACCAATATTCACTAATCATTATGGTAACATATTTGGGGTCTACAGATTTGAGAATAAGCAAAAAGGCTTTTTCTGTGAAAGAGTCTGTTACATGAACAAGCCGTGTGATTCACGTCTTTGAAGTAAATATCACAAAATACAAAATCAAGTTCAAAACCGGCTAATTTTCAGTCTTAATCACATTTTGAATTTCATTCATATGAGATCGAGAACGCAAATCATTTGAAGGCGTAAGTCAGTTTGCCTTTCTCTGATCAGAGGTGACTTGATTACGAACATGTAAAGTAAATGCGCTCTGACTTTAATTTAAATGTGATTGAACGAGAGGATATTAATGTCTCCAATCAAGGATTAGTTCCGGCGTATTATGATTCACGTCATATCAGACGTATAGCTAAGGTTGGAATGTCTCAAAACTCAGTTACTTTTCTGGTAGAATGCAACCAGAAATTCTAATATTCATTCAACCGAGGCAGTATTTCCAAAACCGGTGTCTGGTTGTAATTCCTGATACGGTTACGTCTATTTCACGTCAATTAATTAAAATGCTATCCACACAGGCCTAGCCATTAAGGCGAAGAAAAAAACACCGTAAATTTGAAACAAACCATTCGAAAAACATAATTCGTGGGGTTAAAGCGAAAAGGTTCTTCTCCTTTATTTTATGTCACTTAGAACAGATTCTCTTTCACATTCGATTTACATTTCATAAAGAAAAATACATATAGCACATCTTTAAATATTCAGATGTAATCTTTCAAAAAGAAGGCATTTTCATAACTTGTGACATTTTTCACCTATAAGTACACAATCTGACAAAAAATTATTTTCTAAAGTGTTTCAGTTTTATTTCAAATAATAGTCTGTAACTCATATCCGTAAAAGACCATTTTTGTTGATGTTATTTGTAAAATGTTATAATATTCATAAAATATTATTACGATATATATATATTCATAAAATATTATTACGATATGAAGTCTCCTTTCCTTTGTTTTACCTCGTGATTCACAAAAAGCCACCGTCGTTCATGCGATAATAACGTATGGATCAGTTATCTGTGTAACTATTTACACTCAGTTCCCTCGCTTTCTTTCGTACACCTTCTCTCCTCTCTCTCTCTCTCTCTCTCTCTCTCTCTCTTTCCCCTCTTTCTCTTTCGCACTCACGCTATTTCTCTCTCTCTCTCTCTCTCTCTCTCTCTCTCTCTCTCTCTCTCTCTCTCTCTCTCACTGTCTTTTCATATTTATACCTATCTTTCTAAATACAACCTCTCTCAGAATCTCCCTTCTCTTTTACCCGACAAACTTTCTTATTGAGCCTTTCGCCCTCTTCATACCGGGGGCTACCCAATATCTCTTCATTTCTTACGGTTTCTTCCTTCTTTCTCTTTTTTCAATTCCCCCTCTTTATCCCCGCTGTCTCTCCCAATTCGTCTCTGGCACGAACGCTATAGATGAATTGTATACGCCAAATATGTGCATAAGGCTGTTTCGCTTAGCGAGCCATTTGCCGATTGGTAAACGTAATAAACGTACATATTTTCTAGTTTAACCTTGTTTTTAACGAACGTTTTCTTTTTTAGAACAACTATGTAAATAGTTTTAAGGATTACAAATAATTTCAGTGACAATCAAGCGATTTTGAATGCCTTAATTTAAACTGGCAAATTGACTTCGGATATTCAAGATCGCATCAATTATCCCAAAATTATTTTCAATCCGTAAATGTGTTAACTGCCATTTGATTCTTTCCTAATTCCATTCAGAATTCCATTTCTATAGAACTGGCTGATCAGCTGTTTTCGAACAACTGCGTGACTTAATAACTTCTGATCATGTCAAATGTGAGAAACAAGATTGATTTTGTATAGTTTCGTCCATAGCTTTGTTTTTAATTTGTTTAAGACCTAATTGATTCATTTTTAAGCAATTCAAACAACATAATAACATAAAGTATAGAATGGTTATAATAATAATAATGATTTGATCATATTTTATTGATTTAATCTGCATTTAATAGCAATGCATATAAAACATGCATATGACGCAATGTTAATGTTCATAGTTTTTCCAATATATCAGCAATAGCTCCACGAGTCCGTTTCGGCCGTTTAATCGTAATATCTGGTCGCTGGATGCACAAGTATTTCGAATGTGACAGTGATAAACGCTTATGTAAATGCACAAAAGAACATAAGGTCAAATACTTTAGCACTAAACTTTCAATATTCAATATTCTGAGAAAAAAAACTAACAATGGGGAGGAAAATTAACCAGTTAGGCAAATTTCCTCTTTTTGGTACAAATGTTTCTAACATAAAAATTATGATTAAATAGCAATAGTATGTGTATAACGGCCTTATATTAAAAAGAAAACCTTTTAACAGAATGTTCTTATAACAATAACGTGATGCATCATGTAAGTCCTGTAAGTTTTGTTACCGATGAATATTCATCATTCTCTTGTTATTGGTCGGCGATGAACACCGGTTAAGGCACTCTTGACCCTTTTTATCATAGATGAAATGTCTGCAATCGGAGATATTTGTTTCGTATGCCAAATGATGCAAGCCTTCGCGTGATTAATATGTTACATGTCCCTCGTCACATCGAATAAAGCTGGGCTCTAGCATGTGGTTCCTCTGCTTAACACTATTTTAATTCATCACTCTATATTTCCGCATAATAGGATATTTCAAACACAACATTTTCGATAGAACGTGGTGAGACAAAGCTTGCGTTCAACTAAACATATTATGCATGGCTGGTTAACAGACATCTATTGTTAGGATAAAGACGGCGACAATTATCAATATTTCAATATCAGTTCTCATCAAAGGATGAGGCCAGTATACATGGTGGGGTCACCGTCGGCTCTGAAACATTTTATCATACAGAATATAAAACGTTAGATGTTAGACATATACATACTTGACACTAATGAAACCGTTTTAACATTGATAGCGTTATGATGATTATCGGCTCACGCATTTCTGTCATGTCTTCGATAAAGGTGTTTAACAATATTTTGTATGATTTAGAACAATTCGTGTACAGCAAAATGGCTGAATAACAATGTCAACACTTCTATATTTCACAAACACTATTGTCATTTATCCTTAATAAAATTCATCAACAATATGTATTAAGTATGCAACTACTTATTGAATTAAAATTGACACGGACCATGCAAAATGTTGAAACTAAAAACCGGCGAAATGAATTTAATTTCTCGAAAAGCGAAAAAGTTGAAAGTTCCACCACTTGTGTGTATGTTTATATTCATATTTTCTAGAAGTGATGCAACTATGCATGCTACTTAATTGTAATAACTCAAATCATATATAATTGCAATTTGGTCGAAATCGCTCAGATGTATTCTAATTTTCTGGAAATTCATTAATAACGATGCTGCAGAGAGTCCTCCCTTTTTTGGGCATAGTCACGCCACTAACACAATAATACAAATATATTACACTATCACAACAACTTGTTGCAATGCGTTGTATACTGGAGTTATTACACAATATAATAACCAGTTTTATGAACTAAGAAGGCAATTATCAATGTAATATTCAATCAAAGTTTGTTCGTATCTACAATTTTTTTTATTTAAAATAGAGAATAGAAATGGTGTTGTGAGCTTGATCCGTACCTATGACCTTCCGTTTACAGATTCCTTGATGAAAAGCAACACGAGTTTTCGGACTTACTAGTCGAAAATAATCCTGGAAATAATGTACAGTTTGTTATTTTGATGCATCATTATGCATAAATGCTGTCTGTATGTTAAAAAGAGATTACTATACAGATCTAATGTGAAGCAGATGATGAAAACGGACATTAGTTTCAACGACTTACGTTCACTAAGCTTGTATTATGATATCTTTATAAATGTCTTCATTACACACACATCTAGATAGGAAAATACCATACAACCTTGGTCATGTGGTGGTAGGCATTTGTAGGAGCTATCAACTGGGGTCATACGTTGTCGGTTGTCATACAGAGTTGGTGCTTGAAAGATGATGCCAAACGTTCCCACTAAACAAGCCACTGTGAATATCCACAAGAATAACCTGTCCAAAACCATTGCAACATATTTCCAGTCTTCGAGAATCTGTAATTTTGAATGAGTGTTGTTGTTCAACCATTTTAACCCCAAAGGTTGTTCATGTTTATCTATATATTATATCAAGATCATTTTACCAAAAAAAAGATAAAAAGCTAGGTCATGAGATGGAGTCTCACTGTTTCTGATATCATCTTATTTGGGGCATCAGTACAGTTCTTTACCAAGGAAATGAAATGCAGCGTGATTGTATATGCTGTCATATTAGTCAAAACATAACACTAAAATGAAGAAATAAGAAAAAATAACCAAATCTTTGTGCATATGTTTGCTAACATATATGCAAAGCACTTTTTACGTAATGCATCCCTCATTACCGAAGCTGTATGATCGCCCCTCTTGAGGTGTTCAGCAATGAACACAATGCTGTCAATTGCCTCCTGAACTTCCTCTGATAGCACGTTGGCGTCTAGCCCTGGATCCTCATGCGCCGTAAGCCGTAAAGACTCGTAAATGTCAAGATCATTTCGGTTTACGTACTGGTCTCGCATCACCATACCATTCCGAGTCCGCACGATGGTTCGGGCGACGTTTTCGAGTTCTAAATTTGGTCGTCTCATTAATAACATTTTTGGCAAAATGTTAAGGAAGACGCGTCTCACCCAAGGTGCCATCGTGTGAGTAGAAGGCGACCGGAAGTGGACGTTCAGTGTAATGACAGTCACAATAATTGATAAAGTTATTAAAATCATTGTAAACAGCAGGTACTTGCCGATCAGCGGAACCACAATTGAAGTCGGAGGTATAATCTCGGCCAATAGCA
Organism: Mya arenaria; assembly: GCF_026914265.1. Taxonomy (NCBI): domain Eukaryota; kingdom Metazoa; phylum Mollusca; class Bivalvia; order Myida; family Myidae; genus Mya; species Mya arenaria. Next base: position 15,823,556 of record NC_069124.1, on the reverse strand, counting down.
GGAAAAAGAAATTAAGTGACAGCAAAATAGAGATGCACAAAGTAATCTTTTCGCAGCTGTCTGAGGGTAAGTAAAATACAAGAATGGTCAGGCAGGATATTGCAACAGAAGGAATGATCAGATTTACGGTGTGAAACAAGGTTTTGCGCCTCATTGTCACATTGTATGTTATGTCTGGGTATTCGGTGTTATTATTCACATTCTTTTCTGCAGTGACCTCGAGAATGTCCCATTCACCAGATTCGTAAAAATCACGGAGATCGATGCCATTGAATATGACCTCTCTTGCTTTCGGGTTGGTAGAGCATTCATGAATGAGGTCAACCTGGTTGCCGTCGTAAGTCCAGGAAGCAAACCGCATGGAACAGAGTTGAATGTCGAATGGAAAAAACTCGACCTCAATGGTACACGAGCTCTTGTAAATTGCCGGCGGTTCCCATACGACACACCCTTGGTAATCAACAGTTGCCTTTGTCATGAGGGTAACTTCGTAATTTCCATCGGCACTGAAAAGGAAGCCTATTTAGACTACCGAACAAAAACTGAAAAACTGTGTTTAATTAAGAAACTCTGTCGAAACTTAGTATTATAATCAAGCAATTTTCAGGTAAATTGAAACAGGCACAAGTGGTTTTCAAAAGCCAAAAACATACACGTAAAATAAAAGTTTAAAGATTGCTGTATTGGACTGCATTTGTACTCTTATGCTCTCACCCTATCTTTATATGTATTCCCCAAAAATGGCAATCTGCCAGAGATAGTTTACAACAGCGCATGTCGAGTGACCAGATGTTTAACAAAATATAAATCTTTAAATGCAAAAAAGTAAATATTCAGAGTTCTTAGATTCCGTCTTACCTGAAAATATGGAAAAGAATAAAGAATAGAATGAACGATTACACTATTCGTTAAATCACGCGGTTATATGTTTAATATTAAATGACTTGCTTTTGAAGTTTGTTTTGTGATGTACATTTGTTTACGAAATTAATTTCAGCAAACACTAATCTGTGTCTTTAAACAAGCATGAAAACGTCACGTACTTGTTGAATAGGACAATATCAGGCAGCCATATGTTTTTGGAAGGCAGTTCGAGTTGCCTAATTGTTCCATATTCCTGCGGATCCCACTGCAGATTGATATCTCTCCACTCCTGGTGAGAAAAAAGGTCACAGCAGGAACATACTTTTGAAGGTTATTGGGTTCTGTAATTTACCATCACCCCATGGATCTACATACACTGTTACTATATTTAGGAGTAAATTCCATGCCGAATAAAAGAAGAGGTCGTGTTGCTTTCGAAAGAATAAGAATACAGCACGGCATCAATAGAAGGAAAGCAACACATATCTCAATGTCAACTTGAATTCATATCACTCCTGATAAGCCTGGATGATAGGACAACATATACACATGTGAGCACGCGGAACAAAGACATTGAACGTCCAGGCGTTTGATGTTTAATGTATGCCTGTGGTATTAAATATGATTGAAACAAATGGTTTTTGAAAAATGATTTTTTGTAATTGTGTTCGATGTCTTTGGCGTTTAACCTGTGCCATTTAACGGGATTTATATTTAAAAGTTTGACTACTGAGCACGTTTCTGTAGCTTTTCATATAACTATTGATAAATAAAGTAAGCAGCATTTTTTATTTCCGAAATAAATTACGCTTTGAAAACTATTTAATGTGAGAGCAATACGCGAACTTGTAAGTTAAGAAAGCACATATTATTATTATTATTATTATTATTTTTATTATTATTATTATTATTATTATTATTATTATTATTATTATTATTATTATTATTATTATTTTCTTAATAGACACCATTGAGTCGGTATAAAATTGATTAAACACGTCGTCTTCATTTTGCCACATAACAATCAGTGCAATAAAAATATTCAATACGTTTGTACTTCATCATTTACGTTGCACATATCGAGCGTTTTGATTAACCTGTACTAACATAATACGTTTGTTTATAATGTATTCATAAATATTCAAAGGTATTAAAGCGGAACGTTTTATCCTTTTACTGTAAGAAATGATCCACTGCTCTTGTTAAGTGCACCTGTCTAAAGTAACGAAGAAAATTTAAGTTACTTATTTATAGATATTCATGTTCCAAGAATAAATTAATGTGCATCAAGATTTTCGACAAAACAGAATGTACGGATAAACTAGCAAGTCAGTCGCCTCAAGAGATATATGAATATACAATTAAACTATATGCATCGTTAAAAGTTTACTGGGATATCACATTTAAATAACAATAAAGAACCCCATGTGTAAAATATTTGTGTTGGATTGTGTCGGAAAAAAATCAGGTCTCTCATGAATATCAATATCATCAATTGGTAATTTGCATGCGGGGGAATTATTTTTGGCTGCACTGCTATTCTTATCATTTTTCATTGTCATTAACATGCATCAGTCTGGCGGCAATATTCACAAACGGAGTTAAGAATCGTTGGTTGTCCATCATTGACAGGCGTCCATACACGCTTATTTAACAAAGTGCATATTTTCTTTTATAATGGTATTTATCATAATCCGGTAACGTATTTACTTAGTAAGCATCTTATTATCGCTTTCCTAAAATGTTTTACTCCACAATTTGTAAGTGCGTTCTTAACATTGCATATAAACCAAGATTATGTAACTGCATTGGGGCGTCTTATCAACGAAAGTACGGAAAAAATATATCGTTAGATCAAGAATGTAAATAAAATATTGCGTTTATGTCCCGGCTTGAATTGAAGATGTTACTTGCATATTCAAACTACTTGAGGCTGTCTTTAACGTTAATAGCCAAACAACTTGTTAAACAACAGATATTAATACTTCCAATGCGTGGAATGTCTACTTTGAAACAGTGACCATACGATATGATCGATTAAAAAAAAAATCACATGGCTTGTGTTAGAGTATAAACTCAAAGCACATTTTGGAATGTCTTGAAAGAGCTAAAATGAGTTGACATTTTCTGTTAAGTTAAGAATTTATACAAACTGTACATACCTGTCTCAGCCAGACATTTGTCGTCATCACCTGGTTCAGCTCATCCTGGAATAAAACCACTCGGCCGTTACTGTTATGGAATTATTTTGAGATATTATGAGGATACCGCTAGTGTACTTTCAATAACACATCTCAGTTTTAAATTGTCAATATATTCTTTACAGAAACGTGTATTTTATTTTATATTAATAATATCTGTCATGTGTTCCCGTTCCGGATAGAAAAATTCCGACCCGAGGGCACCTGCGTTGCCAGGTAACGAGGCTTGCCGAGTTACCGGCTACGCAGCGTGCCCGAGGGTCGGATTTTTCTATCCGGAACGGACACACATGATAGATATTTTTTCTAGCATACCTTTAATTACATTTTTTGTGAAGAAAATACATAAGAAAGCGCGTTTTTATACATTTCACCAAAAAGCGCGTGCGATGATGTTTACTGACGTCATGACGCGTAGTAATTTGTATTCACCGCATACGTCAATAAGTTCCTTCGATATCACGTCTTTTAAGGGTTATTTTGTTTTGTTTTTAAGAAATATTTTTGTAAAGTTAATGTTAATCGAACTCATCTATTGAAATCTCATAACTATGGTTACATGTAGTGTTTAATAAAAGCAAATGAAAGTGTTACGTCACAGCGCGTGACTCATCTGGCATGGGGGGATGCCAGATGGAGTTTTCCAGCACGGCTGAATTCACCGGAAATGCCTATCCGGTGTGCTAGAATTAAGTGTGTTAAACCTGAGAAAGAATAGTCATCATCATCAAACCAATCCACTATTATGTGTTGACAATTGAGTACAGGTTACATTTAATACCAATGTCGAATAATGTTTAGACATCCATGTCTATGCGTTATACTCCTTAAGTGTTTGTTTTGCATTGAGCAATAGTAACTGTTACAGTATGAAATAAATGAAAGTACAACATTAACACACAAATAAATTTAACAAAATAAAATTGACATTCTAAAACATCCCTTTATACTCTTTAATAAACTCTCGTTCATCCACTAAAATTAAAATAATGAATATTGATGTTTTCCAGATAGTTTGGAGTCTAAAGTTGCAAATCGCCAAGTATATTTTCTGTCCGTTGTTTACTGTGATCATGTTGTTAACTTGGAACATTTAATAGTAAATATGCAGAGTCGAGGACGTAGGGTGTGACTTATATGATTCCGACGGGTTGAGGAAATGTGTTATATTTGTTCAGATATTTCAAAGCAGTTTTGAATCATTAGAAACTTGAGAGTGTTATTGGTCAAATTGGATACTTTATTGAAAACAAATGCTTACTACGAATAGAATGTGTTCGTTTGAAGCAAAAATGACAATCAGCCAACATTTTAACTCAGTTATATGTTCATTAAACACTTTATGAGCAATCACTACATGTCTGGAACGATATAGTTGCCCAATAAAAGATAATTTATCGGCCACGTAACGAGTAGCCTAATAAGTCGTCGATTGCAAAACGTAAAACTTCACTCATTTAAAAAAAAACTTGATTGTAATTCGATTTTACGAAGTATTTGAAACGTTTAAAATGTAAAGTAGTATTGTATGTCATACACATTTCTAACATCTTGAACTTCTTGATATACTAAAGTTAGTCAATATAGACAACAGCACTCATTTGACGTCCATGTACTAATGTAATATTCCAGTAGTGTTGATTGATGCTGGCAATGCAGAAACCCGCGATTGAATGTTAATAAGCATTGCCACGAATTATTTGTTTCCATGTTTGCATCGAATGCTATTTAACCTAACAAAATTAAACGTCATTAATTATACTCAAACACCAATTTGGAAGAAAAATCATTTCATTTACGTATGTCAGCAACACTACCTGAAATCCACGTCTTTTTATTATCACAATCATTGTGGAAAAATAATAATATTACAACTGCGTTTAACCATTATTTGTACTGAATTCTTCAAACGATGATTTTAAGCAATGCTGATTTAATATACAGTACATTCAAACGCAGTTCTTTTAGTTACATTTCGTGTTCATATTGTTTCTAGAACTCCAGGTAATCAGATTTAATTGATCTGATGGTTTATGTGTGCATCTTTCATGAAATAGATCGTTGGTTTCCACTCCTTATACCTTTCTCGTTTGCGCATACAATTGACACCAGTTTATTTTTATTTTTTAGTCGAGTCTGGTTTAAAATGTGACGACTAAATTAGTATGGACTTATTTTTTTAAAGTTTAAACCACTTCTGTTCACCAATGATATTCAAACTTACAGGAAATGCATGTTTACCCTTATGCTTAATTTGGCACTTGTAGAATAGCTCGTTCTTGTTAGTATGCCATTGACTTATAAAATCATGCTTCTGCTTTCATGCAACATACAAGGATGAAGGATTTATTGTTTTTTTATGAGCTCAGAAAAGTTTGCATGTTTCTGGTTTATTTCATCGCTCAGCTATTTGCTTTATGTGTTATTAATAAGCATTGGCGTGAATTCACTTCACGTCAAAGAGGTAATACCGTCATGTCTTATGTTTACATACAGACGAGAACATACAACCGCCATAAATTCAGTGCACATTGATGCAATCGTTATTTAAAAACAAATGGCACCATTCATTAACGAATTAACGAAACTTACTAAATGCAGGCATCGTGTTCATTATAAAATGAATGATGTTTGAAAGTTCTTAATCATTCAGATTTACACATATGTGAACATTTTGCAGTACTTTTGTGAGCAAATTGACCTAAGATCTACATCGCCAAAGTTTGTTAATGGATCAACGAATCTATAGGCAGAAGACATTGATTAAATACATATCGAAGAGGTAGGCGATCTTGTTAACCTTGATATTAACTATCTCAATATTGTTGCATTAATCGAACAAGACAAAACAACAATGATCAATTAATTACCAATCTTTGAAAACCATAGCCATAGGTTCGGGCTTGCAAACTGCTAATTTCAACGAAATGATAGTGAAACTACTGCAAGCCTTTTAATATATAAATATATTAACCTTCGTAAAGTCAAACACCTTAAGGCTTACAATACGACATACATATATACGTTCACAACACAATTTACACTTGCCATCACACACATTTGAATATGGATACTTAGGAAAGTTCTTAAAATATACGCAAGTATTGAAGATTATTATAATAACAGCGCAACATGTGTCTCAATAATTTATTTCGGCACTCATGGGTAGTAGATATTTATGTTATAGAGAAAACCAGTTGTTGATTTGAGTGTTCAACAACAACGTATGCCATAGCATTCTTAAAGTGTATGGACATTTTTTATTGCCCTTTCGTATTTAAAAATTATTTTAATTCATACAAGATTTTATATTCTGACTGAAAAAATGTCCATGCGTCTTTGCAATTTACTATTTTACATAACATTAATGGCATTTAAGTTTAATAGCAAAACATATTGCTAATCACTGAAAAAATATTGAATATTCTTAGAACAACATTTATATGTGTTAATATACTTACTACGTCGATGATTTGTGACAGCCGAATTCCCATCTTCACCGTAAGCGGTTTGTGTGTGTTGTTTCCGATGGGCCGAATCAGTTTATTGTACTTGTTCTGTATAAGAAGATCGTGATACAAGCGTTTTGCATCGTCGTTGCCATCGGCATAACTCAAAATTTCGCATATGATAAACACCACAAGACATCTCGTGACGCAAAAATCTAGTTTTTGCATGACCTTCTTTTTACCACCGACAGTAAATTATTGTAGTCCAATCATAACCTTTGTATTCTGTCACGTATAACTAGCCAATTTACTTGTTTCAAATATGAAATATGCAGGCGATTAAAATGCGTCTAACGAGATGTTTGATATTGTATTTAGCCTCACGTTCCGAACTCCTGTGCCATCTATCGTATTGGAGGATTCCCGTGATGCCACAAGCTAAGGCAGGACTCGGTAGCATTCATCAGCGTTCCAACAGGTTTTTTGTAGGGCTTAACATTTACTCTTGCTTTCATATTTTCTTTCGCCGATATGTTGCTGTAAAAATTGTTCTGGAAATTAACAGTTTGAAGTTTAATTATAAAACAAATATGTCTATCATCGGAAATAAATCACGTTTGAATAAAATCATGAATTAATTTTTTCACATTGAAAACTTGATAACAAAAATTAAGCCGCCGTAATTCTGATTGCTAGTCGATATTTAAGCTGCTTTGTTTTGTATGTCTCTTTAAGGAAGAGCATGGTAGATAGTTTCTGCTTCAACTATCTGTAATTTCCAACTGCATCATTGACTGATAGCGAGCTTCAAATTACTTATTTATGTACAGCATATTCCATATAAACATCTTTCGACTGGTTCAAGAATTGACTAGTGCATACTTGCGTATGCACGTCTGTGACGTTTTCTTTAAAAATGTTTTGTTTTTTGTGGTTTCAATCACTACTGAGTCCATTTTCACAAATAACCTATGTAAATTAACATACATGTCTGTATTGTCACTTATGTATTTTTTAAATGACTAAACCGGATCATCCTTAATCTTGAAGCTGCTGGGCTTGTCCCAGTAGTTTTATGTAATGCAAGTCAGTTTTAAATACATTGATACAATGAAAACAAAAGGGACACGAACCAAGAAATAACTTTGATATTGTTTAAAGGCGCAAGCATATAAACCTAGAATAATTTGAAAGTGAGACACGTTAATTCGTATCCAATGTGTTTGAAATGTATGAGTAAAGTGTTTTAAAAGAGAGAGGCACCTAGACACGTAACAATAAAATGTAAATTCGACTCTTTTCCCCCACAATATCAACAATGCGTTTGAACATGAATAGAGCAATTATCGACACTGTAAGTCAATTAGCATTTATATATTTAACTGGATTATTTAAATAATGAAAAAAAACAACCTCATAGTAATTTTAACTAATCTAATATCACGTTACATATATCGGTGTAAAATTTCAATGACGATTAAAAAGGGTTTTCAGCAGCCGGTGCAGCAGCAGAAACAGCAACAACAATATAATGTTTAATGTTGGTAGAGTATTTTTTTTCTTTGTCAATAGTTTTTTTTTCATTTAATTAAGTTGAAGTCTTAACATCATAAATCAACAAAGGTCATATTGAAAATAAATAAGTCCCTGCCATACACTGAACTTCTATGGATTTTGAAAACCCAAGACACCGATCAAATATGTCGTAACAAATATCTAAAACATAATGAAATGAAGCATAAAATGGTTTTTATTGTCATGACTACATCAATGTTTTCACATTTTTTTTCGAAATGCTTGGACTAAAAAGGTAGCTCTAGTTTTATTACTATGAAGTATATTGATAAATCCTGTACTATTTATATTTCATTATTCGAGCATTTTTTTTCACCAAATGAGTTACACTTTAATATACATTTGAGACTCAATGTTTAATACTTTCTTTGTACTGGAGCAAGTACATATGTATATCGTAAAAGAAATGTATGCAAATCGTTAAAGTTGAAATATCTTCGAACGTCTCTTTTGCATGACCAAGTTTCCACAGGCAGAAATCCTTTTCAGGAGCTGTATAATCATGCATGCAAATTAGGCTACATGGCAATACAGTTTGAGTAGATTGTCTTTAATTATATTAGTGTAGATGATCTATTCTGATGGAAGTCTAGTATCACTCTTTAATATCGTTTGCATATTGAAACTTCTAGTAATTATCATCAGGGTTGCTAAATTAAACTCATGAATAACAGTCTGTAATATTAATTGATCTTAAAAAAAATCTTAAGGTTATTTTCTGGATAATAATCAAAAATATTTTCGATATCATCATATCTCTCTCTTCAGATTATGTATTAAAAGATAGTTTTATTGTTGCAAACTATAGAGGGAGAGTCCATTGTATTTTATTTAAATGCAGATTGCAAAATGTTTTATATAAAATAAAGAAATGCAAACACTTTATTCCATCACATGAACATAAAACAAATAAATGATATATCTGAGCAATAATCTGATTTTCAAAAACCGTTAATATTGGAAAGGGACCTGTTACTTAACAGACAATTTTCATATTGTTCATTTAGTACATTTTTTTTTTCTATCGCTGCCAAATTCAGACATCGCTGTGTCACTCTTTGTACAATGATCAGCGATCATATAACTAGCATTGCTTACGCAATACAGATAAGGACATTCTGCATAATGATGGAATACTTACCTTTCAAACTCTGAAACCTGTAGAAGATGAAAGTATTACAAATGATCTTGTTTGTTTGAGAGGAACTGATTAGGATTGATCTTGGTATTACACGAATAAACAATTGCATTTTCCATATTAGGCATTTCGGCAGACGATTTTTATATTATGTTGACGTTTGTAAGGATTGTTATATGTGATTGACGGATTTGCCGAAGACGGAGATGAGGGTTCATGCCCTCACGATAGGGTTTATGTTATGGATGTCGGTCTTCTTCGCTTAGAGTGAGGCGACGGCAGATCAACAGATTTTTGTTGCAGGTACGTCCATTTCCTGTCGTACTTGACCTGATGGTCAATTTGGTTGTAGGGATTGTGACTGTGCTAAACTTAAAGGCCAATAAAGATTATGATTTTAAGAAGACTACTCAGCTAGTAGTACTGTTTAATTTGAAGTGAGATTCTAAAAGCAAATTAACTATCATTTCTGAATAAAAAATAAATGGTTAAATACGTTGGTTGACATAAATCAAAATAAGTTGTTTAATGCGACTTCGTAAAGATTACAAGAATGCTTTAATAAACACACATCCATTAAAATGTATTGTTTTATCAGACTATGTTGTGTCGTATATTGTTTTATCAATTTCTGTCACAGTTTGTTACAATGCTCATTTAATGACAATATAGTTTTAATAAAATCTTTTTTCAACGAGTCAAATAAAAAAATGATGTGAAAAATTGTTGCAATGCAAAAAAACAAAACAGAAAGAAATATGCTCGAAATAAACAATTTGTTGAATTCCTAAAAAGAACACTTTCGTAATCGTTTGGCCAAGATTTGGGAACATTATATTTATATATGATAAATAGAGATAGGTGTTATAACAAGCATCATTTTTAACACATTAAAGGTGCAAACAGTTGACGCATTTAGCTTTAAAATGTGTTTCACCAAATGAATAAAGTTTTTTTTTATTATTTGTGTCGCCGCTCTTTCGTACTTACACATCAACAAAAGCATCGTGTTTCCGTGACAGAATCAGTTTTAGCAATGTTGCATGAAAAAATCCTTATCATTCCTCTAAAATCTCATATTTCCTTAAAAAAGGTAACTATAAACTGTTAGGAATTGCACTGGGGAAGCTACAATTTGACAATGTATCCATGAACTTCTGTTTTTATCAGAGCATGCATGTATATTGATTGTATTCCGAATCAATATCCAATGGTATCGACTTTACCGGATATAAAGTTAAAACAGACCAACTAAACATTACTTATTCAAGAAATCTAGATACTTGGGTTTCCATGTATTGTATAGGTACCAAACTATGCCCTGAGGTTAGGTCATCTATTATGTGTTCAGGGGCAAATATGATACAAACAATCCACGTTGATTACTTCCCTAACGTGATATCAGCTGATCATCTCCAGATACAAGTGGTCGATAATCGTAGAAAAACAACTTGCAAACCACAAACACTTGGTTTCACGCGGTAACTGATACTCTAGATAATAAAGAATTTAAAAACAATCAAGATCGGAATGTGAAATGAATTGAAACGTTGTCCATGATCAATGCTGACATATTTCGTCTACAACTACATGAACATAATGATTCAGACTTATTTTTTGTTCAGCAAAAGTTGGTAACGTAATTAATTGAGACATATACTAGGTTTTCCGTGTATGTAATAACCTTTGACAATGCACTTGTCTGTGAGATGTAGTTTCAACGGCTTTGGAGGCTTTTAAGGCGGTAAACAAAAATTAATAAATTTATTTCTGTGATATTAACGTACGCTACAACTCGTATAATACTGTAACAGTTCAATTGGTGGTGCTGCAAATACTGAGATTAAGATTATTTTCGACAGTTTTGCAAATTCCACGAAAGTTCGATGAAAATATTTGCAAATACTACATCAGTATACCTCACAAGAGCCGTCGTAAGACAGCGCGCTCGACTACGCCGCTTTGACTTAGAATACAATAACGATGTAATAATACCAAGTTTGGTCTCTTTATGTCAAACCTAACTAAAATTATTCGATACATAAGGTGACTTTGATGCTGCCCTCCCACCAGCCCGCCCAAACAATGACGCAAGTCATTCAAATAACTTGATTTCCCATTATGAAAATGTGGTTAAGAATATACAAATATGCCTTTCAAAGGAAATTTAAAAAAATCAAGGGCCATAATTTGTATTTAGGCTTAAAACGGAGTTTTTTTCTTGTTGTAAGATGGTCGTAAATAATTTTGAATTTTATTAAGTGCATTTAATGAACGTTATAGAAGTTTTTTTTTATTTAAATCCCAACTTGCTTTTAACTTTTACCTGCCTAAAACTTTAACCTAGTCAATCAGGGGCCATAACTTGTATTAAGGGTATGGAGCTATGTAACCTCATTGGGTGATGGTCCTGAACAATTGTGTGAAGTATTTAGTCAATTTAATGAATGGTATTGGAGTTTTAAGTGAAAATCCCAACTTGCCCTAAAACTTTAACCTGCCCTTAAACTTTAACCTAAGTCCATCAGGGGCCATAACTTGTATTAAGGATAATATGGAGTTATGTAACCTCATTGTGTGATGGTCCTGAACAACTGTGTGAAGTATTAAGTCAATTGAACCAAGGATATAGAAGTTATTAATAACTATTCCAACTTGCCCTAAAACTTTAACCTAAGTTCCATAGTCAATCAGGGGCCATAATCTGTGTAAAGAATAACATGGAGTTATCAAACCTCATCATGTGATGGCCCTGAACAACTGCGTGAAGTATTAAGTCAATTGAATGTAGGGTATTGGACTTATAAGTGAAAATCCCAACTTGCCCTAAATCTTGAACCGGACGCCGACGCCGACGCCGACGCTGGGGCGAGTAGTATAGCCCACCTATTCTTCGAATAGTCGAGCTAAAAATGTAACTAACTGTATTAAAAATATGTTGCCAATTACTAGGGGCCACCATCCAGTCATTGGACGATCTTGCTGGTTTTCGAAAGGAACTGAGTTCTCATCAATATTTATTTACTGTCCATGTTTAGTGACGATCGGATACGAAATGGCGTCTCTATTGAGTTCTCAAGCAGAATTATATATTTTTTGTCAATTTCAAGGGCCAAATTCAAGTCATGCATGGGCATGTCTGGCTTATTTTCGAAAGGAACTTAGCTCTTATGGATGTCGAATTACTGTATATGTTTAAAAAAGATGAAATTAAAACAAAAGACAGTATTGCGTTCACAAATAAGTGCTTTTGATATGCTGTATATAGCAGTTTTGACCATTTCAATGGTAATTTTCGAGATGTTCATCGGTGGATCTGGCTGGTTTTAAAGGGCTCTGAGCTCTAATAATTATCTAATTTCTGTAAAAGTTTGATTGAGATACAAACAAAACTGAAGACTTTATCGCATTCACGGATGCATGGATGGTGGATATCCCGCTATCGCCTAAGCCTTTGGCCAGTGGGCAAACAATTGATAACAGATTTGGTAAGAACTTTCCATTTATCCTTTTATTAAGAATGATAAAACTGCTATTTTTATAAAAACGCCCCTTCCAAGATTTGTGTGGTTTCCGTAAACGTCGTTTTTTCCAGTAAGTATTGTGTTTAAAGTTCTTCCTTCTATAGAGCTACGTGAGATGAAAACAATGAACCAAATATTTGATTTGATGCTTTTTATTCAATATATAAATGTTTAAATAGTATTTTGTGAAAAAATATTTAATTTACCATTTTTTAAAGTCTGAGTTAAGTAATCGATGATAAGTAACAGATACGTAATGCTGATTTAATATTTAGTTTATTTCTTTAATACTTGATTGATTTTTTTAAGTAAATCGTTTTAACTATATCTACAATATCTACTGTATTACTCATTCAAAGTGAAAATACCAAATATACTTGAAACAACGAAAGTTCTGTCGATAAGCAGAGTTTAATGTTATATGAATTATATATGCAAATACATATATAGGCAATATTGTGATCGATGATGCAATGAATGAAGTGAAAGTGAAACTATGTCTTACTTTAGAAATTACTCAATTAAGCAATGTTATTACAGTATGCATACTCTTCGTTAAATTACAATACATTACCAAAGCATCTATATGTATACATACACTAGTAAGCCAATGCAAGGTTATATGGAATGTAGATTAAATTACTTCTCTTATTTTAAGGGTTCAAACAACAATCTGATTTATTCTTTGACTTGATTTATGTAACGCAATATACAAATAATAAATACACGCTAATGAGCAGTTTACAACTGCCTTTGTAACGTATATTATATGTTACTGTATGGTATCTGATAAATTGACATTTTATTATTAATTTTAGTCGATGTAACACTGCTATGATTTTATATTGGCATAGTTCATTTGCTTTGGTTGATACCATACATGTCTGAACAGTCGACGTTTGGTGTGGCTTATGCCTGTTTTATAATAAATCGAAATGCACGAAATGTCTGTTGTGTTGAATTGGTACAGCCTTTCAACTTAAGATCACCACGACATTGACCTTTGACCCACTGACTTCAAATCAATAAGGTTTATGTACTGGTCATAGCCAACCTGTTTATCAAATTTAAAGTTTCTTGGACCCGCTATTCTACAGGGATTGTCAATATGGTTTCGTCTAAACAATATCTTAAATGTGACCAATATTATACAAATGTTTCTTATTATTAAGAAATTTACCTCTTCACTAAAGAAACAATAAGGCAATACTTAACTTTATCACATCTGCCACTTCTAAAAGCACACTAAAAAAAGTAACGTTTACCTCTTTTAGGTAAACGTGACATTGACCTTGATAAACAAAACAGCTAAAAACAATCCAAATGTTTGCCCACTTAGAAAGATATGCTTAATCAAGAAAAAAGATTAACATTAACAGAATGATTAACATTAAAAAAAATGAATTGCCAAAATAACCAAATGTAACTGAAACCGAGACTTGAATATCTCATCGAAAGTTGTTCTTAGTTAAATTTTATTTTAATTATTGTTGAAATATAATTCCACTTAACTACTCTTCCAATTAGACCCCCCCCCCCTTGAAAACAACAGACATTTTAGTGTCGATCGATAAAACAAGCAACATGATAAAGCGACAATGCCTAGAAATAATCAGATCCTGCCACTGTGCTTTTGAAGTCCTGATGAACTCGCGACCTCTCATGATCGGGGAAATCATTGTAATCTGTTGAAAAGCCCAGATTAGGCATGAGGTGTTTCTCCAGTGAAAACAATGCTTGTGTAAGAGAATCGTTTGGTATGTTTTTGAATAGATCAAACCTCAGCTTGGGAGAAGGCAGCAGTGGGTATCCCGGAAGCATTATTTCAACTACGTTGTTATCTGCGAAAAATAAGTGAGGAAGACGCTTTTGCTTCAGAGCGACGCGTATGACTTCTATGAAATAGATCAGCGCTTGTTGCACACCGTGAAGCTTGAAATGTGGGTATTTGTGGCAGAGATAGTTGAGAAGGTAGAAGGCCAACTGTTTGAGGTGGTAGGACTTAAGCACTGTTACAATCTGTGGAGATGCGCAACCCAAGTCTTCGGCATACTCTTTTTTCGTCTTCACAAAATAGGTTTTTAGGATTCTGAGCGCGGTCAGAATATAGAGTTTCCTTTCATCTTTACGAACTACATCTAGTATGTGTTTCTCGTACCCTGTTGATTTGACAACCCAAATACGGCGTTGGTCTGCAGTTGCGAGGGCTCTGAAGCTGTCTACTTCTGCCCATTTACACACGGCGTGTAAAGGACATTGCATCAGCATACCTTCATAGCTGGTTGTTTGGTCATACCGTAGCAAAAATGCAGGAACAAAATCTATATCAAGCTCTTTTTCTGCCTTAAGCGGTCCAATGCCAAAATATTGTTGAGCCGCGTTTAATGTTATAGCCAGATTGATTGAGGGAGGATTCATTTTTCTTTTCAAACCAAACATGCACTTTTTACTTTCTAATGTATCGTGTTTAAGCATCTCTTTATTTATTTTACTTACAGCCGAATCTACCATTGATTCGAAAATCTTCACGTGAAGACGATTAGAGCTAAGGAAGATGTTTCCACCTTCTTCAATAAAAACTCCTTTCTAAAAAGCCAAATAGCAATGAAACGGAACGAACATCATTAGATCGCTGTTCTTGAAATCTTTTTGTTCAATTCGCTCGTCCAGCCCTTCAAAGTGGAATTCTAGCATTGCGTCAAATTCGTCAGCATTTAAAACTTTCAATCCCTCTCGAGAGCTACCTTGTCGAACGTACGAGTTGATAACGAGACCTTCATATCTTTTACCCTTACTTCGCAGTTCTTTCTGAAGTAAGTCCATAACCACATCGACTACTTGTCGAGACTCGAACCAGTCCCAACTGTCAACTTCCATGTCTCCTGAAAAGAGTTCAATTGATTTTAATCGCAAACGAAAATCTACGCTAACGGTCATGAAAAGCAAATTTCAAAAATGCATAGGTATTGATTTAAGTGTTTTAAATGATCATATAATGTGTTTCAATACTGTTAAACATAGCGCTAAAGATCCGGCTTGAAATCTAATAAAGGTTCATCAAATGAATGTAATTATTATTCAGATATATACGAGAAAAGGCCTTTGGTTTTTTGTGTTTTTTTTTAAATTGTTTTCGCATTGTAATAGTTCGTTTAAGGTTATTTGCTGGACAGAAAAATCAAGTTACTTTTATCCTTGCTATAGTCTAAAAATGTCGTTGAATGGTGAATTTGATACTTTCATATATTGTCTTCAAAATCTGACAAATAAATTTTGTGGAAAATAGCTCATTTACAAGTTATCAGTAAAATATCATGATTAAGTTCAAACAATTTTCCAGATAAAAGATTGTGCTAGAATGTACCTTTTTGCCATTAAATTTTGTTGACAGCAAAATAAAGCTACTTTCAACACTTCCAAGCATTTATTTTCAGAAAGTAATACGGTCCTTTTAATTGTTTAGTGTTTATTACCGTGGCAAAACGTTAACTCTCATTGTAGTAGTATTTTCATGAATATCAACATTTCAACATCTCCTTCAAATCGCATTTGATTTTAATTCACATGTAATGATTATAAATATGTGATAATATTATGAAACTTCTCAGTAAGGTAATCTCAATGGAATGATTACTTACCAACGAATGACGATTCCTTGAGTTTCACCTCCCAATCCAGGTTATTCCTTCCATACATCGTTATGGGTGTTTGCCATTGGTTCTGGCATCTACCAACAGGTGCTGCCACCCCTGGCGGCGACTGCAAAAGCAACTTACTAACTGTCTGTGGTCCGAGGACATGCTTTAAAAAAGTAATCTGTGTTACGTCATTTAATGAAAGTCACAAACCTATATTTGGAAATTTGTTGTCTTTAATATTGTAAAAGCAAATGCATTTATTAAATAATTAGCAGTCTATTAAATCATTAATACTTTTATAAGTTCTGTTCAAAGTGTGTACGTTTTGAATAAATTAATATCGATATAGCTATGAACAGAACAGAGCAGTATTCAGTCCAATGTGACATATCATTACATATAAACATATCAATCTACAAAACAAAACGTAGTAGCACATAGTTATTAGGTATGTTTCATACATCATTTCAAACATTTTACAGGGCTAAGGATATAATCATGCAATGATCACGATCACAGATAATAATATTTTCGCACGCGAAATTGACACTTGTAAAACTTTTTCTTTCTGTGATCATTTGGTGAAATTAATTTTGTACACCGAAACTTTCCGACAATCTTTATTAACGTTAATTAGAGAACAAACGTGACAGAAATAAGGCATTGTGTCGTGTTGGTGACGTCATTATAGGAAATATAAACTCAGGCTTAGTTAATTTTCTTCTACATTTATAAAGCACAACATTGACCAAAGTTTTAAAGAGTTGTGAACATGTCGAATGTATAAAGAGTAGTACTTATACATTTTTAGAATAACTGAAAAGATAACAGCAGCGGAAATAACATAACATTCACCGTTAAGTATCAAATAAACTGATTGATATTTTTAAACATTATTTTCAGAAGTGAATACCAACATATAGAATACAACTGTTAATGCTCTAAAACAACGGTGCTTATGCTTTAACTAATCGTGCAAAAAGTTATAACAAAATATGTTATAATTATATTTATATATATTAAAATTATCATGATATTTATTGTAAACGTTACGTCATTTTTGAAATGACGTCATTGATATACTGTCAAATATGTGTACGCGCTGACGTTTGATGTTCATAACAAAACGCCAAATGATATAACTGTATATACTGCACCCACAACTAGACTTATTGAAATTGTTCACTAGCGCTTCGTGCGATTGTTTTATAGTAATCACGAGGGTGGTGTTTTCAATAACTGATGTGCGTATAAATAAACATCGTTGTAATTGTTCGCACGTAGGGTTATAGCATTTGTAACGTTCTGATGTGGGAGTTAGTGAATAGACGAACACAAACAAAACACTTTCCAACATGGTACAACAATGCATTGTTTAAAAATAGTGATATATAAGAAATACAAAATCTTCACGGTATTTTCCAAATTTTGAATGAAAAATTAGACTGCTTTCAATTAATTATTTTGTTCAAAGTAATGTATACATTTTTCTCTCTTTTATCATGTTTTCTATATACCTAAATTGGTCGCAATATGTCAAGCCTTACTAAATTATTCCAGTACTATTTTTCTGTTTTTAGTAACAGGGATTTTGATATTGACGATGAGTCTTGGAACCTCAAACACAATCCTATAAAAGGTCACTATAAACTTTTCCCATGTACCAAGTTTAGTCGCACTACACCAACCCTAACAAAAGTCATTCAGTACCAACAAGTTTTCTTGTTTAAGTGATGGGGTCCTTAACGCAATCCAAGAAAATGTCTCCATTTATGCTTCCTATATACTAAGTTTAGTCACAATAAGTCACATCTAAATAAAACTATTCTATACCATAGATGAGTTTGACGCCTCCCTTCCTTCCGGCCCGCCGAACAACGACGTACGTCATTCTAACAAACCTGGTTATATATTGAAATGTGCCTGTCGAAAGCAATACAAAAGTAAGGGTAAATATGGAGTTCCGTAACCTAATTTCAATATAATTTTGACATCTTAAATTAAACCTAAGGATGCACAGAAACTTTCACCGAAGGTTTTAAGTCATCAGGTGCCATAATTTGTATTCAAGTTAGATGGCGTTATGTAACCAAATTGTAAGGTGGTCGACAATAAGTGTGTGAAGTATTAAGTTTATTGAATGAAGGGTATTGAAGTTATTAAAAAATCCCAACTTATCCTAACACGTTTACCTGAAACAATGTGCCCTAAAATGTTCACCTTAGTTCCAAAGTAAATGAGTGGCCATAGATTGCAATAAGGTGTAAGGAGTTAATGCATTTTGTGATGGTCCTGTATAACAATGTGAAGTTGATTGAATGAAGGGTATTTGGATGATAAGTAAAAATGCCAGCTTGCCCTTAATTTTTAACCGGACGCTGACGCAGACGCAGACACCGGGGCCAGTAGTATAGTCTCCTTATTCTTCGAATAGCCGAGCTAAAAACCAATAGAACACGTAATACATACATTGAAGGTTATCATAACGTAATATGGTTTACGGTTTATTTACCTCTAAACGTCGATTAGCCTTTTTAATATCTTCATAGGTTACACCAGACATCTTCACGAGACCACTGTATGCACTCTAGGAAACCTGGATATTAACCTGTAATTGGCATTTTATCGCCTATGTTACATTAAACCTGTATATAACAAGAGATGTTTATCAATCATTATGCCCCCCGAGCGCCATGTTGTCAGGATTATATGGACAATTGAATGAAATATGCATGGACCCAAATGATGCTGATTTGTCATTTACATTGGATGCTGTTGAGGCAGATTTAAGATTATGACCATTCAAAGTGTGAGAATAGAGTGTGTTATGACCATGACCTTTGACTCTATGACCTCAAAATTCACCCAGGAGTCATCAGCTGTTCACCACAAATCTAAATGTCAAGTTTGAGGGCCAGGGGTGCAGGCATTGACAAGTTATCACACAGACAAAACTTTTTTCGCTCAAGGTCACTTTGACCTTGACCTTTGACCCGATGATCCCTAAAATCATAAGGGGTCGCCTAGAGGTCAGACACAACTCGAGGTCAAGTTTGAGGGCCATGGGTGCAGGCATTGTCGAGTTATCACTCTAAACATCTTCGCATTCAAAGTCACTTTGAACTTGACCTTTGACCCAATGACTCCTAAATTCAATGATAGGTCATAGGTTCAGACATTGTTGAGATATCACTGGGAGAAGATTTGTTAATTGTTTGCGTTAAAGGTTACTGTGACCATGAACTTGGCCTGATGACCCCCAAAGTCAAGAGGGGTCATCTACTGATCAGGCCCAACCTTCATGTCAAGTTTGATGATCATAGGTCCAGGAATTCTCAAGTTTGTCTTCAAGGTCGCTGTGAATTTTGGCCCCCTAGAATCATTAGGGGTCATCTACTGGTCAGGCCCAACCTTCAAGTCAAGTTTGGGGGCCATGGGTGCAGGCATTGTGGAGTTATCACACCGACAACCTTTTACCATTCAAGGTCACTGTGACCAAAAACAATAGAGGTCATCTACTGGTCAGGCCCAACCTTCATGTCAAGTATGAGGGTCATGGGAGCAGGTATTGTCGAGTGATAACAAGGACAATCTTTTACCATTCAAGATCAATGTGACCTTGACCTTTGGCCCGATGACCCCAAAAACAATAGGGGTCATCTACTGGTCAGGCCTAACCTCCATGTCAAGTATGAGGGCCATGGGTGCAGGCATTGTCGAGTTATCACAAGGACAAGCTTTAAAATAATTTTACCATTAAAGGTCACTGTGACCTTGACTTTTGACCCGATGAGCCCTAAAATCAATAGGAGTCATCTACTGGTCAGGCCCAACCTTCATGTTAAGATTGATGACCATACGTCCAGGAATTGTTGATTTATCACTCGAACAAGCTTTGGTCTACCGACGGACCGACCGACCGACCGACATGTGCAAAGCAATATATTAGTACCCCTCTTCTTCGAAGGGGGGCATAATAATCCATTTTACCTTTTTCAAGCCTATTTTTAGAAAATAATGATAGCTCTTACCTTATTTCAAAATAATCCAAGACAATATAATGTTATTTTAGGTTGTTGCTTAGTATCAATGTATACTCATTTAAATTCTAGTAAAACTATATCAAATACCATGTTTCAAACTTATCACATTTAGTTTAACAATTTAACCTGAATTGTTTTGTATGTCTGTATTTAGATCATGTGTTGAAAATAATGTATAACAAAAGCTGTCGTAAGACAGCGCGCTCGAGTACGCCGCTTTGACTTCGAAGTGAATACAGTATTGATGTATGTGCCTGTCAAAAGCAATACGAATCAAATTAAAAAGTAGACAGTGACCATAACTCTTTGGGGCCCGAAACACAATCTCATGAAAGGTCTCTATAAACTCTTTATATATTCCAAGTTTGCTCGCAATTTGTCAACACTTGACTTATTCAATACTAACCATTTTTCTATTAAATAATAACTTTGACATTGACCTTGATCCTGTGGGCCTCAAACGCAATCTCATGAAAGGTCTTTATAACCTCTTCCTATATACCTAGTTTGGTCACTGGATGTCAAACCTAGCTAAATTTATTCGATACATAAGGTGGCTTTGACGCTGCCCTCCCACCAGACCACCCAAACAGTGACACAAGTCATTCTTATAACTTGTTTTCCTTTTGTGAAATACTGGTTAAAAATATAAAAATGTGCTTGTCAAAAGAAATCAAAAGAAATTTGAAAAAAAGTAAATCAAGGGCCATGTATTAATAGTTTAAATGGAGTTATGTAACCTTATTGTAAGATGGTCGTCATTCATTGTGCGAAGTATTAAAACAATTGAATGAAGGGTATATATATATAAAAAAATCCAGTATTACTCTAAAACTTTAGTAACGTAAGTTCCCAAGTCAAACAGGGGCCATAACTTCTATTCAGAACAATATTGAGTTATGTTGCCTTATTGAGAGATGGTCTTGAACAACTGTGTGAAGTATTAGGTCAATTGAATGAAGGGTATAGAAGTTATTAATAAATATCCCAACCTGCCCTTAAACTTAAACATAGGTTCCAAAGTCAATCAGTGGCCATTATTTGTATAAAGGATAATATGGAGTTATCTAACCTCATTATGCAATGGCCCTGAGTAACTGTGTGAAGTAATTAAGTCAATTGAATGAAGGGTATTGGACTTATAAGAGAAAATCCCAACTTGCACTAAAACTTTAACCAGCCCTAAAACTTTAACCTAAGTTCCTAAGCCAATCAGGGGCCATAACTTGTTTTAAGTTATTGATTTATGTAACCTCATTGGGTGATGGTCCTGAAAAACTGTGTGAAGTATCAAGTCAATTGAATGAAGGGTAAAGAAGCTATTAATAAATATCCCAACCTGCACTAAAACTTAAACCTAAGTTCCATCAGTCAATCAGGGGCTAAACTTTGCATAAATGATAGTATAGAGTGATCTAACCTCATTATGTTGTGGCCATGAACAACTGTGTAAAGTATTAAGGGAATTGAATGAAGGGTATTAGACTTATAAGTGAAAATCCAATCCAAACTTACCCTAAAACTTTAACCGGACGCCGACGCCGACGCTGGGGCGAGTAGTATAGCCCTCCTTATTCTTCGAATAGTCGAGGTGAAAATCATGTTATGTTTTTTATGCATTTTATTTTCTACTTAATCCACAAATACTATGTCTTAAACAATTTAATAGTTTTGTTTGTCAATGTTCTCTTTAGTTCATTATACTATCCATATTTTTACAGACATCCATTCCTATTGTTACTTATATGAACAGATATTCCCATACACTCTCAATATTATTTCCCAATATCGAATGTCATGTACATACATTTATGTAATAAGTTTTAGGATTTAAACAACTAGCATGAACAACTCGTGCAGCTCATTTTATAGGGGATCATGCTAGGCCGATAAACTTTATTAGCATGTTTCTGTTGTTTTGTTACACTGTTCATTTCCATTACATTTTATTTTCGGTTTCGAAGCAATAATGTTTAAATAAGTAGGATACAACTGTCTTTTAATTCAACCCGACGTATTAACTTTGTTCTTAAACGTTTGTTAAAATCAGACAACTACGCAGGTTAAAATACAAACGTAACAAACAGTTTGTGTATAAAACAAATTTGTTATAACTACTGTTACAGTAGCTTTATATAATATTGTCTCATTACTATGTAATATCTAAACTGCACTGTGTCTGTCAATATTCATTCTCATGTATGCATTACCTATACCGCGTACATCTTCAGAAAGTGGAGAAAATAACTATATAAATATTACTTTATCGCAGTTATAAGTTGTGTCAATACATGAATACAATGTATTTTATATATATGGCCTATTAACTATTCATTTTTACAATCCTTTGTCCCAATGTTATTGAGTAACCATCGACGACAGT
The DNA here is from genome assembly GCF_026914265.1 of Mya arenaria. Lineage (NCBI taxonomy): Eukaryota > Metazoa > Mollusca > Bivalvia > Myida > Myidae > Mya > Mya arenaria. The sequence continues at coordinate 15,800,741 of NC_069124.1, read as the reverse complement.
TGGTTTGTAAAAGTTTCATATCTATTTAAGGGCCGGCCACAGTGCAAAAGTGGAGAAGGTTATAGATAAAACGTTTAAAAAGTTCATGTTTTGTTTAGTTTTGAGGAACGATCTTTTTGGGGAGTCATTACGGGCCTTTCACAGTGCATATTAAGTGGTGTGAAGGACCAAACAATTAAAGTGACACTCTTATTCAATATTAATGCATACGCATGTATAACAAACATATATTTTGACTGATAAACCTTTAACTACTTACTTAATAATGTATTTATGGAAAATATCAATTACTAATAACAAGATTATAACCGTGTATTTAATAGCTAAAAACGCAAAAATATTAAGTTATTGGTGAATGCTAAAAGATTTACTTTGATCTACTATAAACTAAAATGGTAGAAATACTGTGTTTTATGCACATTTTTTTCAAACTTAAATAGGTATCCTTCATTAGAACCATTGTTTTTTATATTTGTTTATCCTTTTTGGAATAATAAAACAATGGTATTAATCGTGGTAAATTTTATGTTGGATTAAGGGTGAATCTTTAGATGTTTAAAAGCCATTTTTAAATATTTTTGAGGTCTAATATTTAGTTTGCCAAATACATACATCATTTGAAACATGCGTAGGAGAAATAAGGAGTTGAGAAAATTTTACTTTTCATTTTAATCAAAGTCATCATGAGAAGTGGAGATCATCTATAAGCAGTTGAAATACTTCGTGAGAAGAATAAAGAATGCATTGATAAACGCCATGTCACCTGTTCCGCGCATGTTATATACACAAGCGTTTCATATTTTGCATCCAGATACTAGTACGTTATAGTCCTCAAATAATAAAAACTTTCATATTTTGCTTACGGGTTAGAACAGTCTTCAAAATCAGAACATGCCATTTTTGACAATTTAGGGAACAACATGTTTGACTACAATTGGACAAAGTTTTATTATAAATTCAATTTATAAGAATAGTGGACATGTTTAACCAAATGGAAGAGCAGTGAAAATTATATCCAAATGCAAAACATTTAAACTTAATATTGTCGCGTGACTTGAAGAAGTTTATCCCAAATCTCTTAAATTTCACCAAGTTTCGATTTTCATCTAATTATTAAGACTGACAGACCGACAGAAGTGTGTATAATCGTAAACATGTTAATAACATTTTTTTTTACAAAAAATGATATGCATCAGAATATAATTGATATGGTTACAATGAAACATGCCATATTACAAGGAAACAAAATATAAAGTCAAATAAAAACCTGACAGAGAAGAAAACTGTTTCAAAAATACAAATGATAAATTTCTTAATCAAAATGTGAATGCTACATATTTGAAATTACATGATTATAAGTAGGGATTTGGAAGGCTAATATCATAAGTACAATAAACTTGTACATACTCGTGATTCTAATAAAGAATGGTTTGATCAACTCCTTTCTGATATTGTTATACCCAGGGCATATTATGAAGTGGTAGTCATCTTTTATAACATTAGAGTTTACTTACACAAAGAACAATGACTATTAGCTCTATCAATTATATTACGGCCATATCGGCCTGTTTCAATTTATAAGAAAGCGTACAGCGATCTACATTTTTGCACAAGAATTTACATTTGTATGTTTATCTTTTTAACGATTCTGAGCATTTTCCCTTTAACTCCTGATCGATCTCCCTTTTACCAGAGGTTATTGAAACAAACACTTTGAAACAATGTTTTATATCAATAAAGACTAAATGCTAGCTTTGTTTATCGGTAAGAAATTTTTGCACAATTGCATTGAAAACAAAATTAGCACACTCAAGCTCATCGACTTTACATCTGGCGGTTTCATGCACATACATACATACATGAATGAGAAGAGCATGATCATATAATGAGTTTTAACGTATTGTTTATTTAATAATAAGAAGAAATAATTTCAAGGTTATCCAAACATGTTTCTAAGCTTGAACACTAACGTTACGACTCAATATCATGCAACAATAATATAAAAGTTTACCTAATCCTTCTTCATATCTAATAATAACATAAAATAATAATAGAATGACCACACCAGCTATAAGGTATGCGGTCAGGAACTTAGTTTTGACAATAGCGGGTTTGTGGTGATTGTAAATCATGATTTAGCCAATGTTCAAGTGTAATAGTATCATCATCATTATCATCATCATATATGTTGGTTTATAAACAAAATGAACACTAGGGGAGATAATGTTTCCCCCTGTTTAACTCCCATAAATCTTTCAAAATAATCAGAGACATTGCAAAAAGATCGAACACATAGTTGTACAGACTTGTACATAGATTGTAACTTTTAATCAAATTTTAAGACATTTTATAATTGTGAAGCTTAAACCATATGCCGTTAACAAGATCAAATGCTTTTTTATACTCTGCGAATGTACACATAATTTTGGTTCGCTGTTGTTTTACTTTGTTTATGCGATCAACTGTATTTTTTGTTTTGTCTAAGCGGAAATTGATTTCTTGTTATATCAGTATATCGGTATATTACGCCCATTTTCTTAACCGAGTATCTGATATAGGACGCCAATTATATAAGCTCAACTATATTTGATTTCACATTTGCAATTTTTAGAACAGATTCGCAAAACAGTACTTTACTGACACATGTATTGCCTGTAGAAGCTGTAGCTTGAGGATATGAGCCAGGACTCTGACTAAAAGTGTCTATACTATCACGACAAGGTGCGTGTGAAGGGAATACACCATCTGGCATGCCAGTACATACCAAGTTGTCCCGCACTGAACGACATTTAAGGTCAACGACATCCTCTTGCAAAGTCACATTTTAGTCAAGCAGTTTATTATTATTTTCATTTAACAAAATTTTATCTCACCCTGTAGTTTGTATATTTCATCCGTTTCCACAATGGACGATTTCAGTATCGGGCCATATTGGTTATAAACAAACATTTGGCGTTTTATAAATGTTTTTAATTCTATCATTCGCCTAGTCAATACACCTTTTGTTTTCTGTTATTCGTGATTTAATGCTGTTTAATGGATCATTAATTGTTGTTTGCTGGGATTCGATGGTGTCTTTTTGAACAACTTTACTTCAAATAAAATCAATCAATGCTTTGTGATTTCAACAATACATTTTGGAATTAGTACAGTATTGTCCATAGAAAACACAGAAACACAGGATTACTTACGGAGAATACACGAGTAGTTGTAGCAGAAGAAGGTATGTTGTTTACATTTTAGGCCTGCATTGTAGTTTCAACGTCCTTCGTCTCACTAGAGCTGCAGAACCACGTCTTTGACGCTTTTTAATCTTCTTTAGGTCATATTTCCAGGAATACATATTCTATATAATAGACCCATTATCACCAATCAACAATAAAAACAGCACTCAACTCTTGTAATTTAAAACTATTAATAAATTCAATACTTTTAGAGCTTCAATATTTCTGCACGTGACCAAACTTCAACCTAACGTTATTCCTTGGTAATTTCTTGGATAACAAGGGTCGTTCATAGATAGGTAAGATAATTCCTTAAGAACACCCATACTTGATTTTCTGAACGATAAAAATTGAGTTCATTTTGCATGAACCGGTCGACCTTTCGTGACCTTTGTGGCAAGAAAGCAACGCTCTGATTGGGCGCTGGTGAATAACCGCGCGTAGTGATATTACTATGATTTACTTTATTGCTAAATATAGCAGGGCACATGTTCTGTTGAATGCCGGCTTGTTAATGAAATTGTTTTACGAATAATACAAATAAAAGACATTATTTTCTAGAAAATATCATTTGAAAAATCCTTTATTTTGCATTTGATAACAAATAAACACTCATTGAACAAGCAATGGAAACAAATTAAAATTGACACGGTTTTTACTACGGATCGTCTGCAACAACTGTCCAAACAAACATGGCTGATGATTCTAAGTTCGGCGATTTCTTTCTAAGAAAAATGTATGATCCATTATCGGATTCAGACAATGATTTTCTTTCTACGATATAATTAGGCGATATCTTCGTCTACATTTAAATACATGAACTGATTGGAGATTGTCAAAGTGGCATGTATTTTCGCGAGTTCGAACAAACGTCCTAATATTGACAATTAGAGAAGACTAGCACATCACAACACTTCAATATCTTTGAAAAAGGTAAAAGTCAACAGAAATGAGGTTATGGCGTTATTGTTACCTTGAACTGGAAGTGATCCATTAAATCACAATGATCACATTTTTATGCCCATTCACATGGGTCATGCATATGTAAAACAGGAGTTAAAATGTAACTTATTATAACAAAAATCATTGTTTGATCGACATATTTTACAGAAACTACCAAATGATTAATTAAAATATTTGATTATTTCTTTCTGCAAATTACTTATCGACTATTCATTATACGAAGGATAAAAAGAACGCCCAGCTAAAACACCAAGGGCAACAAGTGCTCTTACCATTTACATTCGCTCTTCATTCGTTTTGTTTCCCTTTATTTTAATTAAAGACTTATTTTCAAACACTATAAGGTCGAAAAAAATAAACAAATAAAAAGGAAAAATGTAGATATAAGTATTGATTCTTATTTTTTGTGCGTTCATGCAGTATGAACGCTCGGCCGCGGTTTTGCTAGCGCGGTTTATGGATATGTAAAATCGCGACCGAGCGTTCATACTGCATGAACGCATAAACAATAAGAAGAAATTCTTTAAATGTCCCGAATCGAGAATAGCATAAATCAAATCAACAAATGCGACGACATTATATCAATCTACGAGATAAAATAATCCATTATTTATTGATCGCCTCCAAAATGTTTCCCCTCTAAAGTGATTTAATTACCTTCAACAAAAATCATATGTAATAGGAAAAACACGTTCCTCACCTGCAATTTAAGTTTTTAAAGTCATGATTGCTGGTTAAATCGCATGCCTCATAGTTTTGAGCAGAGGTATATCATTTTGCAAAATGAAAACTAATTGTACAACTGTTCAATAGAAACAGTGTTACTTATATTTGTTTAAGATATTTTAAATACTTCTCAAATCACGAGAGGCTTAGAATGTCTTAGTTTTTTTAATTATATTTTTATTTTCATATATTCTACGTTTACACTTAATCATCGCTTTTAGTCTATTTTGCAATCTAACATAATTAGCCTGTTTTTATCATTCTTGTTACAGTTAAATACATATAAATCATTTTATACAACGATTTTTCCTAACGACACTCTACAAACTTATCAGAGTTTTTAAAATGACTATTTTTAAGCGGTTGGAATTGCTATCCCGAATATATTTACGAAATAACGGGTCGGCGAGGCCTCTTATTACCCTTGTAGAATCGTGAACAGTATTGACAATACTTTCGGCATTTTGCATATCAATGTTATTTATCACGGTATTAAAGTCGGTCAATTTGCCCATCAGCCCAGGACGAGAAGTCATTTTTGAAAGTTTCATCCTAATGTACTTATATACGCTCCGATCGTGGCTCATCAAAACATACATCACTATTTGTTTTGATAACAATTGGCAAAGAACAATGATTAGTCCATTCACTTAAGTTGTCGACATTGAAATTATCAATACAATAAAAATCATGCTCAGTCATAACCAAATATGACACTTGATCCCACGTGACTTATGATTGTAAATGACCCTGTCTCGTGACATAGTCGACCTTAAGCCATACGCAAGGCAATGGATTATCCTAAATCTAACTATTTGAAGCCAAATTCTAAACTGAATTTCTAGAGAGGGCTGAATCGGGTGCATAATCTATAAAACTAACAAAGCCATCCCACACTATAAAGTCACGTATTTTCCCCACTCTTGCGTTCCAATCACCTACTAATAAAACTCTACCTTGGGATTAAAAATAACCAATATTTTTGTAGTAAATAAAAAAAATCAATGTTAAAAATATTATATGCTGGCGAATTTACAGGCAATATGTAAAGCTCGGCTCAATAAATATTTCTATACAAATTAAATAAATCTTTTCAACCACAAAATGGTATGTCTATTCAAAACTATATCAACTCTTTTGTCAATCGGGTTCCAAATGTATAATAGGAGGCCGCCCCTACATCGTTAAGCTCGCTTATGCTTAAACATTTAAACATTTATAACCTTCAATATCATAGCAAGAATCTAGATTGCCCCATGATTCATGTAAAAGTATTATATTCTTAATTACATAGCTTGTTTAGAAAATCCGAATCACGTAAAAGGCCATTTATATTCCATGACACCTTATTTACACGTAGCTCCACGCCCCGCTACTCGTCGCCGTTCCTGAGTTGTTCGCCGCTTCTGTCGACCCTTGGTCCCTGTCCCACATGCCCCGCATCAATGTTCTCTTGGTCGTCCATCCTTGCGCCAACGTGCCTCTGATTAACGTTCATCCTGCTGTCCCCGCGTCCTGCACGCCCGTTCCTCCAGCCCCTCTCAATATGGCACGTCCCTGGATACAGTCCCTTCCGTCTACCCGTCCTTCTCTGCCACGCCCTTGGGTACCGTCCCATTGGGCCCCGTGTCCAATTGACAAGGTCGTCCTGGGCTCTCCGCACAGCATCTCTATCATCGAAAAATGTAAGTTTTGCCACGATATTACGTTTGCTGCCCCTGTTCGACTGGCCAGTGATGCGTCTTCCGTTTCCTCCGACCATTACCACCGTTTCCACTCTGTTTCATTTTCCCCATTTACCAACTCATTTAAAGTCCATTCTTTATCTTTATGTAAATCCACACATATCCACAATAGACATCGGTGTTACAGAAACAAAAGACTTATATGTCCATGGAAACCAGTTGTGTAAATACAGTGCAGATTTAATTTGAAAACACTTGGTTACGACCTTCTTTGTTCTAAAGTTTTCGTAATCCTTTGTACAATATTCACCGTTCAGTGGGGTATAGAGTCAATGTAAAAACACTAATTAAATCACTAATTTAGCTGCCATAATATACAACTAATATTCCTTATTCGTAACCGTATATAGAATACAGTCTGTTTCTCAAAAGTCCATAGCAAGCATTTCATTTAATATGTTGTTGATTTCAGAAAAAAAGACACACGGTATTTTTCTGAATATACCACGTATCATGTCGTTAATGCAGTCTTTAAGCGTTATCCTGGAAGTGTATCGTATAAATGTTTTGTTTTTATGTTGATTATACGATAATGTTATAAAACATATTCACCTTATCTTCATACCCAATGGAATCAAAAAGTCATCAGTGTTGTTGTACAAAAGGAAAGCTCCTACCTCAAACTACGTGCTAAGGTTTAGGTTTTTTTTGTTCACGTAAACAGCATCTTGCGGTTCAATTAAATTGATCCATCCGCGTATCAATTAATCGCTGCAGACATAGATGCAACCATTTACAATGATAATCTTTTCCTGTGATATCAACCATTTGAACATGATTGTGATGACTGATGTGTAGCCTTTGATTTTATTCATCAATGTTAAAATAAGTTACTGAGTAGGATGAAAGCAGTGGACTATTTTTTGAAGTTTTGCAATGCCTAGTCGATATATTAATATTTTGTCCAAAATGGCAATTAGATAATACAGCTGCTTTTATTACCTTTCATCCAATTTTGATTTGACATTTAAATGACACGAAATGGAAATGTCTTAACCGAAATAGAAAGTGAACTGAATATAGGATTAGTGACACAATTATCAATTTCCTTAGAATGAATGTCAATACTTCTTACATTGAAACAAAGCAAACCCCATGGCTGTAAGGTCTATTTACTTTTAGTAAAATTAAACATATTTTAAAACATACTTATGTTATTCAATTTATACTGAAATAGTGTTTCGATAAGAATACTATGCAGTGTGGTGTTTACTGTAATATCGGTGTTGTTTATAAAAGATAACATACTGGCGTTTCAGTCAGAAACGAAAAACAAATTGACATCAAACCTGTGACTTATGCATGAAAGTGATTACACTTGTTGACTTCTAATTGCATTGCAATATGTCCGTCCGTTTTAAAGAGTGTTTCGGAATAATTCACATCTGTTTAAAATGCAACACCAAAACAGTTGATATAGAGACGTTTAACTTATATGATATTGGAGGAAATAGCTGTTGTGTAATCTGTTTTTTTTTGCTTTTATGGTCAAACTGACCCGAATGCAATTACTTTGTTTTCCATGATATACACAATTTGGAAATTGCAAAATACTCAATTTCGTACCTTTTTATAAAATGCATTCCAAGATTGAAATTTAAGACTTCGTTTTATGTGTGCACAATTGCAAAACATCATATTAGAACTACTCATTAAGCTGTATTTATGTTTTTGCCTTCATGTACTAATTAATTAATCGGTAGCTTTGCGCCAATATAAATGATGTGGAGTTCCTATACATATTTTGAAATTTTTTTTTAGTAAATGCACTTCATGAAATATACCTAGATTATGAAAAACTGTATATACACATGCTGTGCATGATGTAGCCTCTTAATGTTGGTATCCTTCCGGTGTCGGTGAGTTTTTCGTAACGCTTCACTCAAAAGGAACACGATTCTCACAGTCTATAAGCCCCCCGCTATATACCTTTTGTTCAATCAACGTCGAGTTCATCTCGTTTGTCCACCAGGAAAGCTTCAAGCTCGGTGTGTAGACCTTAAATGGGCATAAGCTATACCTATCATGATAACATTATTCAAAGTTTACGGTCGTATTTCGTCTGTCCGGGTGCCATTTATTTAGACTGGATTCGAAAATATTTATTACATATTATCGAATGTTCGAATCAAGACTATTCTAAAAGAAAGGTTAAACAAATGCCATCAAATGGTCTTATTTATCTTTTCAGTAAAGATATTTAATTCAATTTCACAGTATTTCGATAAAACATTTTATATTTATTTAAGCTGTTTGTTAGAAAGTGACCTATTAGTAAGTGAATCATTGATTACTTAATTTGGGACAGTAATTCAATTTAACAATCATCTTGAACGTTTTTATTTGAAAATGCGAATAGTAATACATAGTGTGCTATTAAATGAATGACAAACTTGAATAACGATGAATTTATCTTAATATAATTTACTATCAAAATCATATATAAGATATATAATCACGACTTTTTTACAGTCAAGTTTTAGTAAAGAATCTGTTGATTGGTCTTAAACAGCAATTCGATATTATAATTACTGAACAATGTCACACTTCGCTTATCCGTCAGTTTTGAGAACTCTCTACCTTATTATAAAGTATGGCTGTTGTTGTGGTGGTTTGAAAATATACTGTATTTATAAGTGAACAAAGCATGACAGTTTCCTTGAATAATGAAGTGAATGAAAATTCTCCAGCAAATTTCAGGAAGATTGTGTTATCCATGTAAAGGAACTCCGTTAGTAAGTGTTTGAAAAATGCGGAGTGCAAATAATGAATATTGACCAAAACAGTCAACAATACTTTTGCTTGATACGCACACAAATGACCTGTTGCTGTCATCAATTACTAGTGTCATTTGGACTTATTGTTTAAAGCAACTTAAATGAAAAAGAATAGATTAATGATATTATTGTCTATTAAATTTTAAATAAGATATACATAAAATCAAAAAGCAAATATAGATAAAGCAATACATACATTAGCCAATAAAATAAAAATACAAGGTAGTGATAAATTAACAAAATCAATACGAACACTATATCTAAGCCTTAGCTCAAATTCGCCGACTCGTATTACAGAAAATGTGTTTTATAAGTTGCCAATCATCTGTTATAAACTGACTACGTTGACATTCATGATTTAACCAGTAATAATATCATTAGGAAACGTTGCTTATATATACAATTATGTAACACTTCATCGCTTTTACATCGTTCCCAATGCTTAAATATAGAATGTCGGCAGTCTATTTCCACGCTGATAACGATGACTGACAACAAAAACCAGTAGCATGATTTGGACTCATCGTATAAATATTATTATGTTATAAAAACTACAAGCGAAATAATACATTGATTCATGGCCATTCTTTATATAAGATTTAGACATGAAAAATAGAATAGCAAATGTAAACCATTTTGATAAAAGCGAATGTGAAAATAAGAGATAAAAAGGACATACTTGTAAATAAGAATGTAACACAATTTTACAATTAAACAAAGGCTTACAAAAACAATACTTCCAATATGAGCCTAAGTCTCAGAATTGTTTTACAGAACTTTAATGTATTTACCAGTGTCTTAAAATGACTACGAACACATACATAACTCAATTAATAAACTAATAACAAGTATCATTGTGTAGTATTAATATTATGTGTCTCTTAATCAATCATGTTTCCATATTCTACAATACAGTAAGTAACTTCTGCAGGCTATTTACACGCTGACAGCGATGACTAACCGTGAAAACCATATGAAGCATTCAAACACCTTAAAACGGTATCGTTAAATATTCTGTTTCGTTAAAAATATGTATATGATAGTTCTAACTATTTTGCAGAAGGACATAGTGTTCTTTTTATAACCAATATGTACAATTTAGTCAATTGGTTTCTATTTCTTTTTGCAAACTGTTCTTAAAATGTATTGTCATTTGGACATAAATTAAATATAATTATATTAAAAGCAAAATAAATTCACATCAATGTCATTTCATAAAAAACAATACGTTCATTCAGTATAAAGGGCAATTGACCATAGGGGAAATGTTCCTTACCATTTTCGCTATAATTATCATTTTGCCTTAAAAAGGCATTCACTCTTTCGCATCTAGAAATAATCCGACCCGGCAACAGTGCGTTTAAAATCTTGTTGTACTCTCTCTCTCTCGTTGTCGTCTGTACTGCCAGATCCAAATCCTAAATTTGGTATAAGATGATTCTCCAGCGAAGCAAGAGCCTGTGTGAGGGAATCATTCGGTATTCTTCTGAACATGTTGAACTTAAGTTTTGGTGTAGGTATCGGTGGGTATCCCGGAAGCATTGCTCCAATCACGCTGTTGTCCGAGAAAAATAAGTGTGGAAGACACTTTTCTGTCAGGGCGATGCGTAGTATGTCAAAGAAATAGAGCAGAGCCTTTTGAACACCATCTACTTTAAAATTCGGGTATTTGTGGCAGAGATAGTTCAGAAGATAGAATGCCAACTGTTTGAGGTGGTAGGACTTCAGCACTGTGACAATCTGTGGAGGGGAGCCACGCGATTGTCTTGCGATCTCCTTTGTTTTAACAAAGTAAGTCTTCAGAATTCTGAGCGCGGTCAAAATGTACAACTTTTTTGTATCTCTTCGTGCAACGTCTAGGATATGCCTTTCGTACCCGACCGACTTGATATCCCAAATGAGGATCTGGTCAACAAATTCAATCGCTTTGAAGCTGTCTTCTTCTGCCCATTTGCAAATGGCGTGTATCGGACATTCAAGCAAAACGCCTTCGTACCTAGTAGTTTGGTCCTTACCTAACAGAAAGGCAGGTACAAAGTCTAAGTCAAGTTCCTTGTCCGTGGAAGTCTTAACATTTCCCCATGAATCGTAAGTCACACCCCCTTTCATACTTATTGTTACGTTGATAGATGGCGGATTCATTTTTCTTCGCAAACCGAATCTCGAAGGTTGATTCGTGTCCCTGTTGTGATGTTCGATCGCTTGATTTATGTTATCGATTGCCGTGTCAACCATTGATTGAAAAACTTTCGTGTGAAGATTTTTGGAGCTCAAGTACACCTTTCCGGAAGATACGATAAAAATGCTTTTAGCGTGTAATCTTGGATACTTATCTTTCAGATAGCCCAAATCAACGCCCTTAAGCTCCAAGTAGCAATGTCCTGGTATGAAATATCCGTTCCTATTCTTGGTCGTTGCTGGTTGAATGTGGCTCTCGAGCCCGTCAAAATGAAACTCCAGCATTGCGTCGAATTCATCGGCTTTTAGAACTTTTAACCCCTCTCTTGAACTACCTTGGCGAACGTAGGAGTCAATACGTAGGCCTTCATAGTTCTCAGCTTGGCTTCGTAGTTCTTTAAGGAGTAATTTCATCACCGCGTCAATCGCTCGTCTTGATTCTTCCCAGTCCGATGCATCAACATCTATTTTACCTTTAATAGTGTATCCCATTCATTAAAATACATGTATATGTACTTCAAATGTATAGCTTAATTTGTGAACTTCTCGGGCTCTACTTTTGAACATATAGACAGGTACTTATTCCAGCCATATATACATATGTTATTGTACATCTAAATTGTATATGAAACGCGCATATACGCTCGACACTACATGTTTTAATACCAGCCTGCTTACCCACAAACGGCGACGCATTAAGCTTGACCTGCCATTCCGGATCATTCCGCCCATATTCGGATATAGGTTTCTGCCACTGGTTCTGGTAATTGCCAACATGACTTGCTTCTAGCTGGCTTTGAGATCTTATCTCTTGCTGTAAAATATAACTGCCGACTTTAACCAAAGCAAGAATATAAATCAACCGAATGATCAGCGATTTAGGAATTGTCTAAACTCTTATCCACTTTAAACAGCATCCGGTATAAGTTTGCAAATCCGGTTTACTTGCAAACTTAGTTTTTTTATTATCTTAGATATCAACTTCAAAAGCGACACATAGAAAGTCTGTCCATTAAATTAGAAATATTTTAAGTAAAATTAAAAAAAAAGTTATAAGAGATATGAAAATTTTAATTCCAAAATTGATTTCTCCCGTTGGCCACCAATTGGATTTTAGGTCCCCCGCGGGGTTTTGGCAAACTCCAATTGGAGAATTTTCCATATGAGCCGAAACGGGGGAAAAAATCAGCAATTTGAAAAAAATCAAATATTACAATTTGGAACAGAAAATTACATTTCTATTTATGTTTTGAGTACTAGAGTTATTAACTTTACCTTACCATGCTGCAATGTTGTAAGTGTAGTTCAGTGCTCACTGCTGAGTTGTTTTGAGTGAATGTTAAATATATCACCCATTGACTTTAAAAGAATACAATTTAAATAATACTTGTTCTACAACATTCAAACTTTCAGACAGTGATATTGATATGTTAAAGTTTTAATTAAGCTATCAGTAATTGAAATTGATTCCACGGTAACCATGGAGACAATTTCTTGTCTAAAAATTATACTTTTATTTTGCATATGCTATTGTTTTTCATAAAAACACATTTGTGTTCATCAATAAAATCCATCAATTGAAGAATTTTTGGGTAAAATGAAGATTCACATTGATATTGAACGCAATTAAATGAAAACTTATGTTATTGTTTATTTTGGACAACATTTGTTATATGGCGTGTGCTACAATATAATTGAAAAACAGCTGTTTATTGGAGAGAAACAAGCAAATATGTCAATGGTCATTCATTTGTTTTTTCTAGCTTTAGTGTTCAGATCAAGAATACAATACTATGAAGCAACAAAAACCTTTGTGAGAAAGTTATTCTGCATGTTCCCATGGCAACCAATCTTCTTTATTTGATATTCATACCAAAGTTAAAGAATTTGACCAATGTTCAGGTTTTTTATTGACTACATTACCATTATTTTATGAATATGTATCTGCTTTATCTAATTTAATGTCATAATAAATAATTTTCAGCAAATAAAAATTCACATTACGGTATTTTAGTGATGCTTAGCTATGGAAAGAAGAACAGTTAACAATATACTAATGGCACAGACCTGATACCCTGTTTAAAGGATCACAAAACAATAGTCCAGTATGAAATTGATATTACAATATTACTGAATGGGAGCATGATTGATAAATAAACATTCCACAATTATGTATCTTTCAGTCATTTCATTTCAATTTTAAAAGGTTGCTATGGAAATATCAACTATGTTTTTTTTAAAAGAACAGTATACCAATAAGATACGATTCTTAAGTTGTAGTCATTTGAGACTGCATAAACACAACATGAGACAATTAATCAAAAACATGCTTTTGACCAGTATTAATTAAATATTATAAGTACAATCATGTTTCTTAAAGGAAACAAATGTTTATATTTGTTATTTCCAACCAGCGACTGAACTAGTCTTCTTTAGTAGCAGTACTCAAGACTTGGTTATAAGGACAGTATCAAAAGTGCATATGGTATATAATTAAATGAGCTTTAAAATAGTGAAAAAGAAGTTTATCGCTTCTTCTAATGTATATGTACTGAATAAACAATAACAAGCAGTTACTTTAGATTGACAGGATAGAACCAATACTTAAAAACAAGTTGCCCATTGTACCCACTGACTGCACTAGTGGGGGATGTGCACCAGGCAACGCCCCTCACATTGTTCAAATTTACTTCTTCTATATCAGAGAAATAAGATAAAAAGTAATTTTATACATTCAAAATGCAACATCTCAGACTACAAATTGCTTACATTTTTTGGGGTGGGGTGGGGGGGGGGGGGAAGAACCCATTTTATGCCATCCACCCTGGTACCATTGTAAGTAGTTAATTTTGTAACTTATTGAATTCATAAAGGGAGTGTTAGTTAAAACTTATTTATTTTCACAATTGTGAAACAAGTATTTGCAACTCTCATTGGCACAATGATACCAGAGAGTGGGTCTTGTGTACTAGGGGAAACTGGAAACCCCGAAAAAGAAGCCCACTCGTCCAACTTGGTGACCACTAACCAAACTCACACTCGCCTAGGCTGGGAATTGAACGCAGGTTCTCTATGAGAGAGGCGAATAGGAAATTCCTATCGAGCCCATAGGTATAGTTTTATACATAACATATCATATAGCTTTCTTATTATTAAACATGCAAGTGTTACTTTATTTACAGCTTAAAAAATACTTGCTCTGCCTTAACAAATCAAATAGTTATAGTTCTTGGATGGCTGTGCATAAATAATTTCATTGTAGGACTGTATATTCTAATACATTTGATATTATTTCATCTTATGATAACATTAAAACAGAGAGAGATATATACATAGAGAGATATACATGTTGTAAGCAAACTATCATAATTTTTATACTTTAACTATTTAGTTATCAGGTGGTTTAATGTTACCGAAGGGCCAACAAAATAAAGCACACATTAACATGTCTGTATACTCATGTTTCAACACCATACTGTTTGTACATATTTATAAAATGCAATGTAAAGTTTGGTAAAAATAACTGCAACTTTGAAGAAATAAAATGTATCCACCTTTCTTACAATTATGGCAGAATGTTAAATCACATCTCTGCTTAAAGTTACTTGCCATTTATGCAATGATTTAACTTGTCATTTCTCAGAATTCTTGACGTGCATGTATGCAAAAACATAATTTTGGTTCATATTGTAAATGTTGATGAAAAGCTCTCATGAGATGCAACATGTTTTGCCTTTTTTATTTAATAACAAACATTGATTTTAGTGACAAAGAGTGTGATTATTTCCTTTTTTTATTTTATTTTTTTAAATAAACATGTAAATCCATATTATGTTAGGTAGTTTTTTTCTGTGTTAAAATTCCTTAATTAGCTGTTATCATATGACATATATAATAAATAAATTCAAAAGAATGGTAATTGGCAGATTTCACGTTTTGGTGACCAAAAAGTTCCCGGCGAATATTGATTTTTAAAATTTATTGCAGATTTGTAACTTCAACATAATCTTTTACAGCAATTTCTTATCTATCATATTTTAGAACATTTGCAATGATTTATTCATGCATTTTTATAAAAAAAAGAATTTTGTATCACCATACCATTTGTGCTAGTGTTACAATATTGCCGGTAAAAACTTGTTTTTTTTAATATTTTGATCCAAAGAAGTATTTTGTCTTGCACTAAATGGTTCATTTATCTATAAAACAGATTGAACAGACAAAAAATAAAGATTGTTTCGTTTTTCTCAAATAAATTTATTGAAACAAACCCTAATTGGACAACAAGACAGAAAATGTTTTCTGCAAACATAGGTTTTCTTTTTATATCAGATCAGATAAGCTATAAACATAAATGTTTTGTTGTGGTAATATAAATGTCTCTAGTATGGTGCAATTATCATTACCTTTGATATTAAACATATATATTATAAATTGCTAATTGTGAGTATGTGCTAGTGTTACCACAAAACAGAATGAGTAACATTAGCAGTATGTCACATTAGCAGTTGGACAAAATGTTTCACAACAAATTAAAATACAGACCTACCACAGACTGTTTGAGCTTGATACAGTATAAAACAAACTATATAAATGATTGATAAACACGGTCAATTGATAATCACAAAAATTCTTAATTCTGTCCAATAAATAACGATATCAAACACAAAAGCGGTATGAATTCAATATAAACTACGTACCTAATGAATGAATACTTACAAACGATAGTTTACAGACGACATTGTTATGTTTGAATAATTGACTCTGGGAAAGTCATCAAATTTCAACGATTTTCTTGCTTTATTAAGCGCTTGTCTTAATGCTAGCGTGACATAATGTTAACGTTACATCGAAGGACAGAATGAGCCAAACTTGGATTAAGTTTTTATCAACGGTATTCACCACTATTTTTATCATTTCAATGTCAACTGTGAACCAGTCCAATATAAAAGTAATCGCTACCCGGATGTTAACCCTCAGTCGGTGTAAATTATTCACGAAAACAAAAGGTGCTATCGTCATGCTAAAATGGGACAGAATCGATTTTGAGTAACATTAACACATTTTTAGACCTAAAAAACTTTATGATCGGGAATGACCAATTTCTTGTTACATGCAATACTGTTTTTATCCGACACGTAGTCTTTGTTTTCAGTGATTTAATAAAGGTGTGTTTAGGCTTAAAACAGTTAGCAGTGGATCATGTCTGCTAATGTTACACAAAAATTCGAGGACAGATTACCGTAACGTTATCACCATGCGCAATTACCGAAAATTTAAGTATATTACGAACGAAATGCAATCATTTTAGATATATTATTGTTTTAATTAACATTTCTTGCAAACATTATTCAACAGACAAGAATAAAATACTTACCAGATGTTACTGAAAAGCATCCTCAAAAAAGTGGTATATTGGTACCGGGAAGATTTTCTGTCTTTTTTGTCCTAAATATCGGCATATTTTTACATTTTTTTACCTTATTTAACACAATATTTTCATTATTTTAATACAAATCACTTCTATTAGGTGTTCTTATTGGGTTGGGAAAGGCAATTGCTGTATATATGACGTTGACATGCAATAACAATAAATGAAAGCAAATGGGCCAAATAATTGCCTTTTTTGTGAAATCTGCCAATTGCCAATTACATTTTTTACATTTGATTTTTTTATTGATAAAAGTAATGTTTCATTTTCTGTATAAATAACACTATTGTACATCATACTCATAAGGAATACATTTATAAGTGACAATAGAGGTGTTTTGGTTAAGGGGTGTTTATTTCATGCTTTGGTCCTTTTTTCCCCTTGTAAAACCTTACAGGTATTTTGCCACCTGGTGATTGGGAGGGGGGTGGGGGCACATTACAAAAATAAGCAGTGTTAATATGGTGTTTTGTTTTAGGTGAAGTTGTCCCACATCCTTATGTGTAAGCTTGGAGCCTGTAATTCAGGTGTACCTTAATTGGTTTGTTAAAATTAAAATCTACTCTACTGTAACATTCTCCAGATGACAGCAGCCAAATGTATTAAACCAGTTAATTCGTTTTAAGTTTAAAATGAGTCGAAATGTTTATTAATTGGTCAACATTCATCAAATAGGCACTGTTCACCAATTTAATTATAACTATCATGTGTAAAGTAACCAAAAGATTACATGCGGATAATTGGCCCCCATATGACTTGCGGATATGTAAAACAGCATCCGATTAAAGTAAAAACTTGTGACATTTTTGAATGAACTATTGTTCTTTTTCGACTAGGGCTAAACGATAGCAGTCATATCATTCTTTGTATAAAATAATTAATTAAAATATGCAGGAGTTGTTAAAATAACAATAGCAATAAGCATTGACAAATGTAACAGCCGACACTGGTAAACAATAACTGTCACGTGATTGTTGTTTTATCCCCGCCAATTTAGGTCATGCAAATATTGTTGTTTATAGATAAAAAATAAAAGTGTCAGCGGCTGCCATCGAATATGTAGACACAAATATCTGTAAATTATGTGTAAGAAAAACATTTTATAACATTCTATGGTTAAATATCAAATAACAGTGCTCTAAGTGTGAGTGGTGAAATCGAAAGTAATTTTTCTAAGTTGACACCGGTGACCTAGTTTCACAATTTAATCTCAATTTCGGACGGTGGTGTTTATGGATTTTAAATCACAGAATGGTTTGGAAATACTTGTCATTGAGTCAATGTAAAGCTTGTGTTTATTCTAAATTACATGTTTATTCATGTTTGAGTTAATATAGTGTAAAAACAATGAAAGAGTTGAACACATACAAGTGTCATTGACATTTACTGATGCCGGGATTTGTAACTGCATAACATTTAGATAAAACAATACGGAAAACTATTTTGAATACGTCCATTACAATTTGTAATGAACTTGACATTTCACTTTAAGTGAGATTTGTTGTTGTAATCAAGGAATAGTCTTTAAAATGAAAAATAAACAAGCATGAAGTATAGATGCCCTGTGAACGCATACTCAAAATGGCGGAGTTGGGAGAAAATAAAAATATCCGATACATAATTATGGATTTCTCTGTCAGTTTACTATTATTGGTACATAAAATTAAGTCACATGCTAGATTTATTATTTTGCTATGTGATTTTTATGTACTGATGTGGTAATTTGCTGCAAGATTAGAATTTGAAGTGGATTTGTTGAACATCCCATGGTAAATATCCCGGTCCGAAAATATCCGGACTTAGCATGGATCGGGTTACACACAACTCGGTCCGAATATAATCGGACCCCGCATGGTAAGGGTTAAAATCTAAAAAAAAAATCAAAAATTATGATTTTGTAAAAACGGTTCTCCAATTGGTGAAATTTCCAATTGGAGAATTCCACAGTCAATTTCTATTGATAAAATTCACCAATTGGAGAATACAGAAGTTGGAGAACACTGAGAAGTTGGAGAAATCACCAGTTGGAGATTTCCACAGTATTACAGCTGCTGGGTTAAAAAAAAGTTGGGATATATACATGTCATCATATAATTGCTAATTAATTTAATATTGATAGAATATTCAAGAAAATAACAAATGCAAGATGTTAGTTGTTACCTATTTCGCGTATACCATCGGCATTTTCAACTTGTGTGTAATCTAAAGCAGTTTTATTATATACAACTGCGTCAGATGTGTAGTTTTATTATTCCTTTTCAGAAAACTGTTTTATCAAAATGCATATTTCACTAATAAATCTAAAAAATCAAACTGTTTGCTTAATTTTGCATTTTCCAAAGATACTTCCTGGTGGTACTTGGTTATAATATTGAAATTTTAATCGACTTTAAGGTTAGAGAACACTGAATGTATTCCTTAAGACCATTCGGTCAAGGATTACCCGTGAAAGCGCAAGCACTTGCTTCAAACAGGGTCCTTTAATTATTTTTCAAAGCACCGATGAAGGGGTACAACTTTCATTGGTTAAATCTAACTAAAATAAACAAGCTCGATTTTGCTAAAGGTGATTAGCTGATAAAATCACTC
Source organism: Mya arenaria (assembly GCF_026914265.1). Classification (NCBI taxonomy): domain Eukaryota; kingdom Metazoa; phylum Mollusca; class Bivalvia; order Myida; family Myidae; genus Mya; species Mya arenaria. Next base: position 15,781,108 of record NC_069124.1, on the reverse strand, counting down.
TCTAGTCAGTTTCCTGGCTAGAAACTGTTACTGTGTCATTTTTGAGAGGCCATCCATGAGATAGTAGCCCTGGTAGGGATCGAACCCACATAGTCATGGGTAAGAAGCAGAAGAATATTAAGATAAAAATGCCCTATTTCGGACTGTAAATTAGAGGAGTACACCTACCCCGGCCCAACATTTTAAGCCATTCAATTTCTGTTCTGAAGGAGGGGCAGATGTGGAAAGATTGAGCCAATGAGTTTCTGTAATCAGAATTGTTGTTTCATAATGTTATAGTTCCTTTAAACAGTTTAAACGTTTTAGGACATCGAAATAAACAGACGCATGTTCAGTTTAAACATACTCTGTATACAACGTTCTCGTACTCCAGTGCGATGATGCTATGCATTATATTTATCATCCGACCTCTGATGAACAGGAATGACGACGTTTAAAAGCTATTATTTATACAATTATGATCATCTGACTGACTATCTGCCAAAACTTTTCTGTTTAAAGAGACTCTCTCATGTTTTAACACCAGACATATTTTTTTCTCGTAATGCATCTGAACACTTATATTTATTTTACTCCTTGGTACTGAATTTGCAGAAATAATAGTAACCAGGTTGATTTTCTTTTATACTTCAATTGCATTTTTAAAAAAAGATGGGAGCAAGCCCATGCCGGTGCAGATAACACATACTCGAAGATTATGTCAATCAATTGATTGTGCAACAGCCTTTTGTTGAATCGTGTTTGTAACGCATTTCAAAATTTTGGACTTCAAAGACTATATATTTTAGCACATATCAACATTTAGGGTTCCAGCCATCAATAGCTTAGCTTTAACACTTAGTTTGATTCACAATACTTTATTTCGTAATAACAAGCTATAAAATCCAAGTAAAAGATGCATTTTCAAAACCCTGTACGCTTCACTTAAATTCACTCAAATACTCAAGTGAGAAAGATTTAAAAAAAGTATGTCATAAACATATCCCTTTAGCGGCTGAGGAAGCCGGTCCAAACCATTCACATACTAAAAAACTGAGTTTCTTAATATATAAATCTCTAATAAATTTGCCAAATAAAATTCAACATGGGTGAACAATTATAAAAAAAAAATAACGTATTTTATGTATTGCAACATATTTATAAAAAGATAAAGTCAATTGAATCAAATGAATATTTTCAATGTACTTTCTTTCCCGCGGTAAGTGGACTTTTCATCTTACTCCAACAAGTGAGGAGTATGGTTGATTCTCTTCGTGACTGAAATCAACATTTTTAAACACTTGGTGTATTTCAAATCTAGTCCATATAAACATCCCCTTTAGATTCTTTGACGATTGCATTTTCCATGGGAGATCACTGCGTAGGATAATCATACAAGTGTTGTTTAGCCACACTGTGGTTTCAATAATGTCAGGGGCGTAGCTACCCCTCTATTCATGTGGATTCATAAATGTGCTGGGGGGTTCGGGGGCATGCCCCCCTCAGAAAATTTTGAAAACCATGGTGCAATCTAGTGCATTCTGGAAAATAACCAGTTTTTGGATCATGTAGTCAAGTTCGCATACTGCTACTTCAGTGTTTTTTTTTTCAGAACCATGTTTTTTTCAGCCGCGTATTCACGTATAGGTGGCTACACGCCTGTATGTTGTGCATATGAATGTATAATTTGGTTTATATGATGCATCCTTAATGTAACACCTCCTTGCTGCTACACCAATAGAAACTTCATTGAATATTAGCAGTAAAAGAACTAGCACTGACGTTCCCAATTTTCGTCTGGGTCATTTAAATAATAGAAAACAAATTACAAGATAAACAAATTTGTTTTGACTTCTTTAATGAATTATATAAACACATTGTACAAACATATCATGACACTTTTAAACAAAAAGTATGGCTGTCAATTAAACAGTATGCTAGCTTTAAAGATTGAGGCAAACCATTGGAATTTTACAGCGGACTTTACAGCGGTGTATTTAAAGCTGCAATCTCACTAATTGATCTTTTTGACTACCGGCACTCTTTTATTGTTGGTCTATAAATAGACCATTTTTTGCATAGACCCAATTTTAAGTGATATAAGACTTCTGAAATAAGATCAGATTGCATTTTGTCATATTTATGGCTAAAATGATGTTTTATGGGTATAGTAGCATTACGAACAATTTAATGTAAATGAACTTTTCGGCAGTCTTACCAAACATTTTTGATTGGTTCTATTGTGAATTATCTAATATGACTGAATTAAAGGAATGATAACCAAATCAGCTTTTGAGACAAATTTTTTAAAGTGTCTAAAATGACAATCTGTGAAAGTGCAGCTTTAAGTTTTGATCATTTACACTTTGTTAAATTATAAATAACTGTTTAAAAGGTCTCATGTACAAAATAAGATAATAATTTTCATACAAATATCTAAAATTGATTAAAATAATAAAGTACCATTAACATATTTCTTAATAGTGCTGTTTCTCAACTGACAAAACCATTCAAAGCCATCATTTCAACTATGAAGTTATTTTTAACTTTCAACTTTTTTATAGCATATATGCAACAAAATATACCAAAAATACAAGCCATGAACAATATGATTGTTCAACTTGCATTGTCCTTGACCTTTTAAAATGACCATTTTCCTGTTCTGTCTATTTGTAAGTTGTGCCCTGGGGAATGAAGTATGACTGTATGAATCACAAAAAGCAATAAAAACACTAAAAAAAATCCCCCATTACCCCTGTAATTTCTAATACAGCAGTAAAATCAAGCAATGTTCAAGACTGATTGTGCTGCCAAATCAAAAACATGTTTGCCAAAACATTTAGAGCTGCATTCTCACAGATATACCGTTTTAACAACTTTTGTTTTGTCTTGGAATGAGCAAATTTTTGCGTAAATATCAGCAAACCAATGGTAAAAGATTGCTGACAAAACATCAAATCCCAGATTTCATATTTCCTTCAAAGATTAATGTTACTAACGGTTTAAGAAAAGTGCATAAAACATCAATGTTTTAACTTAAATAAAAAAGTCTGCAATTGAATTTTTTGTCAGTAGTCTTATATTACTGGTTTCCATGCATTTTTCGCAAAGACTGGATGGTACCAATCCAAAACAAACAAGAGGCCCAAAAGGGCCTATGCTCTACTGGCTGGGTTTGTGTGGTCAACATCACTGTTTTCGAAAAGAACCAACCCCTTATGGGTATCTGAATACTCAAAACTGAAGACTGTATCATATTCGCAAGCATTTATTACAAAATAGCATTTTTTATACTATCAAGGCCCATCATCTAATAATTTCAAGGCCAATAATCCAGGAAACCTGGGCAGATCAGGTTTTTGAAAGGAACTGAGCTCTAATGGATATACTGGACAAGTTTCATCAAGATACAATCAAAACTGAAGACTGTATCGTGTTACCGAGCAATTGTTTACTGACACACTATTTTTTTTTATTATCAAGGCCCATAATCTTGGCATGCATGGGCGGATCTGGCTGGTTTTCGAAAGGAACCGAGCTCATATGGATATGTAGATACTGTACAAGTTTCATTGAGATACAATCAAAAAGGCTGTATCATGTTAACGAGCAATTGCCTACTGACACACTGATTTTTGTATACTATCAAGGCCCATAAACTAGGCATACATGGGCGGATCTGGCTGGTTTTCGAAAGGAACTGTAGGCTGTATCATGTAAACGAGGATTGTTTACAGACGCACATACTACGTACACATTACCATCGCATAAGCTCTTCTGGCCTTTGGCCAGTAAAGCTAAAAATGAAAACAGTTGTCAAAACATCCAAAGTGTGAGAGTGCATCTTTAACATTTGAAAGTAACTCTGTTTGCCTCATGTCCCTAAACAAGGTTTAATCATATTATATGAGCAGTGGGCTTGTCCCTGTATTTTTTATTGTATGATTGCAGTAATGGATACTGGTCTCATTACCTTCTGACAATTTTTCATCAATTTTAAGGAAACAGAAAACACATATTAAGCTCATATAACGCTGTACAAATTTAATCTATTTCATTACGTTGAGAAATAGTCCCTAAAAATATTAATTGTGGAAACATATCTTATCTAAATACATACAGGAAATGGTGACATCATTTACCAATTTAGTATGAAAAATGCAGTTTCCTGATATTTGAATAGTGGTTCTTTATTTAAGCATCTCAATTCATTCAACATACACATAGTATGTATCAAGTTTCAAAGGAAACCAAATCATTGTAACAATTGTTTTCAAAGCAAATATTCACACTCTTGACAAACTTCTCTTCCTAGTTTCAACCTTGAGACTTTTTGATGAGTCTGCACCTTCCCTTCTCTTATACAGTGGCTTCAAGCAATAAAGCTAAAAGCTCAAGTTGAGCAGCTGGTGAACAAGACTGCTGTGTTGATAGTTAGTTGACAAACTGCACACTTGATGCCATAAATCATGTCCATCAACCTCTAGAATAAAGAAATGACGCAGCACAGAATTGATTTCAATTGGACCTCTCTGTACTTTCATCCCCTAAGGCCTTGTTGTAGTCAAAGACTATGTCTTAGTGTGCAGTGCGTGATCTTGAGAAGCCTAAATCTGCTCGTCTGAGGAAGTAAGTCTGGCAGAGTGTGAAACTCCTGTCTACTCATATGCTATACGCCTGTGATCTATGTCTTCTTGTTTGTGCCCAACCATCACCTGAAGAGAATTTAGAGGAAGTTAGTGCTTGATTACAAGTTAATGTGACAAAACAAGGTCTTTTATTTATGCCACCAAGATCTAGTATTCCAAGTGTCATATCTTGTATGTTAACTCAAAGCAATTGAGCATAAACTGTTTGGTAATTTATTTTAAGTCACTGCTTCCACTTATACTATCAGTAATATTGAACATGAACCGACTGACCCAAATATTATTCTAAATATTTTTATGTGCAGAAACCATAATCCTATTAACCCAAAAGTAATCCAATTGTATGTCTTCACAAAACATTTTACAACAATATTTGTCAATTTAACTCAAATATTGATTTTTGTTTTTTTGTCAGACAAACACAGAGATGGCCCTATATATATTGCTCACCTGATTTGAGAAAGGATTCTAAATTAGTTATTGTTTGAACACTTACTGGACACTTTCGGTCTGACTTTATAATGCAGCTGGTGAATATTAAATGTCCCTTTATAATGGGCTTACAAAAACATAAAAAAAAATGTATTTGTTTAAAAATTACAAAGGGCCATAATTCTTACAAAATAAGTTTGTATTGAGCAGAATAAAAAGGCTTTGCCTAAAATACAACCTCAGAACTATATTTACAAGTAAAACAAAAACATCTACAACTTGAAATATGTTTGCTATATCTGGTTTTGAGAGAGAATGATCAGAAGAAAACATCACACATTCACAATCATATTAAAAAATAATTTAGTTTTTTTTTTTTAATAAATTCTATTTCAAAAACACTGCAAAAGACAAGACACTTACATTCAATTTCTTGATTTAATACATTGATGATTATCAATTCTCATGAAGCGAGATGGGTCTTACACTCTAACCAGTGCAACTTGCATGTTCTTAGTTGCTCAGTTATTACCTTTTTTAAATTTCTCCTCTTGATCTGAGCCACGCCAAAATGATGGGAGATGCTTTTGTTGTCTTTTCCATCAGAAAGTATAGCACCTCTGTGTTTCTGTTTATCTCCTGAAACAGTAATAGTTTATTAATAATAATAACAATAATAATAATTAGTGACTTTTATTGGAATTATTTTCACCGCTTGTGCCTTTCACATTGGACAGGCCAACATCGATAATATATTGGTAAAATATACATATTTTATTTATAACAGTATGCAGTTGTTGTTTTTTCAAATCCTACATAATTATATTATCAATGATATTTCATAATACAATATAATTTATATAAAAATTGAAATAACACGGCATAGTTGTTGACAGAACATGAACAAATAAATGTGTAAGACTACTACTTTATGGGGTGTAAATAACTCAGGGCTATATTTCACTTTAGGGACATTTGAACACTTTTGGTGAAGATCCACTACCACACCCACTAATCCCCCCCTTCTGAAACCATATTTTTTATGGATCAACATATGGTAAAGGAATTTGACAGATGGTAACCTTAGGAACATTTCTGTGACATTATTTTGAAAACAGGCCAGCAGGATCTGAGGAGAAGATTTTTCCATTTAGACATATAGCGAAAAGTAGCTCCGCACCCTACAGCAAGTTTTTTTATGAATCAATATCCGGTGAAGAAAATTCATACAGGGTATTGAAACATTTTTTTTGCTTCATATGAAGATAACTTAACTAGCTCTTCATCATATTAAATAAAAATTAGCACAGTCTATGCCGCACACACAGAGCCCCGCATTTGATCTTTTACCAAAGTTTGATTGAGAGTTTAGTTTCTTGGCACACTATGACAAGTCTTTACAGGTATATTAAAGCTGCACTCTCACAGATTGATCGTTTTGAAAAAGTTTTTTTTTTATCTTGGAATGAGCCACTTTATGCGAAAATGAATGGAAACCAGTGATATAAGAGTGCTGACAAAAAATCAGATCACCGATTTTAATTTAAAAAATGGATACTTGTGCATTTTTCTTAAACTGTTAGTAATGCTTTATGCCATTAAAATTAGTTTAGTCAGATCTTATGTCAGCAGTCTTATATCACTTATAGCAGATATTTTGGCAAAAATTGGCTCATTCAAAGACAAAAAATAAAAGATTTGTCAAAATGGTAAATCCGTGAGAGTGCAGCTTTAAAGTGTTTGAGAAAAGTAATCATCTTATCAACACCGGTAAGAAAACAAATACAGGGCTCTTTGCAGCTGTATAGTCTGTCCTTTAGTTAATTCAAAATGGTGAAGAAAAATAAAAGTTGTCTTCTGTTTTAACTTTTAAGTCATTCAAAGGAATATTGCCTACTGTTGCAGCATTTGTGACTGCACATATCATGTGATATACACACACTGATATATAACAAAACCAAGTTCATTTGTCTCAGTATTTGCCAATTTTGGGCTTTCACTTCTTGAACATGTTTTGAATTTTAGTGATCTGAATAGGCTAATGTTTTTTTATGACAATGATGCAGGTGATCTAAAACATATTTTTTTCATCAAAAGATCTAGGAATGAACAAATATTTTTTGTGTGAAAAAACAACAGTTCAATTCATTTTTTTATGTAATTTAGTTAAAAACAAAACTTATTTAAAGTAACTATATATATCTCTATATAATTCTATTATTTATTCCACAGAATATATTCCAACAGCAAATTTTAATGATATGCTTTTTTCAACCATTCCAATTTATTTTGTCAATAAGATCATTTAAACTATTAGCAGGCAAATTGACTATATTTAATAAATATCAGTAGGAAAATGACCAACTAAGATCTTAATTATACACAGTAAAGACAGTTACCATGACAATACTTGGTGCTTTTAGATGAAGGCAAAGATAACAGTCAGAGAGTTGCTACTGAAAAATTTCTTATCAAAATTTGATCAGGGTCAGTAGCCTTCAATGATATATTGTCATGGACCTATAAACAATGGTTTATAGGTCTGTGATTTATGTATATTGAATTAAAAATAAATAAAAATGTACATTAATTTTACTATATATTCTTCTTTATATCTTAAATTCTGAACAATACAATTTTATTGTTTTATATGTCACTGAATGCATGACTTGTGTTCTTTTATAGTTGCTAAACTTTTAATACTAACATGCCACACATATATATTAATGTTTTATGCAGTTTTCTTAAATCGTTAGTAAGGCTTAAGCCATTAATTATTAATTTCTGACCGAAATATGCCAATCTTTGATGTTAGCTTTTGTCAGCAATCTTCAATCATTGATTTGCAGATCTATATTTACCAAAAATTTGCTTTTTCCAAGACAAAAATAAAAAAAACAGTTGTAATATTGGTAAATCTGTGAGAGTGCAGCTTTAATTTATTATAATTTGGCGATTAATTCACGTTTACATAGCATATATGTGTTTCAAGAAATGGAACTTGATTGGATATTTTAAATATCAAAATATATATTTGATAATCCTATTTGAGTGTCAACAATTATTAAAGTGTGTCAACGTTAATATACCATCCTCCACAGCTCCAACCCTGAAGAACACTCGCACAATATTGTCCCCCACCGCCACTAAGGAAAGTCCCAATAAAATTTAAAACATATTGACCTTAAAACTACTTGTGAATAATAATTTATAATTAATATACTGTCATTTAAACCTTAAAGTTGTTGAAATTATAATAGCTGCATTTTCCACATACTGATAAGTCATTTAAATAGCATAATTCTAGGCACCACCATACTTGTAAGTTTTCTTTTTCTAAGTCTAAATTTAAGTTACTATGAAATGGCCTTATTTATTGCTTTTCCTATGTATTGAATGACTTCGTTCTTTGAAAAAAGGCCTTTTCATTGTTTTTATGATCCTTGTGGGAAACAGTGACACCATTCTGTGTATATCATAAACTTGTCAGACACTTTTAAATGTCCCCACAGTAGGACTGCAGAAAAAACCTTGACACTACCTAGTACAGATGCTACACTAAATATTAAAAGTTGTAAATTTCTGGTTCTCAAGCTCTTCAAATTTGTTTAAATTATTACATATAGCTCGATATTTTTAGAATCATTCAATTTTTAAATTATTATCAAAGTGAAGAGTTTGATAAAGATTTAATTTAATACTTTCAATCAATAGCCTTTTTGATACTATAAAATCTATTACTTTAATTATTTTTCCTCCAGAAACCATTCCCTTATATTATAAGAAATTGTTTAATGAGGGTATGATTAAGTAAAATCTCCTATTATAAAGAGTACCATATATATTCATAAAAGAAACACAACTTTCACTGCACTACAATTAAAAAGACAAAGCATTTGCAAAGCAAAGTAGAACATTAGGTCTCTGACTAACTGATACATTCACTTAATCATATGACTGAAAATTTTCTTTCTAAAATTTCTTTTTCTCAAGTTCTTCAACTTTCTTTAAAAATTCTAAAATGGAAAATATGACATATATATATCTGTACTTCAAGAATAAAAACATAAATAAATAAAATCTTTTTCAGGTAAAGAGTATGATTTAGATTTGAATTTTAACAACTTTTTTATGTAAAATGTATTATTTTTCATTGCCTTCATTCTTAAAGCAAACCCCTTAAATTTCCATTTCCAAAATCTCCAATTGTAAAGAATTCCATATTCATTACAGAAACACTGTCTGTTTCACTATTAACTAGTCTAATAAATAAGCAAAGCAATTATTTAAACACAAGAGATGTTTGTCAAACATTATGCCCCCCTGAGCGCCAAGTTGTCAGGATTATATGGACAATTGAATGAAATCATGGACCGAAATGACCGCTGATTTGTTGCTGTTTTAAGATTATGACCATTAAAGTGTGAGGATAAAGTTTGTTATGACCGTCATGACCTTTGACTGTATGAACTCAAAATCAAGAGTCATTAGCTGGTCACCAGAAACCTAAATGTCAAGTTTGAGGGCCATGGGTGCAGGCATTGTCAAGTTATCAAAAGACAAGTTTTGTTCGTTCAAGGTCACTGTGACCTTGACCTTTGACCCGATGACCCCTTAAATCATAAGGGGTCATCTACAAGTCAGATGCAACTCCAAGTCAATTAGAAGGCCATGGGTTCAGGCATTGTTGAGTTATCACTCGGACAACCTTTTACCATTCAAGATCACTGTGACCTTGACCTTTGACCCATTGAGCCCAAAAAACAATAGGGGTCAGCTACTGGTCAGGCCTTACCTCCAAGTCAAGTTTGAGGGCCATGGGTGCAGGCATTGTCACGTTATCACTCGGACAACCTTTTACCATTGAAGGTCACTGTGACCTTGACCTTTGGCCTGATGACCCCCAAAAACAATAGGGGTCATCTACTGGTCAGGCCCAACCTCCATGTCAAGTTTGAGGGCCATGGGTGCAGGCATTGTTGAGTTATCACTCAGACAAGCTTTTCAATTATTTTACCATTAAAGGTCACTGTGACCTTGACCTTTAACCCGATGACTCCCAAAATCAATAGGGGTCATCTACTGGTCAGGCCCAACCTTCATGTGAAGTTTGATGACCATACGACCAGAAATTGTTGAGTTATCACTCGGACAAGCTTTGGTCTACCGACGGACCGACCGACATACCGACATGCCTGTGCAAAGCAATATACCCCTCTTCTTCGAAGGGGGGCATAACAAGAGAAAACATATTCACAAAATTAAATCTAAACTACTCAAATACAAGATAAAAAAAATATGGACAATCAGAAAACCTTTTTTCAGCTTACAGTCACACTGACCTTGACCTTTGACCCACTGACCTCAAAATCAATAGGGTTCATCTGCTGGTCATGACCAATAAGCCTACCTAGTATGAGGTCCCTGGGTCAAAGCGTTCTCAAGTTATTGATCGGAAACCGTTTTTCATGTTAAGGTCACACTGACCTTGACCTTTGACCCACTGACCTCAAAATCAATAGGGTTCATCTGCTGGTCATGACCAATACACCTACCAAGTATGAGGTTCCTGGGTCAAAGCGTTCTCAAGTTATTGATCGGAAACCGTTTTTCATGTAAAGGTCACACTGACCTTGACCTTTGACCCACTGACCTCAAAATCAATAGGGTTCATCTGCTGGTGATGACCAATACACATACCAAGTATGAGGTCCCTCGGTCAAAGCGTTCTCAAGTTATTGATCGGAAACCATTTGGTATTCCGACCGACCGACAGACAGACAGACAGACAGACAGACAGACCGACCGACATGTGCAAAACAATATACCCCACTTTTTTCAAAAGGGGGCATAATAAAATGATATGATGATGTAATAAGAAATGCTAACAGCAATATGGGATTTTATTTACATTTAGAAATGGGATCAAAGATGACACTTGACATTCTAAATGAACGAGAATGCTTAGAAAATATACAGAAATATGGAAGAGTTTTGTTTCTTAATGACACAAATTCAAAGTAATGTTCCTTTCTTGATTGGGTGGGACTAATTTAGCTCCGCCTAAAAATTGTTTTGTCATCAGATTAGGTATAACACACAATGTGATTGGATCAAAATCCTGATATATAATAAACTCTGAATGGAGGCATCCAATCAAAATCTAGTAATATTTCCATTTGTTTCCAATTGATTGCACCATCAGTGATTTACACAGTCAGTGATTTATGGCCTTTTAACTTGTAATGGTCAAGTGGCAAGTGCATATATGACTTATGTTAAATCATGTTTTAAGAGCTAATTAGAATTTTAAAGTCTAAGCTATGTGACAGAAAATTAATACCAAAATCTTTTTTTGAATTGTAGTAACTGATTCTTTTGCATTTGATGAGGTCAGACATTTTAAGATATATATAATATTCAGTGGATATGTGTTGATCAAGCATTTAATAACATGCCACAAAGCAGAATATTTATGAGGTCATTTTTTTTTTTACTTCAGACCCTGGGGCAAGTTTGGAGAGTTGCACAGAATGCTTAAAGAACTAAAGTGTTGGGAATCAGTTCCTGTTTGCAGTGTGTGTAAACCACGTGATAAATTGCGTCATAAATGCTACGTCAGAAGGCAATATTTTGATTTAAAACAAGAGGGCCAAATGGCCCTGAATTGCTCACCTGTCATAGCTCACCTGTCATATATTGCACAGATTTTTTAAGTTTTCACTATAACCAGGGTTAGACACTAACATTTTTCACAAGGTAGTCCCTCGGACTACTGGATCCCAAATCTGGGTAGTCCAGCAAAAAACTCTGGTAGTCCATAAAAATGCAAGCCGGCAACGGATTCCTTCAGTGTTTTGTGAGACTTAGCCTTCTTAGAACATTGTCAGTATAACCCTTTGATTGGTCATGATTTTTATCTGTCTCAATCTTAAAATTTCCACATTCTTCAAAACAATTTTTGGCCTTTAAATTTAATTTTAAAACCAAAAAAATGCTAAAAACTATGTTTATGCTAAAATACCTCAGATTAAAAATATAAAAACCATGCTAAAATACCCCATAATCTGTCACTTTCAGGAAAATGTTGCAATAAATCACTTGACACTAAAACACCTCGACTGAGATCGTTGCTAAGTTATGGCACAAATGACAGACATCCTACTGATAAGCAATATTTGATTATTGGCATCCTACTATTCAGTATTCTTTGTTAATCTAAACAACATATCATATAATACTTAAAAAAAACATGATGAAATAAATTCCGAAAGTGTTATTAATTATTTTTTGTATGGGTGTAAGATAACAATTAACATGATGCTGCCTGTCACTCAAACTAGCGTCCAGATTAGGCAGGGCTTATCAGTTGCCGTTGCTATCCGCCATGACCTCCGACAATCCTCACATATCAACAGTAGTGTAATTACGCTGTTATATATATTTAACACAAATTATGTTTCATAATTGAGAGATAGTAAAGACAGTTTAAGAAATCCGAAATACTGACATTTTCCCTTTATGCTGCTAAAATTATAATTGATAACAAGGGACTGTTTAGTAGACTAATTCAAATCTCAAAATGTCTTAATGTAAACGTACATAATATATGTATATTTCCGTTTTAATAGCATAAGAAATGTCATTATGAGAATTAGTGTACAATATTGATGATATCTTGCGATTTAGTTTGATTTTGAAATTTGTCTCCTTATTGTGCAAAAAGTTTTAAAACCGAGGCATATACATTTGCATTTGAGTTTGTTTGACATATTAGTGAAAAAGACACCTCAATTTATGTGAGTTACATTTTTTATTAAATTCAATTAAATATCTGATATATAGCTTAAGGTCACAAAAAGTATATACGTATAGATAAAATAAAATCATATTTTAAAATGATGCAAATCAAAGTAAAAACCTTTACATGTATAATGACTATGGTCGTTTCAAAATTTCTATGCTGATTGTTAGAACAGTTTTGCATTTCATTTAAAACGGAAATTTATTCATTGAGAGAAACAATAAGGTAGTTATATAAATAATGATAATAATGCATTACACTTGTATAAAACAGGTGATTCTGAATCGAAAAAGGAAGAAAAACAGCGAAATCCATTGAGTTTGACAATGGATCTATACAAACATCTTTTTTTGTTGATTTTCGGATAGGAAATTAATACATGTTTTGTTTCCCTTTATTTGAGTTTTAAAATAGAGACTGTTATTGTACCACATAACAAAATTCCGATGTTATTTAGAAATAAATTATTTTAAAGACTAGACATTTTTCTACCTGAATTATACATTGCATACAATTAATAACAATGAACTTATTTAATGTTATACTTGGTTTTATTGCTTTGTTTTACGATGTTCCATGCATTTTTTATCTTATTGTCATTTATAACTTTTGTATTATTATCGTCTGCTTCTGGGTATTTGTCGGAGGTCCTTAATTAAGAGGTCATGTGACACTGTAGGTGTTGCCTTATCGCTATCGGCGTGGTGTTAATTGTTATTGGCCCTAGCTTCAATGTATAAAATGTTACATTTTGGCGCGAAAATTAAAGCACACAACTCTGTCATCGTCTGCACTTACACTGCATTATACCTGTTTTGGCAGTATGATTAATTTATCAGCTGTTCTTCTAAAAGCCAGTTTAAAAGATTTCATAAGCCAGACATAATGTTCCTTCTGTTTGCTTTAAATAAACACCGACATTTGGCAATACCCTAAACCATAATAATCATGACGTATTTTCAGAAAATCTAAAAATAGTAACAACCGTCAAGTGTTTATCTGCATCGTATCTTTCATTGTTTTTGACTGAAAATGCAAGGGATTTAGAAAATCTGCCACTTGGACCCAAATCTACATTTAAGCAGAGGTGCACATGTCTGACGATTAAAACACACCATAGAGTGTGAAAATGGTTTTTCCCTTTCTAAATAAAGACATTCTACTGACTGGTTTAAACATTAATCCAAAGGCTAAACGAAATGCGCGCGGAATTCGGTTAACAGTCCATGTTGTCCGGAACTGCTCGGCCATCTTCGGCAAGCTTTACAATGAGTGTTTACCGGTGATAATCGGCTTCTTGACATCACGTTTTACGCAAGTTTAAGCGTAATAAAGATTTTATGCTCAATTAACTGATGTGATATTTACTTTCTTCTAGTAGTCCGACGGACTATTGACTTAAAATTTCTTGTAGTCCGACCATAAATCTGGTAGTCTCGGACTACCGGACTACTGTTAGTGTCGAACCCTGATAACACATATAGAGAAAACCCATCAGCCCCAGGGTGTGGCCAATTTTGACCCCAGGGCCAAAATTTGAACAAACTTTGTAGAGGTCCACTAGACGATGAATCATGCCAAATATCTAAGCTCTAAGCCACGTAAGTTCAGAGGAGATTTTTGATTTTTTTTACTATAAACATATAGAGAAAACCCATGACCTCCCGGGGGCGGGGCCAATTTTGACCCCAAGGCCATAATTTGAACAGTCATTGTAGAGGTCCACTAGACGATGAATCATGCCAAATATCTAAGCTCTAGTCCAAGTAAGTTCAAAAGAGAAGATTTTTGAAGTTTTCACTATAAACATATAGAGAAAACCCATGACCCCCCGGGGCGTGGCCAATTTTGACCCCAAGGCCATAATTTGAACAATTTTTGTAAAGGTCCACTAGACGATGAATCATGCCAAATATCTAAGCTCTAGTCCAAGTAAGTTCAGAGGAGAAGATTTTTGAAGTTTTAACTATAAACATATAGAAAATACCCATGACCCCCCGAGGTGGGGCCAATTTTGACCCCAGGGCCATAATTTGAACAAACTTTGTAGAGGTCCACTAGACGATGAATCATGCCAAATATCTAATCTCTAGACCAAGTAAGTTCAGAGGAGAAGATTTCTTAAGTTTTCACTATAAACATATAGAGAAAACCCATGACCCCCCGGGGCGTGGCCAATTTTGACCCAAGGGCCATAATTTGAACAATCTTGGTAGAGGACTATTTGGTGATCCTAACTACCAAATATCAACGGCCTAAGCTTTGTGGTTTAGGAGAAGAAGATTTTTAAAGTTTTTCCTTTTGGTTGCCATGGCAACCAGAGTTCTGCATGGAATTGAATTCTTTGAACAACTTTGATAGAAGACCACCCAAGGGACATCCCTATGAAGTTTTATTAATATTGGCCAAGCGGTTAAGGAGGAGATGTCTTTTAAGTAAATTGTTGACGGACGACGCACGATGCATGCCGGACAAAAGGCGATCACTAAAGCTCACCTTGTCACAAAATGACAGGTGAGCTAAAAAGACTTTAAACAAAGATAACTTTACTATTTCTTCACCATTTTAAATGAAACAAAGCGCAGTCTACGCCACCTACGGAGCCTTGCTTTCGGCCATTTACCAGAGTTTGATTGCGAGTTTAATTGCTTTAAACACTTCGACAAACCTTTTCACAATACGGCCGTCAGACGGAGCACTGTCAAAACATGATTTTGAAAACGGGCGAAGCGTTTGATGAAACTAATGACTTTATCAAATGTCGGTAATAAAACAAATGCGGGGCTCTTTAAGCGGCATAGACTGCCCTTTGTTTCATTTATAATGGTGGTGTAAAAGAAAAGGTATCTTTAATTTAAGTGTTCATTTTAAGCAAAATGTTGCCTTCCGATGTAGCATATATGACGTAATTTATCACGTGGTATACACACACTGGTTTGACTATTGGTAATCAGTTCCACTGACATTGCTGTTTATTAATAGAAGAAATATTTTTTGACAATACCTGGTACCGTACTTGTAATTTTATTCTTGTACAAAAACTCATCATCCTTTACTCTACTTATGTTAGGTAAAGGATTGAAAATATCTAGTTAGTGTATTTTATGGAATTTTTTTTACCACCTGTACAATACAATTTGGGAAAAAAAGTTGACATTGGGAAAAATACAAAATCAGGCTTAAATATCTAATTTAGATTTTAATGGCAAAATATATCATCGAAATTGGAGTTCGGGATGAACAAGCCTGAATTATTACTCTATTGCTTGGCATATTTTTTTTTTCAAGCCCTGCTATATTAAATTCAGAATTAGAACAAGCCCCGATGACATAATTTTCACCAGTGCATGATTGTGGGCTTGTGCTAAAATATTCTATATACTACATGTTTTAAAGATTTTTATGCATATATTATTTTGTTAATTTATAGTAAGTCTTTTCAAGATTTTTTTTCATTAATGTTATGAAATCTCCACTTATCAAATTTGGAAAACATAAAATATGGTGAAAAATGGACAAGTTTTCACTAGGGAAGAAGGCAGTAAGGCAGTAAATTTCACCAAAAAACCCCACTATTAATGTTGTTGTTGCTTTAGCCATATTGTTAATGATTACAACTGAACAAAATTGACAAGATGAAAGAAGAAAAACTGATTTCAGGAACATACCAGTTATTTTTTCATTATAATTGATCATCAGAACATCACTAATTAGTATAGTCTATCTATATCATTATTAAAAAAAAAGAACATGGAAATTATATTGATATAGTATATGAAAAATATTACTTGAAACTTAATGAAATCTCAAAAGGCTGAAGTATAAGCAATAGTGTTGTGCCGAAGATCAGTTATAATCGACAATTGATCGGAAAGGCCTTCATCAGCGACAATCGATAGTGAAATTTGAACAATCGATTATAGAAACAAGAGACGTAACCACTACCGACTACCAGTTAAAAGATTGTCTTGAAAATATATTTTGTTTCTGGTCAATACATGTTAATGTTGAAATGTTCATGTGGTACTATGTTGTGTTATCTAGTCATATTATCATGTCAGTAGCTCACTACAGTACCTTATTACAAATTTTCTTTGTAATTTAACTGCAAAAGGATTGGTTCTCAACATCACACTTTTGTGGTTTTAAAATGTTACCGGTATTGTTTACTTCTTAAATCATGTAATAATTTAGTTTTCTCAGTTTTCTGAAAGAAAATGTTCTTGTAAAACACAGAATATTCAACTGTTTGTTTTACTTGTTACTGACTGATTATCAAAACGAAATTGATATTTTTCTTTGTGTTTACTTTACACATGTATTCAATACCGTACACAAAATTTAGAGCCTGCAGTCTCATGATCTGTAATAGTAACTTGTAAACACTAAAGTATAGTTGCGTTCTGAATAAATAATGTAATTTATACAAATAAATGTACAAATAATATTGTAAGGGAACATTTTTTCTTAAACTGGTTCATGTAGTTTATCTATATGCCTTATATATGATGACCTAAGATAGTTAAATAATGATTAAAACGATTAATAATCGATCATTGATTGTTTTCATAAACCGATTATCTATAGTAATATTTCAGTCCGATTCCCAACACTAATAAGCAATAAAAACAGTCAATTGTATATATATAATATATATCAACATCTACAGATACTTAGCCATAAGTTTTCAATTTTGGATAAAATTAACAAAATTAGAATTGCATACCTTCTTGTGTACATCTGTTTAATAAAATGAATAATTTTCCTTTATCATTAAGTAAAACAGTTTTTAAAATAACAATTGAAGGATTAAAATTTTGAGCTACTAATTGCATTACCATAGATCTACTCAAATCTTGACACTTTTTAAAGAATAACCAATAATAATTTCCAAATCTTCAAATGTAAAAGATCTACAGCATTCTTCCAAAATGGAAATATTTCATACTTGACTGAGTTCTTATTGAAAAATTGTCCTGAGGTAAAATGGTATTATTAAAACATGTGCTAACAATATTCCCAAATAATTTGGTACAGTATGACAAACAAATAAGCACATGATTGTGAAGAATCACTGTTTCTATGTACAATTGACTGGTGCAATAGTTAGCAATAGACTTGGCGTCAATTGAATTTAGTTTGAAGGATAAACAATAACACTTTTTTACCTTTTTTTTTCAAAAAAATGATTGCAGTCAATTGTAACCATGAACTCCCCAGGTCCGAGGAATAGTGGGATTTTCAGTTCAGCCAACCCCGGCTTTATAAAGCTACAATAATTAGCAGTCAGGGATACTTTTTTATTATTTTGACATTTGTTATTAAAGTTAACCTGGGAGGAAAAGTGCGCCCGGTGTGGGGCTCGAACCCACGACCGCCGGAACACTAGCATGGCGCTCTAACCAACTGGGCTACCCGGGTGGGCGGCTGGTTCTAACCGACACTAACTACATTATGTATCCCTGTCTCGAGTCTGCCATAGTCTAAAAATCTTCAAAAGACTGAAGGCCATTTAGGTGGACTAACCCCCGCTTAAATTCCTTCCCTGCAGAAATGAACTGATGGTAAAATGTCCTCGCACCAAAGGGAACCTAGGTTACGCCCATTCCCGAGGAAATTTTGCGGGGAAAAAGCAGACAAAGCTTTGCGGAGTAATGTCACTATGTGGGGGGGGGGGGCATACCTGTGCGTGATCAAAAATAACAAACAATTCTTATCATTTAAACCATCATGAAAACAAACGGCATTTAGACTTACCATACAGTTGTCTTCAATAAGTCCATAGCCCAAAATTTTATGATTGTCCATTTCAATCCATTTTTTACACGAATGTTCGTCTGAGGTCACCGGAGTAGGTCCTACTTGATTTGATGCTAAACCGGTTTAAGAAAATGTTCGTCTCCTACGCAGTAACCTCCCCTATTGTACAGTAGCAAATATAAAATCCATCACAAAATCTTCGCCTAACTCTCATAAATGTGATTTAAAAATATGTTAATATTTAATCAACGTGTTTAACGATATTCATCTTTGAAACATTATTACAGTATCTTTATCCTCCATTCACAAACACGTGGACATGATATTGATAAGCAAAGTACATGCGTATATTTGATAAACGAACAAAAACATGCAAACAGGTAGCAGGATGAAACAATATGAACAATATCATTCCTAATGCTTAGAACGTATACTTGATCAAAGATAATGTCATTCAAGACATGAGTTTTTAAACTATCATGAATTGCGTGAAGGGCTATACACTTTTGCAAAAACAATACCCCTTGCAATAGTATTTGGATATATTTACTTCTTATTTATCAATGTAAAGCTATCATTCAGTTATGGCAGGTGTTCAATTTAACTGAGCACAATTTAAGAGTGTAAACGAATTTCGTCACTGCTTTTAGCTACAGCTCCTAAACCCTGACAATAAGTGAACCGAGATAATGGCTCCTTTTCAAAGAATCATTTGAAATGGATGAATTCTGAAACAAAGAATGATTGTTGAGCTTATTTTTTTACGAAGTATTAAGTCAATACACAATGTTATAGAACATTTATGAATAATATCACTGACATAACAAATAATTGTTTAACCTATAATATGTTCGTGATAGTGCTATCATACATATATGTACCCATTTCATATGACAAGAAAAATAACATACCGTGAGTGATGGAAACGAAATAATAAAAAGAAGCCACTTTTGCATAGGATAAAAGATACACATCGAAAGTTTTTTTTCTTTAAATTGGAGTGATCAAATTAAGTTTGTCACTAAGTCAACATAGTTTAATGTACCTACTGACAATATAAGATGGTGTTCTCTAACCTATTCGATTAACTGAAAGACACAAATTGAGCCCACCAGGAAATGAAAATTAGCAAGTTATTCTTTTTAAAAGTATTTAATATTTTCGAGCATCTAGGACCAGAAGGCTTCAGAAAAGGATAAATAATTCGCAAATCTGACGCAGTTGTATTTAAGATCACTGTTTTAGATTGCACACAACGTCACAAGTGAAAACACCGATGTAATACTCGAAATCAGGTAACATCTTGCAATGTTATTTTCTTGAATAATCTACAATATTAAATTAATGAGCAATAATATCATGACATGTATGTATCACAACTTTATTTCTCCCCAGCAGATGTTATACGGTGAAAGTCTCCAACTGGTGATTCCTCCAACTTCTGTGATCACCAACTTCTGTGAACTCCAATTGGTGGCTTTTATCTATAGAAATTGACTGTGGAATTCTCCAATTGGAATTTTCCCCAATTGGAGAGCCGTTTTTACAAAATCATAATTTTTGATTATTTATTAGATTTTAATTATGTTTATGAATCTAGTACTACAGACATACATAGAAATGTAATTTTCTGTTCCAAATTGTAATATTTGATTTTTTTCAAATTGCTGATTTTTTCCCCCGTTTCGGCTCATATCGAAAATTCTCCAATTGGAGTTTGCCAAAACCCCGCGGGGGACCTAAAATCCAATTGGTGGCCAACGGGAGAAATCAATTTTGGAATTAAAATTTTCATATTTCTTAACACTTTTTTTTTAATTTTACTTAAAATATTTCTTATTTAATGGGCAAACTTTCTATGTGTCGCTTTTGAAGTTGATATCTAAGATAATAAAAAAACTAAGTTTGCAAGTAAACCGGATTTGCAAACTTATACCGGATGCTGTTTTTAGTTTAGTGTTTGGTTACATTTGAATTATAATAACAATAATATTATAATAATTTGGTCTACTGGTCAAAGGCAACCAAAGTTTCATAGGCCCAGGCAAAACATTTCTTATGTTATTGAGCGATATATGTTTTCATAAAACTGGTGAACTTATCACTGAAGTTTCTGATTTAACATAAACCCGTTCTGAAGTTATTAAGCGAACGAGATATTATCTGTCGACCGATAGAAAGACCAACAGACAAACCGACCGATTGACCTACTGCCCACTGCAAACTGCTATACCTCTTTTTTAAAAGGGGCATACACATCCTGCTTGATTATGTGTATTATAAATAAAAAAATCGAAAGGGACAGTTTATCTATTTTGGTTGGCATAAAAAAACTTTCAGTGTTTAGCGGAACTAGCTAATAAACACACTGTTAAAAGTTTGCACCAAATAAAAAAAATAAAAATGTAATATAAAAGAGCAAATTAATACAGACAGTGCATATAACATAAATATAACCATTGTTTATCTATCAGGTTTGAGGTTAATCGAAAGATGTAGAGTCTTTGACACATTATATACATATCCATATTTCACAAAAGGAAATCACTGATCACGAAACCAATACTTGATAAAACACAAATATCAACGTATTGATAAATGCAGTTGACCTGATTCAAACAAAGCAATAAGAAATAGAGGATATTTGTTTATTTCAGTGTAAGATCGTATTTTATTTCACGAGTGTCATAGAAAAACATATTTTCACGAGTGGCGAAGCCACGAGTGAAAATTTAGTTTTTTATGATCACGAGTGAAATTAAATACGATCTTACACTGAAATAAACAAATTTTCTGTTTCTTTTATGTTTATTTTCGGAGTTTTATTTGTTTTTTATTTATTTATGAATTACCCCCTTTTTTGAAAAGGGTGGGCTTTACGCCGCTACCCGTGGGGCGCCCCTCATGCATAATTATAGCTGTCAACTTTTCTACTTTCGGTTTGCTGAGAAATAGTTCTCTGCTATTCATTCTTATTGCTTAATTTTCGCTCGTTTTTTATTGCAAAGCTTTATGAAAAGTAAACATGAAGTATTATTAGTGCACTATTGTTCCAAAAAATAATGAAAACACTTTTTATTTTAACCAAATTACTACGCCGCTATTTATAGAATGAAAATTTGGAAGGTCAAATGTGTTAGCAAAACAAATGTGGATACTCATTGGATTTTAACCATTCTTCTTAATTTAAGACTGGATATACGTGTATTTTTAAAGTAAGTTAATATTCAGTCAACTTACTGTCAGAGACCAGTCTGTTTCGCTTTAAAATGTTTGTTTTCCGGAAGAGTAAATGCCACGCTAGTTTGTTGACACATTTTGAGATGTGGGTGGGGTAAAAAATATCAGATCTATCTGTAAATTGTTGTGTGAATTCTCCAGGAAGCTCATTTTACGTACTACAACGGTTAACAGTTCAAAATACATTTGAACGATGATATAAAATTTTATTTATGTTCGAACAGTTGTTTTTGTCTGTAATTTGTTTGGAATGAAAGCAAATGTTCGAACATTCGGCTTCAAAGATCAGTAAAATGTTTGATAAACGGGATACCCGGTAATAAACGGTAAGTTGTTAATTTCCAATTATATATTTATTTAAATTTATAAAATATTTCTTTATTTTTTTAAACATTTTTTGACATAATTTACTGAAGTCCAGTGTTCTGTTTTGTCCAAGGCAAGTACATGTAACAACAAAGGATTTTAAAAGTAGTTCTGAAAATTGATATTTTCACTCCTTATTTTGCAGTGAAAATATCAAATTGATATTTTCACTGTTGTTATTTCACTGTTTAAACCCCATATTTCATCGTAAAGCATGAAAGAAAAAAACCCACTAATATACATTATTCAATTAAACATTTCTTCCAAAGCTAAATCTCTCAGCCGCGGGATACCGATTCATACCGATTCATGTTTATTTATATATCTTCCCTTAAAGTTCATTTGGAGTATACATTTAATCTCTCAAGTAGACGCCATACGCTCGCATCTTGATTAAATTAACACCTAACGATACTGCAATTATCTTCATAGTGAGTAGAGGATGATATGATAATAAAAAAATCTGCATGCATATAAAATGCAATAATAAAGTCCAATTTTTTTTCAATAAAGTTATACATTTCCGGTATGTTACCTAAATCAGCATTATGAATAAATAAGAATATAAGTTATTTACTACATATTGGTTAAGGTTGAACTATAACTATAAGCAAGTACATGATTTTATCTAGATCGATACCTTGTCTAAGTTAATAATAGTCTATACACAACAAATGAACAGGAAGTGCAAAGAGTTTAAATATATCTGAAAGTCTCGATAATGCGAACAGTTAACTATTATACGCATCAAGTTAAAATATTCAGTTCAAGTTTCAAAGTTTATTGTACAAAAGGCCTCCTGCCCATACACAGAAACAAAAGCATACATATATCAAACAAGCATGATATATAGTGATAATGACATGTTATGATATCAAACACAAAATATAAAATTAAAATATTTTCTCTCCTCAAATTCATAATAAATAAACATTGCTAAATTATGTATATTCAAAGCATTTGTACTAGACATTAAATCATAAAATGTATCAATAGTAGGGTTTTCTCAGGTTCAAATTACAACGTAGTTAGTTTAGAAGATATTCGTATCAATCTCTTAGCAAAGTGCATGACTCGTATTAATACAATTAAGTTAAATTTTCATCAAATATAAAAAATCATACCCCTATTTCATAGTTCGCTCCGCTGATATCCGCGCGAGTTACTCCGGTAGACATTGTAAAAAACATAAAATACGGAAGTATTGCAAAGAGTTCTGATATATATAGTGATACAGCTGATTTTCAGAAAATACTGACGTAATGATAGCATGGCTATATTTATCTCGGCTATCGCCTGTGAATTCAGTTTTTACAAAATAGTGACATGATTGCGTTTCCAGTGCTTATGAACTTAAAGGTTTTATATATCGATGAAAAAGACGTTGTTATGTTCGACTTGAAAAGTTGAAGTATCAATAAAAACAAATACTAGTAAGAAATGTTTCCTATTTCGAATGTGTACATCGTATCACTCTCTCTGCAAAGTACATGACTCGTATGGTTACACTACTGTTATATTTCTATCAAATCCAAAAACTCGTATCCCTGTTGCATCATTGCCCCTTTGCGTGAGTTACTCAGGTAGGCATCGTAGAAAAACGAGTTGATTTTTCAAGTATAAATTTTCACTTTCAGAAAATGTTTGCGTTATGATAACAAGGCTATATTGGCTATGCGTATATGAATAGTTTTTTTTATAATATAATGACATGGTTGTATTCTAGTGCTTATGTACATAAGAGCTTTATACCTCGATGAATAAGTAATTTAAATGTTTAACCTGAAAAATTATGGAATGAACTCGAAATTGCTTCCTATTTGGATTCTTTCCTGCAACGACGCGACCGAAATCCATGTACATGCAAACTATTAATGTAAGAGAAATAGAAACAATGTTTAAAATTATTCAAATATACTCTGCTTATTTTATTGGAGTGTTTAAATAAATTATGATACATATAATTTCGTTATTTATGGAAAATGAATATTTTCAGCATGTTTCTGTTCACAATTTACAAATATCTTTAATTTGTGACAGTTTACACTGGTACACCCATGGCTCAGAGTCAGAGCAAAGTTTATGATTCGTATTGATACAATTTTGTTATATCGCCATCAAACACAAGAAATCATACCCCTATTTCATCATTGATCAGTCAAGTAACTCGGGTAAACATTGCAAAAATGTCAAGTGTCATAAAACACTGAATATTAATTGCTATAAGCTTTGATAGTTTTCTTTGTGAAATAGTTAATATACAGCCGAATTCCGCCTTGACATATATAGCATTGCTATAATTAACGCTCCTGCTATTGCGTTTTTACTTTGACTTTTAGAAAATTGTGATATAACCAAATTTTAGAAAACCGTAACAACTTAGATAATATTTTCAGAAAACAGTGGCATCATTCTGTGATTTGCAGCTATATGTATTGGTACAAATGGTGATTTAAGGTAGTCCATCCATCATTTATAGAAACAAAATTATATTGGTAAATTTTCATTTTAAAGTTACATAAGGTTAAGTAACGTTTTCACTAAGAGTTTTTTATATAACCATTATGTTATCTAAGAAGGAAATAATAAAATCGCTGTATAATCATGGTAAGTTTTGATTTATAACTTCCCTTAATATCTCGTTTATCATAATAGTAGCGTGATTCAACATAAACATGATCTCGATGTCATTACTCTAAATGCACGTCTTTGCATCCTAATGTAATGTAAGCCTCAATTTTAGAAAAGATTGTAAACAAAAGAAGGTTATGATTGAGAATTGCTTCTTTTTTGTATGCGTACATGCAATGTGCACGTTAGGGCCAGATGTTGCCGCGAAATCCATAAAGTGACCTTTTTTCAAGATGTTTCCATATAGTGGATTTGAACATGAGCGGGAGTGGGGAGGTGCGCCCTTCCGTAAACATATTGTCCAAGTAAAAATTCATGTCAGTGTGGGAAAATATAGATTAATACTCGGTGTAGGACCCATAATCCTCAACAACAAGGTTTGGCTGTTCACGAGGAATGTGGCAAACGCCCCCGAAATTAACATCCTAGATCCACTCATGACTGCATTTTCGCCAAACTGTTACACTTATAGTTACATTGTCTTTTATAATTTATTTTTACAATATTTAATAAATATCTGTTATTTTTAATTAAGGAAATTTTTAGCAAAATTCGTCTGGGGAAAACAGCGACGGGTATTTTAAACGTCGTTGATTATAAGGAAAGGGTGGTGTCTACATAAGATGTAATAGCAGGCGAAAATGACACGCCTTCTTATATTGATGTTTATATAAAACGGCGCCTATACGCCACTACGATACCCTTACTAACCCGAACTAGCCATAATCCGAAATACGGATATGATAAGCACCGCCTCTGTCCCGCTTCTGTCCGCTACCGGATGTAACTTAGACTCTACGTTGGGAAAGTCACGAAGGTTTGTTAACGTTATTTTTGACCTAAGTGTGCTGTGCATAAATAAAGTACTGAAATCTTGTTTATATTTATATTTCAACTGATCCGCTTTAGAAGAAATAAGGAAGGGATTGTTAACGTTTGAAACATTACTGGAATACATAGACTGGTACAATCATTTTCTTTTCCACAAGCGGGAAGAATTAAACAAATGGCGGCAACAACGCACATGTATTCTTATTTTTGATTCAAAAAGTGAATATTATCTTGCGTTGATAATGTTATTTTGACGAGAAGTACCAGCCTACTAATAAAACGGAAAATGTAGGGACAAGTGCATTTGTCAATACTTAACTTTCGTCTTTAACACCTCGACGAGACTTAGAGTGTGAAAGACATCATCCTATTAAACTAGTAGGACCTGATGTTCAATGTATAATCTGGACCTTCGCGACTGTTGAGTATGTTGTTGATAATAGAATATCGCTTAAACCAGTGCTAGGGGCATTAACAGGATTACACTTGTATCTATCATTAAACTGTAATAATAAGACCGTTTTAATATAAGTTAATCCTTATTTTAGTAGTTTAATTCTTAAATAATATTTGTAAGATCTAGCATTGTATTTGTTTAAGAATTTTATTTGATTTTGATTACTTCAAACCTATTTTAATTGAAACTCATTCAATACATATTCGTCTTATACCCAGACACATCCTTTTCTTTAAAACATGATTCCTTTCTGATAACTAGAGCTGACGGTGACTTTGTTGTGACTTTGCCTACGATTGCAAAGGTCTCTTTCATACCAAACTTATTGTCTAGGAACCCCCGGCAATCTACACAACAAACTGTCCAATACACATAGAAGATTTCACATTCGATCAACATAAATGCTTAATTTAGTTCAGCTCCTGGAAACGTACTATCAACAATCATTGATAGGGGACAATGCAACGTTTTGTTAGAAATGTTCTCGACTGTTTTTCACAATAATATCTTACGTCACTTTTAAACTACAATAATGTTTACATGGAACTTGACAGCTGCTTCAAAGAAGTGAACTCTCATTAAGTTATACTTAGCTATTTGAGCTCAATTATGAAGACAGCTTAAGCACATATGAGAGCCCGTTTCCTGGGTTAAACCAGTTCTGATAACGTCTTTTAGGGACTAAGAGAACAATATCCTGGTGGGAATAAAGCCAACAACGTATTTGCTCATAATCACGACCAGTTTTTTTTTGCTTTGCCTGTCGTTTCACTGGATGTATAATGACACACATTAAAGGGCATAAATGTAAGTTCAATGTGAAATGCTGAGTTGTTTATTATATGATAACATTACTTATATCGGTCTGAAAATGTATTGATGATTAATAACGGTTTTCAGTTAGCAACTTAACATATACAATGTCAACTAAGGCATATATACTTCATATATGTGGTAAGATTACTATTCTGCTATCAAAGCTCCATACTCCGTTAGGAGACAAAGATCGAGGAGGCCATATTGTGACATGTTTTAATGGTAGCCTCCCTTTACCTATTATATTTTCCATGTTATATTCCTTTTAATATTGTTTTATCAGAAAACAATGAATGATACTCATCTTCTGTGTGTCCATTGAATCTTACTTTTGCTTTCAATGAAAAGGAATAACAAATCACACTGATCTGTAAACTTGTGTAAATGACTATGAGAGATCAAAGGTTTTAAGATATTTGTACTTTAAAAAGCTACTTTATTATGTAATAAGTAGGATCGTTTTCAAAATGCGAATGTTATGAAGTAAACTGCTCTAATAACCAGTATTCATTACAGAATTTCGTTTAACAGCATTGTTCGGGTTCTAATAGGAGTAATTCAATACCAAAGCTTACACACCATGTCAATCAATAATTGATGAACTTTGTAAACATTTCATTTGATGTCCATGTGTAACTTAAGATCGGCGTGCTAATTAATAACCATTTGTAAACATTCAAGTTTATTTATGAGTATGTTACTTTTAATATCAAGATACTAGATCGGGCTTTTCAAAATCATGTCATGTATAATGTTATTGTAGTTTTATTTTCATATGAGAGATTGTCTGAAAAATTTATAATTTTCAGTGATATTCACTTAAGAGTAAGTGAACATTATTAATCATAAAATATAATGCGTGCACAAATAATACAGAACAAATTGCAAATAAACTAGACTGTGCTATTCACTGCCTTTCTATGGAATTTGAAAGCCCTTAGGCAACCTATAAACTATATCGCAACAAAACTCTGTAAGACTAAAGAAATGAAGTATAAAAACGGTTATAATGTAATCAATGTTTTCATTGGTTTGACCAATAGCTTAGACTAAAAGAGGAAGTCAACGTTTAATGATTATTTATAATATTGATAGCCGCTATAATGTTCTTTTTTCATTACTCTTGCAATAAGTAATTAACCTGATGACGTACGATATTAAGTTATAAAATAAATTTGAAACTCATTATTTAAGACTTTCTTTATGTACAAATCTGTGTATGGTTATTTTCTGGAAAAGATTCTTACATATACTTTTCTGATATCATAATATATCTCTCTTCAGTCTAAGTATGGAAGTTTTTATTGTTTCACAATAAAGAGGGAACTTATTTTGGCAGTTATATGTAAATGCAGATTGCAAACTATTGGATATAATATTAAACAATGCAGAAGATACCTTTATAATAGTAATCTACAAACAAAATTTACAACATGGACACAAAGTACATGTATATTTTTAAAATGAATAGCATTAGCATTTTCTTATATTTTTGTCCATCTTAAATTCCTGTGTCTAATGTTACTTCAAAATGTTATTTAACAGATTTGAGCTCAGTTATTTGGAAGAAATTTGGTGTTAATTAACTGATCCGAATAGACTGCTGATAATACTGCATAAATACAGATTCCTTCGTTAATTGGTGACATGCTTTCACCAATAGCCACTTGGCAATATGCAGCAGAAAATAAGTAGTACACTTAATGCATTGCAGGAAAGATTATATTTCAATAGTTGGCTAGGAACATCTGTTTACATGCTATTTTTTATTTTATACATTCGTTATTGTAGCTGATCTAAATACTTTAAGACGCAATATTAAAACAAAAATTGTCTGTCTTTCGCGTTATCGTTTGTCAAATAATAATTGTGGACTGAGTAACTCTTGTAAATAGCTGGTTATTAGATCAAAGAATGATATTATTGAATGTAGTAACGCTTTATTAAGACATCTGATATACTGATATATCGTCTGCACTCATTTTTTAGTAAGTGTGCCAAACCTATCGTTGTTTATTTTAAACGGAGGATAGTCTTAATTATGAAATCAGGATTGGAAACGTTCACCTATTGTTCTCTTGTGAAGTAAGCTATTTGCTACGCATTCATATTAAAAAAAAAGTATGGACATAAATGAGTTTGGCAATAATTTAAACATGCTCCGAAGTCCCTTGACTCTGCTTCGGGCCTAATTGTTTCATATTAATTTTTTTCCAAGATATAGAACACCACTAAAGCTCATATGACATTTTAAATAAGAATTGGCCAATCAGCACCCGAAAGAGTTTTAAGACCGTTCCAAAATGTAACTTATATTAAAACGAAAATCCACAACATTTGAGGCCTGATACTATTCACGAGGACTTTCAGTGTCCCTAGCTCATGGATCAAATTCACATTAAGATTAAAAACCTCAGAATTAATGCAAATCACATTTCCTCATATATGTATATTGATGTCTACAACAGTTCATACATGTTCTGAATGTTTTTCGCCATTTTAAGAACGAACACTTCGGACATCGAGCGAAGTGGGGGTTTTTTTTGCCACACACAGGCGAAATACACGAGAAACAAGCCCCAAAAGTAACTCCCAGACCGCTCTGTCACATCGAGTATACGCTGTTAGCCCCGTTAATAAAAAACCTGACAAAAACTTGCAGAAGGTTTTAAAGCATCTCTGATACTGCTAATGTCGAGTGTTTGCTCTGGCAACAGTATAAATGCTGGAGGTCCTATAAGCGACAAGATAATTGTCTCCACAGGTATTTCGAATTACAGTCGAGATAATGTCGAAATTCTTACATTCAACAATTTTGAAATTCACCAATATGTGAAATGAGTTTGTTTTTTTAAACCTGAAAATAATGGGCGAAAAATGGATATAAGTTACTTATACCCATAACTTCACTTTATTTCTTATAAGGTTCCAAACTCCCGTAACTGTATAACGTGTGTATTGGCAATTCTTTAGATGAAATTTTGAAATTGGTTACAATTTAACGTTTTAAAAGGGACAAAGGTCAAGTACTTCACATATCCTATCTAGGCCACGTGCATAAGATGATATGTAACTTGGAAATAATAACATAGAAAAGGGAATGTTATAGATGAGCAATATTTTGATTTTCAAGACACATTAATATAAGAACCTATTTGTTACATTACCAGTCGTTTCCCTATTGACTGATGTTCATTTAGTATAAGAATTTAGACGTCGCTATGTCACTCTTTGCATAATGATCGGTGGTCATATAAGCCAGCATTGCTAAACAAATATAGATAAGGGCATTGTGGATGGACGACTTACCTATCAAATTGTTAAACCTGTAAAAAATGGAACTATTACAAGTGATCTAATTTGTTAAAGAGGAGTTGCTGCCGATCTAGAAACTGATTGTGATTACTTTTGGTATAAAGCTAATCAAAAATGGCAGTTTCCATGCAAGACGTTCGGCGAACTTTTTACCTTATTTTCTTGGCGCGCTTTTACGAATTTTAATCCATGATTGGTGGACTTGCCCACAACAAGGATAAAGGAGGGTGTTGTGATGGCCGGATTTGTGTTCGGATTTTTTTCTTGGTCTCCTTGAGTGAGACTCCTATGCGGATCAACTGTTGCACTACTAATTATTTCATTGTTTTGTACGTTCATTTCCCGTCGAACCTTCGTTGTAGGGGTAATGATTGTGCTAAACAAAATATCAATGGTTTACAATGTTTAGATAACTACTCAGCTTGTTATATTGCATAATTTGATGTATGTTTGCTAACAGCAAAGCAACCTTCATATATAAATCGTTAAGGTTATAAGTATGTGTTGATATGATTAATTTTTCAACATTTATTCCCATATGATAAATTAAAATAGATACAAGTCTTTCGTACATTACTGTTCACGTTAAAGGTGCAAACAATTCATGCAATTTTAACTTTAAGATGACTTTCACCAATGATGTTATTTTCATTTGATCATAAATTTTAGTAACTTATCTAGCATTCTTATAGGTCGACAACAAAATCATCTTTGTTATCAACAATATCAGTAATAGCAATGCTCCACAGTAAAATCATTATTATAACGTCAAAATCTTCTTTTTTCTTAAAAAGATGAAGGTGTATAGGTTAGAAGGACACTTTCCTTGTTATATGTATGATTATAAATACCCAATGATATTGACCATACCGGATACATCTATCAAGCCAACCAACAGGAATACTGTTTACTTTGGCAACAACCTCGGTCAACAAACAGTTTCCCATCGGGTTGTTTAGATGCACTGCCTCTCATGCCTTTTTTAAAGAAAGATTAAATGCCATGCAATTTGATTCCCATTGAAAAGGTTGGATATAAATACCAAAATATCATATTTCTAAATAAAATATGAGTAATTCAAAAATGTGTTGTATGTGTATGACGGAGCCCATCTCAATGATACAAAACAATAAAACATTGGTTGGAAAACAAAGAAAATAGGTTTGCAAAAAATCCGGATTTGCAAACTTAATCCGGATGGTGTTTTTTTACACTTAATCAATAATTAAGTCTTAAATGTTACAATTACAATATATTTACAAAATATTTTATTAAAAAAATAATAAAAAATGTATGACTTGTATCATTATACATACTATAGAAATGTATCGTTCATATTATATATTACTCATATTTTAAAGAGAAACAATGGCATATTTTAACATATTTTACGGTGATTTAATATGAATGCTTGTGTATTAACAGAATATTTTCATTTGTTGCAGCTAAGTATTTGGAGAAGTGAAACAACAAAGTGCAATAACAATAAGACGTTTGCGCACTGACATTGAGGATAGCAGTAATAAGTCCCCATGAACGAAGCAAAACACTTAATTCCGTGTTTTTGATCTTGGTATAACATAAACAAAGGTTCGAGACTGTCATCATGGTATTTGAGAAATAAAACAATTACCGTGTGTTATTATTTAAAGAAATTTTAAAAACAACTGCACCACCTGCTGTGTATGGAAATTGGTGTAACAATTGTTTGGCCTGTACTTTTGTTTCAAGTTATTTCTTGTTGACGGTTAGACTAGTCTAGTTTAATACTGGTGAAATATGTATGGTTTAAATGGCATTTTCTTTAACTGCAAAACAAACATATTATAATGTAGACTTTTATTATTGAAACATGATCGATTAAACTATAAATATTTACAATTACATGAAACTAATTAACAGGTGAGCGGTTATTTATTAAGAGATATATATGTTTTAAATATGCATCTGATATACAGCATAACATAAGACACAATTAGTTGAAGATTGTAGAATTTTATTATGCAACATGTATCTCATTGAAGACTATTGTTATACAACATGTATGATTCCCACTGACGTATTGTTCGTTGTGAAAAACAGCGTATCTTATTGTAGACTGTTATTATGCAACATGTATGATTCATACTGACGTATTATTCGTTGTGAGAAACAGCGTACCTTATTGTAGACTGTTATTATGCAACATGTATGATTCATATTGACGTATTATTCGTTGTGAGAAACAGCGTACCTTATTGTAGACTGTTATTATGTAACATGTATGATTCATACTGACGTATTATTCGCTGTGAAAAACTACGTAATTTATTGAAGTCTTTTATTATGTATTATGCATATGACGTTTCCGTTTCATTTGCGGTGACGAGCCGAATACAGCAAGTAATTTCCATTTCCTGCGCTACATGCATTGCATAAATGTAATATCCGGAATAATTTAAAACAATAATACCAAATTATTTTAAATTTATTTTCAAGTAAAATTAATACGGAAATGATATCACGTCGATATAAGTAAGAATCACAACATAACCACTATACCTTAAATGAAATTTGTTTTCTTTTAAACGAACGAGCGGGAAAGGATGATTCTGGCAATTCCTGGTGATTTTGGTAAATTGTTCACCAATCGAGGTACATAACACTTCACTTGGTAGTGCGTCTGGCTGTTGATCGTATTGTTTTAGATAGTATGCCCAAAAAATTATAATCAGGTTTGGAAAATATTACATGTGAAATGCTTAAGACAGAGAGCGGACATAAAAATGTAACGGAACAGGCAAAGACACCGGGCAACAAACATGTCACTATATACATGTTATACTAGGCCGGCGACTTTTGCAATATAAATGAACCTGTATAAAGGCTAAAAATGTACATAACATTTGTTGAAAGAAATTTCAGTGCAACATGCAGAAATTCATAACATTGAAATATCAGGGGAATATGAAATCACAAAAACAGGTACAGTAATCAATGCATCAGTGCGAAATAATAACGTCTTTAGCTTTATGTAATAATTTACACAATTTATATCAAACACAAAACCATCGATCACAGCAAGAGCAGTTCTACCTTTCCAATGAAAATTCATGCAGTCATTCTATTCAGCCTTTGACTCACATATAGTTAACTCCAATGTTTAGAAGAAATCCGACCCGGTAACTGTGCGTTTGAAGTTTTGACGAACTTGGTCTCTTTCAATATCGTCATCTATCCCGAACGTGAAGAAAAGTTTCGGTACGATATTGTTGTCCAAAGATGTAAGAGCTTGTGTGAGTGAATCATTGGGTATTTTTCTGAACAAATCAAACCTCAGCCTAGGAGCAGGCAGCATTGGGTACCCCGGAAGCATTGTTTCAGTTTTGCAGTTGTCGGAGAAAAAGAAATGCGGCAGATGCTTTTCTCTCAAGGCGATGCGAATCAAGTCAAGAAAATATAGCAAGGCTTTTTGCACACCGTGTACTTCGAAGTGTGGGTATTTATGACAAAGATACATGATCAGATAGAAGGCCACTTGTTTGAGATAGTATGACTTCAGCACTGTAACTATCTGCGGAGGAGAACGCCCCGAGTCTCTTGCGTCGTCCTTTGTCTTCACAAAACAGGTTTTCATGATTCTGAGCGCAGTCAGAATAATCAGCATTTTCCGATCTGTTCGAGCAACATCTAGGATATTTCGTTCGTATCAAATGGACTTAACATCCCATTTGAGGTCCTGGTCGACAAATTCAAGCGCTTTGTGACTGTCCTCTTCTGCCCATTTGCATATGGCGTGTATCGGGCATTGCAGCAATGCCCCTTCGTACCTAGTGGTTTGGTCACGACGCATCAGAAAGGCAGGGACAAAATCTAAATCAATTTCCCTATTCTTGGATGTTTTAATACCGCCCCATTCGTCGTACGTCACACCCCCTTTTAAATTGATTTTAACGTTGACAGACGGTGGATTCATTTTTCTTCGCAAACCGAATTTTGGCATTTGACTTGTGATTCTGTTGTGATGGTCGATCGCTGTATTGATGTTTTCGATTGCTGTATCAAGCATTGACTAAAAGATTTTAGTGTGAAGATTTTTGGAGCTCAAGTATTTTTTTCCAGGAAATTGGACAAATACGCTTTTAGCGTATAATGTTGGATATCTTCCTCTCAGATAAGCCATATCAACGTCCCGAATTTCCAAAAAGCAATGTCCCTGAATGTTAAAGCCTTCGCTGTTCTTGATTTCCGTTTGTTCAATTTTACTTTCCAACCCATCAAAATGAAACTCAAGCATTGCGTCGAATTCATCGGCTTTTATGACTTTCATTCCCTCTCGCGAGCTACCCTGTCTAACGTACGAGTCGATACGAAGGCCTTTATAGTTCGCTTCTGCCTGACTCCTCAGTTCTGTCAGGAGGAGTTCCATCACTGCGTCAACCACATGTCGCGATTCTGCCCAATCAGCTGGGTCAAAATCGATTTTTCCTAAACGAAACATAATCAACATTAGTTGGTCTTAACTTGGTTTATCCCAGGGATTTAGTTATTTGTCGATATCAAATATACGTTAATAGAAAATGAGGCAAACAATCGCAGTTAATCAAACAAGGATCTCTGAATGGCCGGACCTGTATGCTAACAACTAAATAAAAGCACCGCACCAGTAAACAAGTATTTCACATAGAAAGTAAATATTCTTACTTATACACAATTATTAAAATTATGTAATTTTCAAACATATAATGAAGCATTTTACATGTAAAAGAAGATAGTTTTACCGGCAAAAACGTGTTCACCAGCCCTTCATGAACGTACATATTTGCTATTAAGATAAAAAAAAAACTTACTAGATTTTCCCTTTAAGGCGAAGCCTTCAGTTTGTCCAACCATTGGGAGTCGTTCCACCCATATTCGGTGATTGGTTTCTGCCATTGGTTCTGGTTGTTGCAAACAGGGCTTGCTTCTTGCTGGCTTTGACTGTGTAGCCCTTGCTCAAACAATATCATAAACACATTTATAAACGATGATCCAATACGGCTTAACGACTGATGCTGGTTTATGAAAGGAAGTGAAAAACCATGGTTTACTAGGTGTATTATACGAAATATTTTGTTTATCTCGATGATTGAAATGGTATTGAATGATTTAACATTTCTAGATTCGGACTTGAATAACAAGTAAACTTGGTTTGTAAAGCACATTGCCAATAAACCGACGGTCGTTGGATCAAGTCAAACACCAGGGGCATTTTCACTGCAATTAAAGCTGTTTTAATATATAACGAATACTGTATTGTTATGAGCTTCTAACAGAAAAGGGTTCACAGCATAGACAATCAAACGTGATTTCTACTATTGTTTTGGAAATAAACATGTTAAAGCAAATAAAAGTTTACAACGTTTATACTTAAACAAACATCTAAACAATCAGCCCATTAGTGTTAACAGTTGATGAGTGTTAGCTTATTGCATTCATTCAATGAAGAAAATTATTTCCAATCCATAAGTTTATTTCCATATTTAAGAATCAAAATAATATCAAAATCTGATTTATAAAAGACCCTTCAGGGTTTATAATTATACTGGCATGGACTATTTGGTCATTTTCTATCTTTCAACACTTTAATGTGTTGCTTTGTTTATAAGGTCGATCGGTCCGGATATCACTGTATTTAAAAAAAAGCGTTTAAAATATTGTTAATAAAAAGTGTTTAAACTATATTGAATAGTAATATAAAATAACTGGTACAATATAAGGTCTGACACCACTAAATTACTTCAAGACCCTAATCATCATATACGGGGAGAAGGCCCCGTTTGTATACCTGACATACGACAAGGTTAAAAAATAACGTTTCTTATAAGAAATTACAAGTTGTTGAACGTAACCACTGTGTGTTCATTTAAGTGGTCATATCGAGTACAAAAACAAATAATAAGGGTGAAAATGTTAAAATAACACAAAAGATCCACTGAGCAATTAATTTCGAATAAGTGTCTTTTGGTTTGAAGATAATTCATTATTTTTATTTTTATTATAAAACTCCTTTATTAACATTTATAAAGAAAATGTCCAGGTAAAGCGAGTTTTGCTTTGAATGTTTTTGACAAAAAAAAAGAGATTTCAGATCTCTTTGAAAAAGAAAGTTGGCGTTGGCGTTTGTTACAAAAGCAAGGGCCATTTGGTTGTCCATTCTCACCAAATGTACATCAAAATAATGAGTTCCACAAGTTAAAAAAACACCAAATTATAATATTCCTTGAAAGATCAAACGAGTGTATGACTAATAATTTTGAAGTCATGAGCCACACAAGTTCAAACCGTCCAATGTTTGCTAGTGCAGGGGCCAAAACTATTGTTGTACTATATGACGCGGAAAACAAAACCTAAAGTTTACAACTTCATCGCATGAACAACATTCTCACAATTTCATGACTAGGTGAAATAGTTTTTGAGTTTTGATCGACAATGTCCCAAAATTCCATTTTTTGCTAATTGAAAGGCTATAACTCGAGTATTACTAAGCGGAGCGGGAAAGGATACCCTAGATACACAATTTCATCACCCAAACATCATTTACTTTACCTTTCATGACTCTTGGTCCTATAGTTTTGGATTTTTCCGCAATTCAAGAAATGCCAATGTTTGCTATTCCAATGGCCAGGGGCCGTATTCAATAAGCAACTTTTCTTGATTACATTTAAGATAAGAAACGAAATGTTTTGATTGGCCTATATATTTAGCTGACCAATAGGCTGAATGGAATCACTGAGGCATGTCTAAGGATAAGGGTACGCTCAATATTGAATACTGGCCGAGCGCTCTGGTTTTATTAAGCGCACCGGAAAACAAAATCCCAGGTGCATGATTTCATTAGCCAAAAAACGTTCCTCCAATGTTTTTCGACTCTAGGTGAAAAAGTTTATGGAATATTGAGCTACCACAAGTCTAGAAATGCTACTTTTAGACAAACCAAGGATCATAACTCTGGTTTTAAAAAGTGCAGCGGGAAACGAAACCCCATGTGCACAACTATATCACCCCATTTACAATTAGGCTTCATGACTCTAGGTAATATAGAGTGTTTTTAAGAGACGCAAGTACAGAAGTGCCATTTTTGCCAATTCAAGTTCAAATCTATATGCCTCCACCAACCCCATTTTTAATTCAATGTACTCAGTATAAGTCATAACGTTGTTTGTCTATTTATTGTCCGTATCACAAATATTGGAACACACCCAATGCACTCAGGAAAGAAGATTATTTATATTGATACACTTATGTTTTATCGTTATAAAATACAATAAATCATACCCCTATTTCATCATTGGCCCGTCTGATGTCCTCGCGAGTTACTCCGGTAGACATTGTTGATATAAGTATTAATTTTCATTAAACACTGAATATTGCTGATTATAATGATATGATATCACTGCTGTACTTAACGCTACTATTGCGTTTTTGAAATAGATTTTCAGAAATCGTGACCCAATTGTATTTTTTAAATTCACTGACACATTTTATGTGATAATTTTAGAATACAGTTACACATTTATATTGTAGTTGTACAAATAGTATAACTTTTATATGAACTTTGCAGCCATATTTAAAATCATGCTCAAAGGTCCAATTTAAGAAATGAAAGGTTAAGTGAAAATGTTAGAAATAAAGAATGCTTTCTATTTTGGTCATTAAAATATTTTTGGAGAAACAAAACTAAATGTTCACAACTTTATCGCCTAAACAATATTACCCAAAGAATATATGACTGTAGGTTACACAAATTGTCTTTTTGAGCCACTCAAGCCCACAAATGCATGTTATGCTTATTCAGGGACCATAACTCTAGAACTAGATATATGTGCAGCGGCAAACAAAGCTTCAGGTGCACAACCTTATCACTACAACAATATTCCTCTTAGCTTTCATTTCTTTGGTCATGTAATGTAGGACTTTTAAGCGTCAGACGTCCAGAAATGGCATTTTTTGTTAGTTCAAAGGCCAAAACTCTGGTTTTATGAAATACAACGCGTAACAAAACCCCAGGTGCACGACTTCATTACCTTAATTACGTTACATCAGTGGGTTGTAATACTCTAGGTGAAATATATGGAATTTTGAGCTACCATAAGTCCAAAACTGAATATTCAAGGAAGTAACTTTGGTTTTATTAAATGCAGCAGGAAACGAATTCTACATGTATCAGCCCATTAACATTCCTCAAAGGCTTTATGATTTTAGATAATTTAGTGAGTTTTAAGGGACACAAGTATATAAGTGCCAATATTTGCTACATCAAGAGTTATAATTCCTGATGTTCTAAGTGCAGCAGGAAACGATACCCTAGGTTCACAACGTAATGACCTAAAAAACAGTCCACCAAAGTTTCTTAACTGTAGTGAAATAGTTTTAGTATTTTGAGCGACACAATTTAACAAGCGAACGCACGACACACGTACGCTCTGATGGACAAAGACACATCAATATGCCTCCACCACCACCATTTTTGTATTCAATGTATTCAATATAAGTTATAACGTTTTTTGTCTAGTCAATGTCCGTAAAAAGTATTGGAACACACCCAATTCACTAAGGATTCAATTATGTTATATCGTCATCATATACAATAAATCATACCGTTATTTCATCATTGGCCCGTATGATGTCCTCGCAATTTACTCCGGTAGACATTGTTGAAATAATAGTCAATTTTCATCAAACACTGAATATTGATAATTATGCTTTATACAGCCGACATCCAATAATATTGACGTATTATACCATTGCTATATTTATCGCCGTTATTACGTTTTTGAATGATATTTTTAGAAATCGAAACTCGACTATATTTTTAAAAAACCGATACATTTTGTGTTATATTTTTAGAGAAAAAATGACACATTTATATTGTATTTACTTTTTTACAAAATAAAATCACAAGTATATCAACATTACATCGATATGTACAAAAGTTGCTTTAAGGCTCAATTTTGAAAATGATAGGTTAAATGGACAGGTTATAAATAAAGAATTGATTCCAATTTACGCGTCTGTCGTATTGGTGCGCGGGTTAAAGTCAAACAAGTGTCAACTATAAATATATTAAAACTAATATTCCGTCCCGTCCATCAGCTGAAGGCCCTAGTGCATTGTGAAACAAAAGGGTACCATGCATATCTACTATTTATAAAGTGTACTTGTCCCGTTAGTTAGAAATAAAGCAATCATGTATGATAAACTTGTATCTTGAAGACTATATACTGTATATATTAATTGATAGCACAATGTGTTGCCTTCGAGACTTGCTACTGGCCTAAATCGTTCTGAAATAGTAAAATGGTAAAAATATCTGTTTTGTCCATTTGAGAGACATAGCGGATATTTGCTGTTTTCAGTGTAAGATCGTGGTCACAGAAAAAGTATTTTCACGAGAGGTGTTAACACGAGATAAGAGAAACTGACACACTCATTCATTAAACTCAGTTGGTGATATGAATGAAATATTTCTTGAATATTTTTTCTGACAATAAAAACTCATAAACTACTTTTCTATCGCTGTTTGTTCTTTTTAATCATAATGTGTTCTTGCTAATGTCCATATCTACGGTTTAAACCTAATTGCTCTACCTCGTTTTCTTTCTATTGTTGTTTATTTCCAGTTGGTTATTATTCTCTGGCGTTCTGAATGTTGTTTACATAATTATTTTCATAATATTGCTGCATTTAAGACAATAACAAACATGTATACTCTACCTGTACTTTTTCAAGACAAGGGACGCAAATCTAACAAAAATGGAAAAAGTAGTCTCGAGTTGTCTGCTGTAAAAATAATCAGAGTGAAAGGATCAAGTAATCATTCACAAATAATTTCTATTCTTTCAGCAATATGCATGAAATAAACTAAAAACATGTGCCTAGTGAGGCTAGAACCCACGACCTTCGATAATGCTCTTTAACAAGTACAATATTTTTTCAATGTTAATATATAAGGGATATACTGACGATTGCGATTTCAATTAAGTTTGTTAAGAGCACGTGATGTCCACCTAACAGTTTGATTGGTTCCCCTACTAGTTTAAAGAAAGTGAAGAAAGACCGCGAAACAAATAATTGCTATGCGTGTCGTTTACACGAAACAATTGACTTAACCAAAAAATGAATTCAGTTTCCTAGCAAGTTACATAAATACCTTTATGTCCCATAATATGTTGTTTATGTAATATACAAGGCTCAGTTATGAATCTAATATCCCTAGCTAGTAATAAATATATATCAGCTTTTCATCATTGATTCGGGTTTTTTTCATCGCGAGTAATTCCTTTTGACATCTTTGAATTTAACTTCTTTATAGTTAATCACAATCAGAATTATTAATTTGTAATCTGCCTTAGAAAGATAGATTGAATTATTGAAAGCGAGTGTTCAAAATGTAAAAGTGACACACTTATTCAAAATCAATACATACACAAGTATAACAAACATCAATTTTGACAGATCAACCTTTTACTACTAACTAAAAAATGCATTTATGGAAAATATTAATTACTTATAACACGATTGTAACTGTGTATTTAATAACAGAAAAAACAAAAATATTAAATGATTAGTAAATGCTTAAAAATTTACTGGGGTTAACTATAGTCTCATAAGGTAGAAATACCATATTTTATGCTCATTTCTTTCAAATTAAACGTGGTATCATAAGAATCATTGTTTTTGACATGTTTTCATTTGTTTTGGAATATCAAAACAATACTATAAATTGTTGTAAATCATGTTTGGGAGTAAGTGTGCATCTTTAAGAGGTTTCTTAAGGGCTAGTAAAAACAGTTCTATCTAAACAACATTTGTATTGTTACAAACTTTATACAATATTTTCATATTAACATAATGATTTGAATTATAATGAATTGCTATAACTGAATGTAATTGTAAACGCAAATTGTACTTCTCATCAACAAGTTTTTTAGTAGTATATTATGTTAATCATCATTAACATAAAATTCCATAAAAAAAACTTCTAATGAGGTAATATCAGAAAATAACAGGCAGTCATTCATCTTAGTGCCGAACGTTAAAACGTTGTTTGTTTAGCTGCAGCACGCCGTACATAAGATAACGACAATGCCTAGAAGTAATCAGATCCTGACACTGTGCTTTTGAAGTCCTGATGAACTCGTGCCCTCTCATGATCGTGATAATCACTGTCACCTCCTGTTGAAAAGCCCAAATTAGGTATGAGGTGTTTCTCCAGTGAAAACAATGCTTGTATAAGAGAATCGTTTGGTATTTTTCTGAATAGATCAAACCTCAGCTTTGGACCAGGCAGCAGTGGGTATCCCGGCAGCATTGTTTCAATTACGTTGTTATCCGAGAAAAATAAGTGAGGCAGGTGCTTTTCCTTCAGAGCGACGCGTATGGCGTCTATGAAATACATCAGCGCTTTTTGCACACCGTCTACTACGAAATGTGGGTATTTGTGGCAGAGATAGTTGAGAAGGTAGAAGGCCAACTGTTTGAGGTGGTAGGACTTCAGCACTGTAACAATCTGTGGAGGTGCGCAACCCGATTCTTTCGCATACTTTTTCGTTTTTACAAAATAAGTTTTCAAGATTCTGAGCGCGGTCAGAATATACAGTTTCCTTTCATCTTCACGAGCTACATCTAGTATGTGTTTCTCGTACCCTGTTGATTTGACATCCCAAATGCGGGTTTGATCTGCAATTTCGAGCGCTTTCAAGCTGTTTTCTTCTGCCCACTTGCACACCGCATGTATCGGACATTTTAGAAGTTCACCTTCATAGCTGGTAGTTTGATCATGTCGTAGCAAAAAGGCAGGAACAAAATCTAAGTCCATGTCTTTGTCTTTAAGCGGTCCAATGTCGAAAACTTGTTCAGCCGCTTTAAATGTTATAGCCAAATTGATTGAGGGAGGATTCATTTTTCTTTTCAAAGCAAACTTGCATTTTTTCATTTCTAATATATCGTGAATTTTTATCTCTGTATTCATTTTCTCTACAGCCGAATCTACCATTGATTCGAAAATCTGCACGTGAAGATGTTTGGAGCTTAGGAAGATTTTTCCTTCCTTTTCTATAAATACTCCTTTCTTATACAACTTTGCGTAATTTTTTCTCAATAATTCGATTGTTACATCACGCAGTTCCAAATAGCAATGACCCGGAATGAACATCCGTTTATCCCCATCTATGACATATATTTGTTTAATACGATCGTCGAGCCCGTCAAAGTGGAATTCAAGCATTACGTCAAATTCGTCAGCTTTGACAACTTTCAATCCCTCTCGAGAGCTACCCTGTCGAACGTACCAGTTGATAACGAGACCTTCATATTTTTTAGCCTGACTGCGCAGTTCTATCTGAAGTAAGTCCATTACCAAATCGACTACTACCCGAGACTCAAACCAGTCCATATTATCAACGTCTATGTCTCCTGAAATAGGTTTAATTTGGTTTCAGATGATATTTGCAAAGC
This sequence comes from Mya arenaria, assembly GCF_026914265.1. Classification (NCBI taxonomy): domain Eukaryota; kingdom Metazoa; phylum Mollusca; class Bivalvia; order Myida; family Myidae; genus Mya; species Mya arenaria. The sequence continues at coordinate 15,738,351 of NC_069124.1, read as the reverse complement.
TAAATCGAAAATATACAATAAAAAAAACGCTAAAGATCATTAAACGCAAATTTCAAAACAGCATTTGTACGTTTTAAACTTTTATTTCCCGGATCATAAAATTTCTTTCGGTATTGAAAAATAAGCGCTAAAGATTAAGTTCCAAATGTTAAAAAGATAGATGAAATTCCTATTTCAACATTTTTGAGTGAAAAGCCCTTGGGTTATATGAGTTTTGTTATGTGTAATGCGTTTCTGATCTCGAGTTGCTCGACTAAGGTAACGAGGCAGTTTTTGCCTTCTTGTAATTTTTTTAAAGGGGCACAAACATTTTAATGCAAATATTGTCAATACGCAGGTATTATTGGATTTCTTTTGGTAAAGCCTTACTTTTTTTTATCTGTACACAAATCATTTCTCTTACAACTTGTTTGATCCTTAAACTGTTGAACACTTACCTTACAAAACGTTAGATATTCCTCTAAAGTGTTTATTCTATCTGCATGAATATTAAAGTTTTATCAACTCCTTTACATCGCACATGACTTTAATACAGGAAAACACTTTGTATAGATCACAGTTTAATGTCATTATAACTTCATCCTTAAAACATCGGATTATCGCCCAGAAATGGTTACTTACCAACAAATGAGGAAGCCTTGAGCTTCACCTCCCAATCCGGGTTGTTTCTTCCGTAAATCGTGATGGGCTCTTGCCATTGGTTTTGGTATCTACCAACAGGTGTTTTCCTATAGCCTTGGACTCTACCTCGCACTATGTCTGTGACATATCCCTCTTGATCTTTTGCAAAGAGAAATCCCTCTTGACCCGTGGCTGCGATATATCCCTCTCTCCCCTTGGTTTCGGGAAACACCTTTTGCGCCGACTCTAAATTTCTATCAAGCACGATGTGTGTTCTAAGGGCATCCTTTGAAAAGAGTATTATGTGTTAATTTTAAAATTCATTTGACAAAAAGGTACACAAAATTATCTTGGATACGATTGTCTTAAATGTTGCAAAATACACGTAGTTTCTTTATAATAATACAGTGCTCATGATCACAGAAAATTATCTTTTCACACGTATCTGTGACACTCGTAAAAATAGTTCTTTTTGTGATCACTTGGCGAAGACCTTGAATATCACATTGAAAACTTAAAAAAAAAATAAGAACGAAAGGCCGTTGGCTGTGGCACGGACACCACACGGTCACGGACACTACATACTGGTTTTGCATCAGTATTTTGACTATCACTGACAGAAAAAAATATGTGAATAGTTTAATGAAATGAATATTCAAAGATGTTCTTTAAACACGGTAATATTTTTTTCAAGATGAAACATTTGATAGTCTTAAATAATTACGGTAGTATGTAGTATACATAGTGCGTCACGGACACTACTGATTTTGGTGATGTTTAAACAAGATTGACAATTTATATTTACATTAATTGTATATACACTACCCATCTTTTTCTTTTGCACATACTCTTACTTTTTTTTCAAATAACTTTCCTACACAGAAATGTTCATCTCGAACAATCTGATGTTATTGATAGATCTATAGGTATTTTTGAATGAAAATATCTCGTTTTTTCAAATGCAACAGCATAAGGTTTTTTAGCATATGGGAAGAACAATTACAAATACAATGAATCAAGTTATAACATCACATCAATTTTAACAAAAAATGCATAAAAACTTGTGATATATTTACGTTTAACATCAAAAACAATATACGACTTAAAATACTGTGAACATGGCGATATGTCATTATAAACACTGGAAACCGTACAATAACGAGTAAAACATAGATTGAAGGATATTATAAGATAACATGGATTACGGTTATTTACCTCTAAAAATTGATTCGCCTTCTTGATGTCTTTATAGGTTACACCAGACATCTTTATAGGACTGCTGTATGCACCCTAGGAAACCTGAATATTGACATGAAAAGTGTTAACATGCAATTATTGTTATATCGCATACTTTCCTTTAATCGTTTGTGGTTTAAAAAAACGGTTGAGCAAGTTTAGAATAATAATTCGATGAAAGTATATTCACGTTTATTGTTAAAGTAAATGTAGGCCTGGATTAAACTTTTATAGAACGAGTTAAATATAATTAAAAGGCTAAAATCTGAACGGAAGTTATATATGTACGAACATAAAACTGGCGTTATTTTGTCGATGTTGGTTTTTACCCAAATTTGGTGTACATAATCAGAAAATTATTCGAATGTTATACTCTCTTACAAAATAAACAATTTACTAAAATAAATTGAGCATTTACCAAACGTTTTCCAAAATTCAGTTATTCAGACTGGCAAATTAAGCGCAATATATTGTTTCAAACGGATATCTACGTTATCCTGTTTCCCACATCTACTTTTTGCTGTCAATCAGGACACGAAGACGAGACACAGCGAAGTTTATTTCGCATCTTACTCCTCGGAATGTTCATATAAACAAGACATTTTGACGATAATTATTACCCAGGTATTTTGTAAATTTGGCATCTCTATGCATCATGTGCACACGGTGACTAGTAATACTAGATTGTGCCAATGTTCGTGTTTTCTTTGTTGATATGCATTGATCAATCCAAACTGTTCAGGCCCAGTGCAAGTGTATATGTACATTCATTAATACAATGAAAACATTTGGAAATATCAAAAAAGGTCATTGTGTTTAATGTGTTAACATAGTATACTATCTCTATTGAACTCATATTCTGATATGCTATGTACATTATACATGGATATAATACATGATGATTTCAGACATAAAACATTGCATAAAATGCATTAAAAGAAATCATGCTTTTACCCCCTGTTCAACACTTCTGCCATTTAAAGTACCAATAAACACATCTTTTATGCAATGTAATGTAAACCTTACTGACAAAAATACCTAGCGCAGGTTTACGGACTGGGCGTGAGGACTAAGTATGCTACATAAAGGATTCACTTCGGTCCATATTAATCATCCTCAAACTTTGTAGTTTGTATCTACTGTAGTAAGGCCACACCAAATTGATAACTTGTTTATCGGATTTTTTCCAAAAAATAATGGGGCGAGGGAGCGAAATAATAATAAAAATATTTGTTTTGCACTTAGCAAAAAAGAGGAGCGAGCGAAGAGCGAACAAATATATATAGTCATTTAACTCACTGTTGCTCACATTTTATTCACTTATTAACTAAACAATGATATTGTAAACAGTACAAGGATAACATTCAGTGAAAAAATGATAACACTAAAAGATAATTCTATACAAATATTAGTTTTGAGATCAAACAAATGCTATTTGAGATCAAGCAAATGTATTTCCTTAAAATATTTAATAAATGAAAGAACTCAAAACCACAGTTTTCCAGTTTTTTAAACCTTTTTGAATTTTTTTTTCAAAAAACCCTATACCCGGTAGATGCATGGCTAAGTTAAAGCCTGGACTCAAGCACCAATGGCCACAGCCACCTGCTTGCCCAATGGTATATCCAAATCTATTAACTAGGTTTTCCACTTTTCCTTAGGACAACTTGGTTAAAAATAAGTCTCTATTAAAATACACTGTCATGTCTCATGTCATGGAAATGACTAGACAAGGTGACTTAACTCACAAAATAAATATAGGCATTTGCAATCAAATATAAACTACAGCTATCACTCTTGCAATGACTACACGATTGGCCTTGGTAGCCATCTTAGTTCTGGAAGAGATTTTACAAAAATCCTACACCGTATTGTAAACCATTTCAGCACCAAATATGTCATAGAAAATTCCAGTCAGCGCCAGATTGATTCTAGGCTTTCTCAGAATTTAACGCCTATCTTTTTTAAACTTGCAGATTAACCTTAATTTTTTAGATATCTTGTTCAAATTTAGACAAGTAATACAAATACAAAAGACACTTTTACTTCTTTTGTACGGCAACTACTGATTGCGTTTTTATATAGCAAACATATTTCAAGAAAATACAAGAATATGCAATATTTTTTCATCGACAAAAACCAATCTGCATAAATATTTAACACTTGAACGATTTCCATATATAGTTTAAATACACACATGAACATCCAAAAAATCTACAAACATTTCTTCGCAACACAAAGTGTGATTAATACCTTTTTTTCCAATCACACATTCTGACACCATTTACTTTATCCTTTTTGACTAATATTTAAAAAATATACACAATCCGGCTTGTTTAATGTTTTTTTTTTGTGAATGGTAAAACTTATTGGATTGCATGAAGCACATAGGAATGTCAGTCAGGTTAATTTTTAGCGTCATCCTACTGTCCATGAACATTGACTCATCGGCGATCAAGGCCTCCACCAGCACGGCCTCCACCATGAGCACGCCCTCGATGCCTCATAGGGACAGGAATTTCATGATCCGCTGCATTGGAGGAATCTGAAATTTTAATAAGCAATATTACCGGGTATACATAAATGTGCATTGTAGTATAATGTAGTATGCATTACTGAAACAGTTTGATGATAACACAAGAAACGTAGTGCTTTTTTTGGCCAAACTTTATTTTTCTTTTACTGTACATGCATAGTATATGCATTAAATAAATACCACTCTGATCTTATACAAAAAATACATCATATTTGCTAACAACAAAGAAGTTAAAATACAGACCTGAAGTTTTTAACTTGACAGGTGTAGTAGGTATAGATGACCGATTGGAAACTGTCTTTTCAATGTAACGGTCATCCGAATTCCCGTCAAACATGTCCGAACCAAATTCAAACTTTGGATAATCACTGTCATTCTAGATGAAATTCAACAATTCTTGCCCAGTATATATACGTTTACTTTAAGTTGAAGCCAAATTAAAACAAACACATTTGTCCAAAATTTAATCAAATTTAAAATGGTGGTAGAATTGACATTTGTTCACGTAATTTTCAAGAATCAGGATGTGAAATAATCATGTTGCCAACTTAGTCTCGATCATCTAGAGTGGTGGTGTTAGTAGTTTATACTCCGGGTCCCGGCGTGAGCACATTGAAGGGTCCCGGAGTGACAGTTCAACCACCCACACCTATCCTGGGCGGTGAACCAGTACTAGGTGCCTTCACTACTGCAAGGAACTGCCAGCTTCTGTACATGCCAGGGGCAGTGGTACAGTGCGAATGGTCGTAGAAAGGATTTCATAACCAATCACAACAGAAGTGACCTGGTCCGCCCGGGAATCGAACCCGGGTTGTCCGATTAACAGTCCAACGCTCTACCGACTGAGCTAACCGGGCGGATCATCTAGACGCTTGTATCTGGGTATATATCGTTCACATTCGGAGCTCCTCGGCCATTTTTTCCAAAAACAACCTCGGATTTATTTGGACGGTTTACATACTCAAAAAGTGGTACGTTTAAGTCCGCTGCAAATAGATCGGGTAGTAATCTTATTTAGCAGTTAAACTTTGACTTAACTCTGTTTGCAATAAAACACTTCACTGGCAATCAATTTAAACTGAGATCAATAGATACAACTCTTAAACTCTTCATTTAATGAATGATATTATTCAAAAATTTACGAACTACTTCAACTGATGTACCGGCATACATCCGAGGTTATTTTCGATAAAATGGAGGAGTTCCGAATGTATCGTTTATTGACTCTTATTAGAGCGGCTGCATGATTGAGACTAGCCGGTGCTTACACGGTAAAAGGCTACATTCTACTAAACAAATTAGCGCTCGTAAAAAATAACTGTTTTTTAGATGGTGCAGGCGCAAGAGAGGAAAAAAAAATGCTTTTCTGAAGATATAGGTGCGGAAAATCCGATGAACAAGTTATTAATTTGGTGTGGCCTAATACGAAATTGGTTTGCCAACAGATGATTACAAACATTCCATAGTCTAAAACAATATTACAGAATTTAAATTTGTGTTTTCATTTCACTCCTAGAAATATAAGGCATATGAACTAACATCATTATTACATCTATATGGAGTATGTTGTGACCCAGCATTCCATTGTAAGAACAAATGCAATGGCTGAGAAAAACTGCTAACCTTTGTGCAGTTTCGTGACACATTGTCAATATTCATATCCTTATTGTACATGCATGGTTGTTGATTTCAGACGTTCTATATTTCGCATACAGTATACATAAGATTGTATTGGCATTATTTCTTTAAGGTATTGAAAACAAGCTTTCTAGGCTTAGTGCCATTAAACCGGGTATATGTTTCAAGTTTTGCTACTGAGCTTGTTTCTGTATTTTGTGCATAAATTATATTAGTCGCAATCAGTGTAACTGCAATTATGACCGATATTTCACGGCTTCTTTAACGATATTGTTCATTCATAAAGTAATTAAAACATGTTAAATATAATGAACTAAGACATACCTTTCTGCATAATACGTGTATGTTTTATTTAGATTGTAACTCGCATACCTTCTTTGACCTAGGGAAGTTACTTAAAAGAAACTCTTACCGAGAAATACAACTGTACTGGTTAGCTACCCCATTTCGGCCGGAAACGGAGGTTTTTCCTATGTTACTTTTGACACAAGATAGCTACGTATTACGATAAAACTTTACACTCAGACAGGTTGGCTCTTCCGACAAAAACTGTGTAATTTGTTCTTAAGAATAGATAGGGATTCCGAATATTCCCACGTGCAAAGTACCCCTATAATTTCGCTAAAATAAGCACCCTACTGTACCAATTAATCGCACACCCCATAAATTCGCTGTTCTTAGGTTGTTTCACATATATTTCTCTCTAAACTATTTGTATAATTTAACACCGGTTTTATACTTTATAGTGACAGATGAATAATGTCGTCCGATAGTGCAAGGCATAATGAAAAATAAAAAATCCTTACAGGGTCTCATGCAAATGAGCGCGCGCGTGATGACGTAATCCCCGCATTCAACTTACAAGGTCAGAAGTGTAAACAATGTTTATTTTGGGTCGAATTCCACATACTACATTTGAACGCAAAAAAAACAGCCGATATATATCAAAAATGATGCCGCAATGAAACGCCAGACTGATTTGTGTAAAATATTTCGTTTTGACTGGTTTTAACTGGGTGGGTGAAAAAGTGGTACGGGCGAATAATAAGGTCGCTAATGCTAACCAGTAGAGTATTGTTACCATGTGTATATTCGTCAACTGATTTTGTTAAATTAACAAACCCACGTAACTCATGGTAAACACAGTCAGTATGACCTTGATCTTAGACGATACGATTGATGCACGTGAAACGTCCACTTGGTATGTGGTACACATGTGGGAAATTATTTTCAATTAATAAAAACCAAGAAAAAGTTACAGCTCACAGGTGCTCGTCAAATTGCCTGGATACAGTAATATGTATTAAAAATAATTATAAATTTTTTTTGGTCAAGATAGTGAATATGTGTCATTTTTAAAAATATTCCACAATTTTTCATGAAAAGGTTAGTATATATATATATAAGGTGAATAAACATGTGCAAAATGTCATTCCCGGTGGCCATATTTACAAGCCGGCTGTTTCCTTTTTTACCTTTTTTTCTTGACTTTACCTGCGTGGGTTCGAACCCCACTTAAACCAAAATTCTTTTTATGCCCAAATTGTATGTTTTCAATATGATAGGGTAAAGTAATGATAAAATAAGTGTTTTAGATGCATTACCGGGAAATCTAATTATTGGTCCAAAAACATGAGCGAGTCACTTGATACGCTTTTTTCATGTCAATGTTCCCAAAGGCTCATTATATTATCAATCATTGGTATTTACAAATGAAATCCCTTTGTATGCACTTACATAAACGTTACATTAATATAGATATAGGTGCTTTCCTAAGACTAAAACAATTAATTTTACCTGAGATTTTACTTGAAATTATTAATTGTATTGTAAGTTACTCTTCTTTAGCTGTATCTTACTGCATGTACATAATGCTCATCGCCAGCTATATCAATGAAATAACTATTGTATTTTGTATACTGTACTCATGGGCTTCTGCCTTCTGTATATGTTTTCCACAATACATCAACCAATGTATCAAACTTACAGAAACGTATATTACCATGCACGCTCAATGTTTACCCTCAAATGGAACGAAAACCCCAAACAGCATAAGCCATGTAAAAATTGAGTTTTAGAAACTAAAATACTTGCATGAACAGCACGTGCAATTTGGCTCAACTAATTATGGGGCATTACTTTATTTCTGTTTATTCATGTTCAAATTTAACGCTTTTTTCTGTGATTATCATTAAGATATGATTTGTTTAACCTGCTACTGTTTAACACAGTGGAATGTCATTTATTCATAATTGTAATACATTTGATATTTATGCCACTCTATTTATACCATGTGATGTTTAACATATATGGCTTATTAATCATTTATTTCTACAATGCTTAGACTATTCATTTCACGCGTTTCGTAAGTATAGCGTGAAATATTTGTCTTGGCGGAATGATAGTATTTTAATACAGTAGTGGTCGGTCTTGCACGAGGAGTTCGTGCTATATTGGTATATTAGCGTGTAGAGTCATTTTACCGGTCGACTTCACTCAGTTCACTTCGTAACCTAAATTTCTAGTTTTGAGGTCGTGCAGCCATGGAAGAAAATAACATTTTATCTAATTTAGAAAACATTATTACAAATAAATTGGATGCTTTTGAAAAGCGTATTTCGGACAGGCAACACGTTTCTCAATCTCAGCTTTCTTCGATACAAGAGAATCTCGCCCAGCACGAGTCTTTTTCTTTCCGGCGGAAAGGAAACGAAGAACAGCATAAGGTCAACGCGAAAGTTCTTGGCAAATTGAAAGAAGCTGACGGCTATCTCCAGGACTCCTTCAGTAACCACTCCGCGGAACCCGTGGCCGAGGCGCACAGGAAAATTTCAGAGGGTATGGACATTTTATCTCATAGACAAAAATGATTAAGCTTGCGGATTCCTCTGATAGTGGATGGAAAGTTGTCAAAGAGTATGAGGCTTACCCTCTTGCAGAAGACTCGGATGACGAGAAGAAAATCTGCAGGGCCCAGATGAAAGCGGACCGGAAGTTGCGTCAAGAGCGGCAGTCACGTGGTCGGCGTTTCACGCCGTATCACGGAGTTCCTTCATCGGACAACGTCGACGTGAGAAGCAGGACAACTTCTACGATACCTGTGGTCGGTGGTGGCGGTACGCAGACGAGGCGTCCAGGCCTCTGCTTCCGGTGCAGGCGTTCGAGACATTGGCGGGCGGAATGTAAGGTTGTGGTGCCTGACGTGGGTGCACTATTAAAAAAGGAAAATAAGATAAGTAGATCTTTGTTGAATTCCGTTGTAGAAAATTTCAGAGAATTGAAAAAAGTAAATTCAGTTGATTCACCGGTTGGTAGGTAAAATATTTGCTATACACATTGGAAGGAAGCGGGTGCAAACGAGAGTATATTTTAGATGTCGTGAGGGATGGGTACAAATTACCTTTTCGAGAGATTCTTAAATCTGTCTTTTTAAATAATAACAAATCTGCATTAGACAATGTATCGTTCGTGACCAATGAAATCGAAACACAACTGAAAAAAGGTTGTATAACGAGGTTAGCGAATTTCCTTTTGTGATAAATCCGTTGACAGTTGCATTTGGCAAGAAAGGTAAGCCACGGTTAGTGCTTGATTGTCGCCATATAAACCCAGAGCTTTTCAAGTATAAATGTTGTTTTGAAGATCAGTCAGTTGCTAAAGGAATGTTCTTTAAGGGAGATTACTTGTTTGCATTTGATATTCGCAGTGCTTATCACCATATCATGATTTTTCATGAACATAAAACTTTTATAGGATTCTGTTGGAACGGAAAATTCTACGTCTATAACGTGCTTGCTTACGGGATATCAACTGCAGGATTCATATTTACTAAAGTTCTGAGAGTTCTGATTACAAAATGGAGAAGTTTAGGCCATAACATTGTGGTGCAACAACTTACGATGATGCAGTTTTTGCATCAAACTTCTTTTATTGAGATCTAGTAAGTTTTGGGGTTTTGATTGCGGAGGACAAATGTCATTGGGAGCCGTGTCAGTCTATTACGTGGCTTGGTTTCGTTTGGAACACGTTAGAAGGTACGTTTGTTGTAAGCATTGAGCGTGATGAGAGCATGCTGGATCTTTTGAGTGATTTGATTGCAAAACTCGCAAGTGGCAAGACAACTTTTCAAGTACGTTTAACCGCACGTCTTATTGGTCAGTTGATATCAATGCAAAGTGTTATAAAGAGATTAAATTGTGGCAAGTTAGAGCCCGATAACACGATCGAGGTGCCTGTTGTAAGCGATCAAGCAGTCGTCTTTTGTGACGCCAGTGGAGCTGGTTTTGGTGGTTATATTGAAGGCATTAACGACAGCGTCGTGGTAGGTTGTTGGTCTGAAACTGAGAGAGGTTTAAGCTCGATTTGTAAGAGAGCTTGAGGCTGTATATAGAGTTTTACATAGCAGTTGGCTGCCTGGAAGGGCGTGAGACCATTGTGAATTCAGACAATAAAAATGTACCTAGCATTTTGAAGGTTGGCAGTAAAATGCCTTATTTGCATGATATTGCCTTGAATGTTGACAATGTATGTAACACGCACAATATTACACTCGTCCCAAAGTGGGTACCTCGGGAAAACAATACTGAAGATGATTTTCTGAGTAGGTGTACGGAAAGTGATGACTGGTCTATTAAGCAATTTGTTTTTAATGACTTAGAACGTGTATGGGGACCGCATACATGTGATCGTTTTGCATGCAGCTACAATGCTAAATGTGCCAAATTTAATTCAAAGTACTGGTGTCCGGGTACTACGTCTGTTGACGCTTTCAGTGTACAATGGTCGGGAGAGAACAATTGGCTAGTTCCTCCACCGAGATTGATCAATAACTGCATTATTAAGATAAAGAAAGAACAGTGTAAAGCAAAATTGTTAGTTCCTATGTGAAAATCTGCTCCGTATTGGCCAATATGTTTGCAGAGTGCCAGCGAAAAGGCCGGTTTTGTACATGATCGTATTGTTTTTCAGCCTGGTCGTCTCTCAAGGCGGGGACGCGGAAGGAACGGGATTTTTGACGGCAGGCCGCTAAAATTTGGATTTGTGGCTTTGAGATTTATGTAACTCATGTATGTTTATGTTTCGCAGGCCTAAACCTGAGAGAGGGTATCCAGAACGAGTTAAGCACCAGTGGATTGAATGGTGACGTATTCGGCAATCTGTCGGACAAGATGGCGAACTTGGCGGGTTCAAGGAGTGACAATACGAACATCAAGTATACGAGTTATTTTTATAAGTGGAAGCATTTCATTACATAAAAAGGGAGGTAACGCAATTCCAGCTTCACCAATTCACGTTGCCTTATATTTGACTGAATTAATCGACAAACGCATTTCTAGTTCTGTAATAAGTGCAACTGTGTACAGCATTAAATGGGCACATTCACTCAGGAGTTTACCGGATCCTTCTGCTAGTTCATTTGTGACAAACCTGCTCGAAACTGCAAAAAGAACCCTTTCAAAACCGACACAACGGAAGGATCCCATTTTAACTGACACGTTAATAAGTTTGTGTAACAATTATTCTAGCACTACAGATGTTTACATTCTACGTGATTTATGTATGATTGTTTTAGCGTTTAATGGATTTTTGCGTTTTGATGAATTGATTCATTTGCATAAAGTTTTACGATTATTATGTTCTATTGTTTCCGGAGTAATGGACAACCTGGTTTCACTATGTATGGAAATAATAACAACACTTGTTTGAATTGAAATAAGGGCATTTATTCTAGAATGCCGGAAGTTTAAAGTTATTTTTCCATATCTGGACAGCTAAAAAACCGCCATAATGTAAGAACAAATATGAAATATAAAAACAAAAGGAATAAGAAAAGAAAAATAAAATAAATTTAAAAGTGAGGTGAGCCAATAATGTCTTACGTTGTAGGGTAGGAGGAGAGGAGGAGGTGGTTTTCCAAATTTTTTTAGCGTGGTTCTGCTTTGAATCTGAACGAAGAGTGATGGAATAGGAGTGCCTTGATTGGCTGATATTAGACACGTGGTTTAAAGTTTCGGTCACATGATTTAAGACGATAAGACAATTGGCTCTGACGTCATTGGTCTAAATATACATCTTATTAATATCAAACAAAGACATAAATACTTTTATATGTTTATAAAATTCATTTATGTTCTATTGTTTCCGGAGTAATGGACAACCTGGTTTCACTATGTATGGAAATAATAACAACACTTGTTTGAATTGAAATAAGGGCATTTATTCTAGAATGCCGGAAGTTTAAAGTTATTTTTCCATATCTGGACAGCTAAAAAACCGCCACAAGGAACGACCGTATTATTTCACGATAGCTATAAGGGGAAGCAAGACCAGTATCGCAGGGGTGATAAAGTAGATATTGCTATGGGTTCTATAGCGGCTTGTCCATACACTTTGTTACAAAGGTATTTTAGCGCAGCAAATTTGTCTAGTCTGAAAATAGTTTTCTTTTTCGGCCTATCAATAGATCGAAAGATAAATGCAAACTCATTTCAAAGAATAAGTCACTGAGTTACACGAGAACTCGTGAGTGTCTTTTGGCTAGATTGAGAGAAGTGGTTGGGGATTCGAACATAGGTTTGCACTCTTTGCGTGCAGGTGGCGCCACGTGCGCGGCGAATGCCGGTGTTAATGATCGTTGTTGGAAACGTCATGGTCGCTGGAAGAGCGAAAATAGTATGGAAAGATATGTCTGTGACTCCTTGTAGAGGAGGTTGCAAGTGTCTAAATCTTAAGCTTTGTAGTTTTTTAAAGATTAATTTAAGAGTAATGATTCGAAATTCGTCATTTGTTTTTGCAAAACATATTATCCTTTTGATAAGCTATTCTTTTCACCTCATTGTTCAAGTCCGCTCTTTTCGTATTCTAAACAACTCGTCTGGTATTGCACATTTGTGTTGTTGTTTTTATGGTAAAAACGAAGTAAAGCAAAGACTATTCATTTCACGCGTTTCGTTAGTATATTTGTCTTGGCGAAATGATAGTATTTTAATACAGTAGTGGTCGGTCTTGCACGAGGATTTCGTGCTATATTGGTATATTAGCGTGTAGAGTCATTCTACCAGTCGACTTCACTCAGTTCACTTCGTAACCTAAATTTTCACTTCAATATTTTTAGTGATTTTGTTTCACTGTTTTATATCCATATTTGAAACCAGACAAATGAATGAGGTTCGACATTCATACTTTGTGGATCGACACTTGGCAAACGAACACAGGTTTCCAGAGTTAACCGTCTCTGGTTTTGCCTGGCCGGTCGGTTGCACTGCATAGGACTTTATTAGCCAGTGAATTTTATTGTGTTGTGCTCTACATGTGCTCGTTTTATACTTACTTAACCTGGCTGCACGACATCATCTAATAAACAACTCGTCTGGTATTGCACATTTGTGTTGTTGTTTTTATGGTAAAAACGAAGTATAGCAAAAACCCAATGTTACTGAGTGACACTCGATAAAAAGCGGCCTAAACGCGAAGTAATACGCGGCTGAATCCACATGATTCTGACAAAAAAGAGAGAAAAAACAGTCAAAGTTGCAGTGTGCGTACTTGACTATATAATCCTGAAGCTGTCCATTTTCCGATACTAAATAAAGCACCTCAAAACGCCAAGATTGCACCATGGTTTTCCGAGGGGGCACGTCCCCCCTCAAAAGCACAATAATGAATCCACATGAAAAGAGGGCTAGTTACGCCCAAGGCGGTCTGTTAAAGTTTCGTATCTATTACACGATGTTCTGTTCATAATAATAAGAATTAGTTCAATGGTATGATGTCATTAAAAATGATCTTGTTGAAATCCATCTCATTTTCAAGCTCAATATCGTATTTCACGTTCATTTGTATTTTGTGTTGCCTTCTTTGGAACTATTGTCCCCTTCTGTATGAAGATATATACGGTGGCATATAACTGCCGTAAGATAACTTTTTAAAAATGCACTCGTACTCCCAAATAAGATTAAGCATAATTAATACAATTGTTTTAATATACCAAAAAGGTTTAATAAATGTCGAAAACAATGGTTTTTATGAAGAATATTGTATTTTTTTAAAGAAAGGTGCAGATAATATGGTATTCCTACCTTATGAGACGAGTAGTAGTTTAATAGTTTAAAGTTTATCACTCAAAAGCTATGCTTGTTATGCATGTGTATGTGTGGATTTTGAATAAGAGTGCCCCTTTAAAAGTTCGCGAATGTTTTCGTGTAAGCCATTTGATTTTCGTGATAATTATCTAGCTATCTAGTTAATATTCGCAAAACCTTTTCGGTAAGATAAATATCGTAAGACCAAAAACTGGCTTTAAATTGCCCAGAACTGCCACTTGTTACCTATTTTAGCTGTACAACATTAACATGTTAACTAGTTTAAAAGTAAGATAATTACTTGTTATCGGATTTATAAATAGATTAAGTGGTTAACACGAAACAGTCTCCGAACGTTATCAGGTTATCTTACGGCAGCAATATGCCACAATAGATTTCATAACATGGTTTGGATCTTATATTATGCTAAAATACTCATAGATCCAACTCTTTCTTTAAAGGTTGGTATCCCTTCAATTTCATGAGTTTTAAATTCGGGTTGGTTTGCACTACATGTAAATTTACGACTTTAAAGGGACTATACACCAGATTGGCACCAAAAATGTTTTTTCAGTAACGAATTTCAGGAAAATTATTTAATAAAATGTTTTACTCTTTGATATCATAATTGTAAAAAGAAAATGTAAAAACAAATCGATTCGGAGACCGGGTTCGAATCGGGGTCGCCAAAATTGCAGTTCAGTGTTATATCCACTGTGCTACGGGGCTTATCTTACATGAAGGGAATATTTAAGATATGTACCTTATTTGCCAATATCACGTGATAACATCGACTAGCCAATCACGCATAAGAATCAATTCTACTATGTATACATACCTAGTTATCTTTTTATGAAAACTACGAAAAAGCTGCGAAAAATTATTTAATTGTAAATTATGTGGTACTTCAGTTCGTTAGTTTCAATGCATTGTACACATCGATACCAAAGATATGTCAGTTTTCGACAATTTTTTTCGCTATTTCATCATACGGTGTATAGCCCCTTTAACGTCGCCTAAATAAACGAATCCCTTTTTACATTGGGAAGAAATAAGCCCCATTTACGCGTTTCATTTCCAACAGTTGTTTTATATGTCTTGTATATTACTAAACAAATCTTCATTAATTTTTTTTTAACTTGAATTTACAAATCCATTAACTATTACATAATTGATTGATTGTTAACGATATTTATTCGAACGCTTGCTAACTGCATTTGTTCTGTTTATATGTCATCATGATAAGTATATGATCCAAGTCATCATGTTATCAATTGAGACCGTTCTCACATTCTAACAAAATATGTCCCAGATGTTTAGAACTAGAAGAAACCAATATAATCTAAATCATCGCCAATAAACTGGCTATCAACTATTCTCATTTACTGCAATTAAAGCAGGTTTATTGAAGAGGCAGATTTACGGATCTTATCTTTGCATATATATGGGATACATCATCTACATGGGTTAACAATTTGTCAGATTCCGCCGATATCCACCGGGCTGCTATCACAAAGGGTCTTTGTATTGACTGAGTGGCAACAGCCGATTGCCTGTGTGTGTAAGCAATTCGTTTAAAAATATCTGACATTGTTGCAAAAAAGTATATATATATATATGATTTGATTCGAAAACTGTAATAAACTAAAAATATAGCTGAAATTAAGGTACTTTGAATTGCATTAAACCCCTATGTGTGTGTACTTATCTTCGTACAAAGACAGTTCTAATATATTTCTATCTTTACAACATGATTTTCGTTTTTTGAATATCAATTTTATTGCCATTATACTATGTCGTATGTTTCCATTTGCTCTTTCTGTGTAAAAGGTAATACTTTCACTTTGCTGAACACCTGCATTATTGAGAAATGTGTATTGCATGCTCAGAAATGATTTCAATGCGCTCAGAAAGGTATATTACATGCTCAGAAATGAATATTACGTGCTCATAAAGGTATTATACATGCTCTGAAATGAATAATAAATACCAAGCAAGGTTAATGCATGCACATAAATAAATAGTTCATGATTAGAAATGAATGGTACATGGCCAGAAATTAATATTTCATGCTCAGAAAGGTATATTTCATGCTCAGAAAAGGAATATTTCATGCTCAGAAAGGAACATTTCATGCTCAGAAAGGTATATTACATGCTCAGAAAAGTGTATTACATGCTCAGAATTGAATATTACATTGGCGTTATAGAGTGCCAAGGGCCGACCTATTAGTATATGCATATTTACTCGTATTTCACGTCCTTTTGAAAGCAGATAATAATATAAATATTTTTTAGAAACTCGTCCCCACCGAATTGATAAAACTTTTTTTGCAATTTACATTTTTTATTACCTTATGGTGAAATGATTAACATTGTCATAATGATATTTGTAAGAAGATATTATGACATCAATATGCTAAACTTCAAGTCTGAAAACAAATAGCTATGACACAAACATACGATTTTAAAGTTAAGGTAAAAATAGAAATAGAATAAAACATATGTTTGTATCTCAGAACGAAAAAGTACAAGTATTCTCCACTTAACCTATCATTTGTAAAGAACATTTTTCCGAACTCTTTCTTTGAATACTTCGAACATCTGTTGGCCTATACAAATAGGTGATGTTCAGAAAAGCATGTAAAACTAATATATAAACTAATGATATACAGATTTAGTTAGCGTTAGTGATGTTTTTATTATTCATATCCCAGTGAAGTTCCGCTTTTGTTTTGTTGAAGACACATACAGGTAGTTGTGTAGAAATGACAAGGTTTTATGTGAGTCTAAGGCCTAACTTCATTAGTGTTAACATGGGAGGGCGAAGGTTATGTCAGTGATAAGGTTATGGCACCTGGCACGAGAAACAGTGTCTCCCGGAGCGTTTACAGTGCCACTTATCATACGGCTTAATGTATGCACGAGAAATGAAAAACTGCAGGATTAACCATTAAACAACGCTTGAATATTTATGCAGATTATTTATGAGCTGCAATAAAACGGATCTATAAAACTGTCGAATCAATGTGAACCATATGTGAATAAACTGTATTATTAAGTCCTTACAGACTTGTATAAAAGTGTAACATTACGATATCAAAAGCTATTAAGATATCTAGAGAAAGTGCTTTTAAAAAAAATCAAATCCATGAAATTGTAAAGTAAAAAGTACAAGTGCGGAATACGGACTAAAATACAAAATGGCTATAAGGTCACATTTGATTCCGTTTGTTCTGGTGCTGGTGTCCATGCTAACAATGCCAAAGGGAGAAAGGGAGCCCCCAACAGAACAACGACTACATCTCTTCCTTCTTCAGGTACATCCTATAGTTTTAGGTCTTAGGCCCTGACCATAGGTGACATTATTGGTCAGGGATGGTTAATAGACGTTAATCAATGACGAGTCCTAAATTCTTGTATTAAAACGATGCAGTTAGTTTTGAAACATTTGGTTTTAAACCATTTATCTTCTACCATTACAGCGCAACTCTTACAACAAGTTGGTGATGCCAGAGGGCTATACGATCAACGGAACGGCGGACAGCAAGTTGACCGTGAAACTGGGGATGAGGCTTTCACAGTTACTCGATGTGGTGAGTAATTGATATATTGTGTACAATTATGGTCGTATGTGGTCATACAAAATCTAAACTAGGACAGGCACCTGACCTCAAATCTCGGTTCGATGCTCTCACGGCTACAATATGTGGTAATTTGTGGATATATGGCGTACAATAATGGTCAAATGTGGTCATAAAAAATCTAAATTAGGACCGGCACCTGACCGCAACGTTGCGCATAAGGCTTTAACAGCTTATTGAGGATGTTTTAATCGTTTTAAAATGTGTGTTTGTTAATATTAGTACGTTATTTTTCCCATGGGTAGTAGTAATAGTACGCAAATCTTGACAAAATGTGTTAAAAGGCACGATTTCAAAAATGCAATTTATTTGAATTTTAAAGATTCAAACTTTTAAAGACAAGTGGAAATACATGAATCTGTTCATCGCTATACATGTCAATAGCTGCGACTTGTTTAGCATTTTAACATTTTATTTTAAGTTCTTACAACACTAAAATACATCTGTGAACAGGCATAAAAATCTTGACATGTGTACCTTTCAAACATAAAACAAGAACATACTTTTATCCAAATCAATCAACTGTTTTGTTATTGGATATTCCCAAATACCTAAATAGAAATTGTCGAATAGCTAAATATCATTTTCAAGATTTAACATCCGTTTAGTTACAATAATCATGCCAGGGGCGTACCTAAAGCATTTTAAAATGTACGCCCATACACTTGAGAGCGGTAAAAAAGTAAAGGTATTTCTATATTCTGGTCCCCCTATGATATATGGGATTGGAGCGGGACCGATATCCCCTGACGTGGGACTTTTTACTGGCCATTTCGCGGGAACCTTAATTCAGTGTACGCCTGGGCGTACAGGAGTATGCAAAGGTGCACCCCTGCATGCATACTTAAAAAACGAATTAATATCTCAACCAATTAACCGATAAAAAACTTTAGAAAATGTTGTATGTAACCGTTTTTCAGTGCCATACTTTCAGTGCCATACTTTCAGTGTTTTACGGTTGCTACTAGAATTAACTTGCGAAATTCCTGGATAGAACTTTCCAACCGTTGTGAATCCCATGAGTACAGACGAGAGATAATTAAAATTGCAGAAATAATACCTTCGTGGCGTCAGGAGTTCGTTGATGTCTTTGCAAGGAGAAGATTAAGGAACAACTAGAAACACATATGTCTTGTGCTCTTCCACCTGTTAACGAGATTTTTGCACTTGGATATAAAATTAAGAACAATCGCATAGAAATGTTTATGTATGTATTTAGAAATAAAAGAAAAACACAGCCTTATTTATTTATTCATATATTTATTTATTTATTTATTTATTTATTTATTTGTTTGTTTGTTTGTTTGTTTGTTTGTTTGTTTGTTTGTTTGTTTGTTTGTTTGTTTATTTATTTATTTATCGAAAAATTCTAGCCAAGCGGGAATCCTTACCTTCAATATAAAGAAATCGGTCCTTAAATTAAGTTCGAGCCTACGAGGAATCCGAGCCAATCGAATTCGAGCCAACAGGGTTCGACTGCCTTCGTTACATAAACTGTTGTATTTCACGGGTTTTCGTACGTTTTCAGTTGGTAATTCGCGATAATACATCTGTTTACAGGCATAATAACTCTTTGGTTGTTGGATATTCGCAAATAACCAAATATAAATGGTCAAGTAGCTAAATACCATTATCAAATTTTAACTACCATGTAGTTTTTTTAATCCCAACTGGCAACGAGCACGTAGTTGAATATTCAAATTACCTAGATATCAACTAGCAGATGGTTTGATTTTTAAATCTCCAACTACCAGCTACCAACTACCTCCTAAGTACCGTCAATCTATATATTGAAAATAGACAAACGACCATTTGATAACTGTGATGTCTATCGGACTTGATTGTATTTTAACTACCGCTAGTCCAGGGGCGTACCTAGGCATACTCCAGTACGCCGAGACGTACAAATGAGTTAAGGTTCCCGCGCAAAGGCCAATAAATAAGTCTCCTGTCAGGGGATATTGGTCCAACCCCATATATCATATTAAGACCAGAATATAGAAATACCCTTACTTTTTCACCGCTCTCAAGTGTACAGCTGTACATTTCAAAATGCTTCAGGTACGCCCCTGGCTACCGAAATACTTTTTTGTCTATATATTACATGTAACATAACCGAGCATGTGATAAACATTTCGGAGCATGTATCATACAGTTCCCAGCATGCAACATACATTTATGAGCATAAAACATACCTGTCTGAGTATGTGATATAATTGTGCGGTGATATACATTTCTTAGCTTGTAGCATACCCTTTTCAGCATGTAACACACATGTCCGTACATATAAACTACGTTTCTGAGCATATTATTTACTTTTCTGAGCAAATAACATATATTTCTGTGCAATTAATGTTGTTTTCTGAGCATACAATATACATTTCTGAGCATGTCATGTTATTTTCTGAGCATATAATATACATTTCTGAGCACATAATATACTTTTCTGAGCATGTAATAAATATTTCTGAGCATGTTATATAAATTTCGAAGCAGGTACTTTAGGCTTCTAAGCATGTACTATTCATTTCTGAGCATGTAATATATATTTCTGTGAATGTAATATACCTTTTTGAGCATGTACTATTATCCGTACATGATATATACTTTTCGTAGCGTGCTATATTCATTTCTGAGCATGTAATATACTTTTATGAGCATGCCATATTTATTTCTCAGCATGCATGCATATCTCAAGAATGCATGTGTCTTATCAGCACAGGTATAATTCAACAACGAACGTAATATTTGAATACATGTGGATCAACCCTCATGTATTTCGAACAATTATAAATTGCAACAGATGAAATAGCTGTTTTCTGATAGTCGGAATGAGGGTGTATTGTATATTTTCTGCTAAGAAATTTTGGCGGATGATAAACGATATATGCTAGAAAACATCACGTGTGATAAGATAGTGAATGGATCTGATAGACGAGCATATTCTTTGTAATAGACACAATCCTCCCTTGGTGAAAAGGGCAGATAACAGCCCGGGAGTTCTTTGATAGCATGAATGCGGTGGTTTTGTCTTCGCTTTAAATAGAGCGGGGAATGGGCCTTACCTAGGATCCCTGGCTGGGGTACGGGGGCATTTGGTGGGGATTTTACCGTCTGTTCGTGGTTTCAATTGACTGGTGCATAACTAATATGTTGATAAAAGAGTCGATATGTTTTCTATTTGTATGTGATATAATTCACTCAAAATGAAATAACTAAATAATCGCATACATTTAACAACAGCAAAAAAGCGTTAACGTTTAACAGTACATCAAACATCGTAAAAATATAAAGATTAAAAACATATATTGACATGTTAAGGGAATTATCCCTGCTGTTGCCATGAATCAGGATAGCTTCATGGTTTAGCAATATTTCATCCATCCCTGATACAAATATTTGAGGACCCTTAAGTTGATTTATCCAGATATTTTCAATTGATCAATGGACACAGCTTGTTGCCAATGACTTTCAAACAAGTTAGACTACGAGTATGTTTTTTTTCTGGTTGTCACGTTTTTTGTTTGCAATATAGAGAGCTGTTTCCACAATTATCGCCTTCGAGGTAGGAAATATTTTATAAAATGAAGAGTTTCACTTTTTTCGCACCAGGTCTGAAAATTAGACTCAGGATATTAAGTGAATATTGCCCTTTGACTTTTTGTCCTCAATTTGCCTACTTGTTTCTCTGAAATGCACTTGGTCAATAAGAACACAGCCATGACTAAGCGAAAAACCACGCGCTTTAAATAAATCAAATAAACATCCAAAAACCGGTAATGAATATTGAATAAACATTCAAATGGTTGAAAAAGAAGATGCACGACTCAGATCCCTGGTAATTAAGAAATGAAGAAGAATGTGAAACAGTACGCTCTTCCACATTGACGATTCTGATTTTTTTTATCTAGATTTACAAAACCAACAAGTTTTATGTCAAATAAAATTAAATTTAAAAATTTATATGATTACATGAACATTGTCATTTCTGTAAGGTAAAACACTTCACTGCAGCAAGCATAAATCAGGAACCTACTGTTAGTGCGACTGTTATTTGCTATCTAGTTCAACGCTTTAAAGTTATCGGCGACTCATTTCCCGGATCGTGAAAATATCGAATGATATATTAATGATGGGTGAAATATTCTTGTGTTGTGAGTTTCTAATAGTATTCGAGGCCTGATGCTAGCGTGTTCTGTCCACATTTATGCCTTGTCTAATTTCAACGTCGAATCGGGCAACCGTAAAATCACATTAAAGTCAGAATGGTAGACACTTACACGAGATGAGCAACATCCTAATAAGATTCCAACAGACAAACAGGTTGCTCTGCCAGTTTTAATGATATTTTAATGGCTAGAAAGATATTCCAGAAAGTTTTCATTTAATTAGCTGTTTTTATTTATTCGCCGATGTAATCTGCAGACTTCCATGAAACCTAATAAACATCTATTTGTGCAACTTTGTGATTTCAATAATCTCCGGTCGGAAATTTTCAGATTTCAGTGTACTTCTATTTCCACTTGTTTAATATAGGAGGCTCAAAACAAGTGAGTTTATTTTCTTTCTTTATTTGTTTTCAGTCCGAGAAAAACCAGATACTTACAACGAATCTTTGGCTTCGACATGTAAGTCCGACAATAAGATATAATGTATATGTTAGAGCTACTATTTCTTGTGGTATTTAAATAATATACAATGTACTTTAGGTTTTTGACAGTATCAATATTGTAATACCAGTAAATTCATATAAATTTACTGTGTAATTATGAATGGCGCAAGGATCAAAGTAACAAAAACACACAAGGCAACATACACTGAGTTCATTCTAATTTTGCAACACCTCTTCATGTAAATGTCGACAATGGTGCTATTTTTTCCTCAAGGAATGGGTGGATATCCGTCTTCGTTGGGACCCGCAGTTGTTCGGCGGTATCGTGAGCACCTTTATTCCCTCCTCAGAACTCTGGAGGCCCGACATCACCCTATATAACAAGTAGGGCTTGATGTTTAATGTAATTGCTTGTCCCTCAGGGAGATTGAGTACGTTCATCAGCCTTAAATACCGCTTAAGCCGTCGACAGAGTCAGCGTTAAATATATATATATATATAGATAGATATCAATGAAATGTTACAATTAAGACGAGACGGTTCTCTCGATAAGGATGGCTCAATCTAATGCAATGCATTCGCATATTTCGTTTATTGCGTTTTCTGGTAAACATTTTTAGATTAAATCCCTTTTCAGTTACTTAAAATCTTAAATTGCATTTGACTTCTTTTTAATACTACAAACGTATTCTTAAATAAAGGCGTTCAATTCATATTCGTTTTATATCAAGGAACAAAGAAATGCATTTATTTTTCTTAACCATATTTCCTTTCTTACAACCAGTGCTGATGGTGACTTTGTGGTGACATTGCTCACGAAGGCCAAGGTCTTTTATACCGGCCTGATAGTCTGGGAGCCCCCGGCCATCTACAAGACGTACTGTCCTATCAACGTCGAATATTTCCCGTTCGATCAACAGGAATGCTTCATGAAGTTCAGTTCATGGACATTTGATGGACATCAGGTACATACACATACACAAAGTCTTATTTTGCTGAATCAATAATGCTATATGAATAAGTTGGAAAGATCAGCAATTGCGAATATTACCATACAACATTCCATGACTATTCTTAATTTTATTAGAGTTGCCAACAAAGCTCTATACCTGCGTTCATTACAATGCTCATGTCTAGATTTATGCAGATAATCCATCAATCATCAAGAATCATTGATAACGTTTTGTTATCAATTTTCTCGACTGAATATCACAATAATATCTTTCTTAATGTATGTACTAGATAATGTGTACATGGTAATTGACGGCTGATTTAAAGAAGAACACATTCATGAGTATCAGACTAAGTTAATTCAGCTCGATTGTGAAGACATCTCGAATGAGATTCCGTGTCCTGGGTAGAAAGCAAACCGATAATTTCTGAGATGTGAAAGAGAAACGTAGTCTTAGTGTTAATAGAACCAACAACATCTTTTGATCATGACTGATTTCTATATTGCTTGGTATTTCACTGGACGTTAAAGAATTTCCAATTGGTCCAAAACGGGTAACTTGTATCTAAACCGTGTGGCCGCCTCGCACTTATTGTTGAGTAGTTTTGAGCTCACCATGAATACGATATGTTGGCCTCTCAGTAAGGACAGTTTTACTGAAAATGAAAATGAAATGAAAATGGACTGGAGCGTGATTCATATCAGCTCATACCTATCTTCGCCACATGTTAACTCCTATTCTTTTTTTCTTCAGATCGATCTTCAGCATGTGCAGGCGGAGAAAGGAGTGTGGGTCGGCGACCAGCTGGTGATCAGGAACGGTGTGGACCTATGCGACTATTATCAGAACGTTGAGTGGGATATCATTAACGTCACTGCAAGGCGAAAGGAAAAGTTCTACCCCTGTTGTCCGGAGCCCTACCCGGATATTACCTTCAACATCACAATTCGCCGGAGAACGTTGTTTTATACGATTAATTTGATTATGCCCTGTGTCGCCATATCCTGTATGACTGTTCTTGTGTTTTACCTGCCTAGTGATTCCGGTGAAAAAATCACACTGTCTATCTCCATTTTGCTGGCATTGACCGTTTTTTTCTTGCTCTTGTCTGATATCAATCCGCCAACATCAATTGTCATTCCCTTAATAGGAAAATATCTGATGTTTACAATGATAGTAGTGACGTTGTCTATATTTCTGACGGTCTACACACTAAGTGTACATTTCCGATCACCGGCCACACACAGAATGTCACCTTGGGTGAAGTGGATGTTTATTGATACAATTCCAAAGATAATTTTCATGAAACGACCTCCGCAACAAACAATGAATAGAAGATGTATAAGAACTGAACATGGCACTGAAATTAGAGAAACACCGACGGGAACACCACCTTTACGTGAAAGACATGACACAATGGACTCCAACAAAACTCAGCCAAATTATGAGAACCTTCGAAGGCGTGCTGGGGAATCATCTGTCGGCATCTACCCTCCAGAACTAAGGGAGTCGTTGAAAGCGGTGAACTATATTGCTGATCATTTACATGATCAAGACGTGGAAATATCGGTTAGACTTATATTCAATTTATCTATTTTGAAAGTCCTGTAAATACCCTCTCTGTTTTCTTCATATAAATATATATATATAAACTTTGACTAAACATGAATAAAAAGATCCGTTAGAATGTGATTGCTGAACGGTTAACAATTCTTTGTCAATAATTGTCAGAATCAATACAAGCATAAGCAAGTTTTCAGTAACTATAAGCTGAACTTTTAACTATCGACACCCTTTTTTACAATATATGGATAATGTCATAACAAAATAAGCATTAGCAATTTCAGTAAATATTAATTGAACTTAACTTATCAACACTTTTTGTTTTTGTTTTGATTTGTTTTACAATATTTTGAATGATTTCTTTTGTAATGCAGGAGGAGAGGGACTGGAATTACGTTGCCATGGTTTTAGATCGTATATTCCTGATATTCTTCACGACCGCGTCCTTCCTTGGAACCACCAGCATCTTCCTGCTACCTCCCACACTGTATGATTCTGCAGTGGCGCTCACAAAAGACAACGTCAACTGTTCGCGTTGATAAGTGACCGGATATGTTTGGGAATCGGTTGAATTGTAAATTTTTATAATGTTTCACTTAACAGCGTAAATGAGTGATCTGAGTTAATATGGCCATCGGTCAAAGAACAGTTACACTTTTGCATAAATAACTTTATTCAAGGTAAGGTTTTTTATGCACAGTGATTATGTAAAGTATATATAGAATATGTCATGAATCTGAGCACCATTGTAATATGAAACAGATCAAGATGTGTTTTTTAATTATTTTGGATATATTCTCTTGGAAGATATCGCATGCAGTTGTTGTGTTTTGTTAATGAAAAAAATATAAATAAAGATAATACTGTTTGTTATTATTTCACATGAAAAAGGTATCGACTATATTAACCTTGAAACATTGTTTTGCTTGATGGAAATAAAACTGCATGAAATGTTAAGTCGTTTAAATGAACATTTGGGTATATATCAGTGTATAGACCATTCATATCAAAGCTTCACATTGAACATCCGTGCTTTGTAAATGCTGTTCAAGCGGCCACATGGCAACAGCAGGTCCTCAAATTAGCATACGAATATTATGAATTCTTCAAGGCAGTAAAACTATATTGGTAACATCTGTGGGCTGTATTTTATTACAACTTTTCCTGACATGTTTATTATTTCATTGGCATGTAAAAATGCTCCGATAACTCCGTTGATATCAATATATTTTCTCGGAGCAAACATAATAATACTCCCAATTCCTGTTTTATTTTTTGGAAAAACAAACTGATCACTTAATAAACTAGCATCTGTTTTATGTTTATAACAGCTTATTTGCAAAGCCCTCTTGTTTTAAGTGGTATTCAAAGCGAGTCAACATGTTCTGTGAAAATATGTGCCTAGAAATGTTTGTATGTATGATATATATGTGCTACAAATCCTCGTAAAACTTTGTAATAGCCACTTAAGGCGTTGGGGTTGAACTGACATCTATAAAAAAGGAAAGGTATTTATCAGAAATTCAGCTGTTTCTAATGAAATGGTTAGCCCGGATTTGTGAGTATATAATGCTACACTAGTCAATTTAGGATGAAATGTCATTGAACAATTAACACGTTGGAAAACTTAACCAATCGTGTTGCTAGCTCTATATTTGGTCATATAACAATCTACACGGACTAAATAAATACTCACTTAAGAATTTAAGCAGAAGTTAATGACTACATGTACTCCTTAAGTAATGCTAAATGTGCGCTTAAAGCAATTATGTTGACCGTAGCTAAACTTTACTTAATACATGCATATACATTTGTCTTAGCAGAAAAAGAAAACGCGTTTTTATGTGAATAATAGAAACTTTTTTTCTTCCCTCCTAAATTGTTCATCAATGTTGTAATTAATTGCTAGGAATTATTGTTTTTGTGTAGTCTTAAACGTCTGTAATATCTGTCAATGCACATTTGGAAAAGTATGCACTGCAAAAAAGACTTATATACAAACGGCAATAACATTAAAATGACTTTCGTTAAATAGTGCTTTGAAATAAATAGGTCTGAACATGTTGATAAACATGTAAATTATTAACTATATATTGTGGTCGTTCAAAAAATCATTTGACAGCGGAAATATGCGACGCTTATTTTCGCGTGTCTGCACGATAAACCTTTCTACCACCTACCCGTAAATATGGTCGTAACTTGATTATAAGCATCATGTTCCAATGTCATAATTGACAGCGAAGTGAGCAATAATATCCGTACCAGCTCTCTTTGAACACCCCTTCTGGCGTCTGATAGCAATTCTCAATATGCTGTCGCACTGACAGCTACACAAACCGCTGAACAATATCGTTAATATGAGCAAAATAAATCTTGACAGAGAACTGTAATATCTTAAGTGATGATGATGTACTAAAAGATAAACTGACAGTGGTCTTACGGATTGTGCGATTGAATACCAAACACCATTTAACGAATAATAAGATCTGAGAATGAACATTCCTGGATTTACATACTTAACATTGTTGCATTTTCTGGGCAGGGACGTGTAATTAATATTCTTCTCTAGAAACAGGGATTTGTTCAGATCTGATTGCGTTCGGTTGTCTGAAACTGACAAGGAAGCCTGCAGTCGATGTTTGAATGCATTTGAAATGACTCCGGAGTTACTACCATCGCTCTTTATTATCTTAATTGTTCTGAGGAATGCCTTTGGAATTATTACAGACGAACAACGGCTTCATCACGAAATTATGCAGGTTAGTACCTTTATCTTGATTTTTATCAAGAACAGATGATTAAACACGTTTGCAAGATGATAGTGCTGGTTGTGTTCCTCTCTTCTCTTATCAAGTATATAAATAGTAAATTCGATTATACGTCTTTGTTGCATCATAAAGCTTACGCTTGGTATAAGAATTGTTTACGATTAATCATAGATACATGTACATGCACAATGTTACAGAAACGGCATTTCAGTAAGCTGATAAAACCTCCAGGGGAAGGTGACAACAATACATTGACCGTCAAAATTGCTATGAGACTCTCTGAGCTTCTGTATGTAGTAAGTATGAAAATTTCGAATTGTCAAATCAGACTCAAAATGAAACAGGGAAACCTAATTAAAAACCAAATTATCAGTGTGAATTTCTCAAAATTGCTCAAAACATCTACATTATTCGTATAGAACAATAGATGCGAGTTATGTTCCAGTAAAAAGTAATACTTGGATTTTTGCCCAGTTTCGTCATTCCTTACTTGATGTGAAATAGACTAGTGCAGTTAAGATATGGTTTTTAAAAACTCGACAAGAAGTGGTTATACCTGCAAATCAGTAAATGATTAACGCCGCAGTTACACTCATAGATTCCTTGCATATTATAACGATGTCATTACTTCCCCATTTCAGTCTGAAAGAAACCAAATTGTTACAACGAAAATGTGGTTGAGGCATGTAAGTACATATTTATGATAAAAAGGAGTTTTATTTATTTTATTTCTTTATTTGCAAATTTGATGTCTAATTAAATTACTAACATTTATAAAGCAATAATGAAGTCCTCTCAGTTTGGAACACACACTGCTCAATTGTTCTGTAGCAATACCAACTCAACGACGCACTCTTTAACAGGAGTGGTACGATGTTCGAATGAAGTGGGACCCTACAGACTTTGGGAATATCACCTATACACACTTCCCCATCGAGGATATGTGGCGACCAGACATTGTTCTTTACAACAAGTAACTAACTTTTCTCATGTTAAGCAACTATTAGTACAAAATTAATGTTACAGCATTAAAATCATACGAATGCCTAACTGCATAACGCAGTAGAAATTAGCAGACCCTGTTCAATCTAGTTTTCAGTGAACTGATGATTACTGATTGATATATTTACTAATTTACCTTTACCTGCATTTTTCAGTGCTGATGGCGATTTTGAGGTTACCCTTCTCATAAAAGCGTACGTTATGTACACAGGCATGGTTATATGGGAGCCACCAGCCATTTACAAGAGTTATTGTCCAATAAATGTCGAGTACTTTCCGTTTGATGAGCAGGAATGCTTCTTCAAGTTCAGCTCATGGGCGTATGATGGTATTGAGGTATAATGGCTAGTGATGTTTGTTTGTAAAATACGCTCAGGGAACACATCGTATGTGCCACTGCTACTTACAAGCGCACATCAGGCATGACTAAGAAACATGTTGTCTTAGTTTTACGCTATGAACGATGATAAAGTAACGACGTGGACATGTATCTGTTGAGTAATGCACTTATTGATAAACAGTCTTAATCAAGCCTATTCTTCTAATCTCATACGTAGAAATGTAATGCATGTCAATATAGCGTAATCGAGTACATGTATATATTTCACCAAACAATTTAATCGAAAATTTAAAATAAATGTGTAATACTTAAAAGCGATTAAATATGAACTATTTGACGCCAAAATTGAACCAACATTAGTTAACGTAAACAGTGCTGTTTTGTGAAATGTTTAAAAGGGCCTTTTTCTTTGTCAAGTAAAGCACCAATTGGTAGGCATATACTAAAATAATGCATGTGAATCCGGTGCCGATCGAAACAGACCAACCTTCTGGTACAATGCGTCACCATTTACTCGACAATCCCTACCGGATAAACAAAGTTTTTTTGTTTTTATCTTTGTTTGTTTTACACTATTCATTGACAGTAATGATACGTGCAACCCTCAAAACGCTCTGGCCATGGCAACTAAAGAAACTAAATTTATAAAAAATGCATGACATTTTTCATAATAAAGAAGCTCATGTATAGTACGTTGTTACGGTTCGACTCTGCTCCATAATGAAAATGTACTGTACCTGTTGAATTTTACGCGTTTTTTTATTTTACTCTTGTTTATTGTTTTTGTTAAAGTGTATAAAAACTAAATATTATTTATGAAATATGTGTTACGCGGCGTTGATCTAAGTGCCAATACAAGAGCATGTTGAATGTTTGGCTTCTGAAAATGTCCTTTTACACTATTTTGTAAGACTAATAGTAATACAACTGCAGCACGCTGTATGTGTCGTTGTTATAAAGACTTTAGCAAATACGAGGTCATAAATTTATGAGACTTTTTGATATTATGTTGCGGCTCATCGTTTTTTTTCGCGATACTTTAAGTTTGATTTTGCCTAAAGTATGTTCATCAGTATTGCAAAGTTTGCTTATTTCTATTTTTGTCACAAGACAAAAAAAACAACGTAAAACACTGATGCAATTAAATGTTTTTTTGTAGATCCATTTATTTGAGTAAAAACAATGTTAAATATTTCATGTGTTCAACTAGAGCTATTTTATCTTTAGGTGGACCTCCGCCATGTCTGGGAAGAGGAAAGGGGAATCATTGAAAACAATCAAACAAAAATTCCAATGGGTGTTGACCTGTGTGATTACAGTCAAAACTTCGAGTGGGATATCATCAACGTTACCGCTACAAGGAAAGTAAAGTTCTATCCCTGTTGCCCAAACATGCCTTATCCTGATATAACGTTCTGGATTACAATACGTCGCAAAACTTTGTTCTATACAGTTAACTTGATAATGCCTATTGTTGCCATTTCAACACTGACTGCTCTTGTGTTTTATTTACCGAGTGAATCTGGCGAGAAGATAACCTTGTCAATCTCTATTCTTCTAGCACTAACTGTGTTCTTTTTGCTTCTATCTGATATCAATCCTCCAACGTCATTGGTGATACCATTGATCGGTAAATATTTGCTCTTCACTATGATCGTTGTGACAATGTCTATATTTCTGACAGTGTACACATTGAGTGTTCATTTTCGCTCCCCTGCAACTCATAAGATGACGGCATGGACGAGGAAACTCTTTATTGAAATACTTCCTCAAGTTTTGTGCATGAAAAGACCTGATCAGGAAGATGTAAAGCTGTGTAACCTTATGGATGAAATTGTAAGCGAGGGGACCGAAAACAAGAAAAATACGGCGAGATTCCTGTTACGGCAACATTACAGAGATGTTGAAAACCTAAACAGCGGTGAAGCCAAATTTCGCAGAATAAGGACCATAAAAAGTATTTACAATTATCCTGACAAAATCAAAGCATCATTGAGAGGATTGACTTATATAGCTGAACACATGAGGAACAGCGACAAAGAAAAAAAGGTATCGTACGGTACCTTCTAAGTAAAAGGAGCATAGTAGGCAGCACTCTCTTACATTATATAGATGATATTTTGTCAAAACAGAACATATCTTATTGCTAGTCTTATTTGATTTATTTTTTCAATAAAAAATATCTCTGTAATATAGATATAGTTTTTAAAGATGCTGTATTGATTATTGATATCTCTTTCTCAGGACATGTTGGACTGGAACTATGTTGCCATGGTGATGGACCGCCTGTTCCTGTTCCTTTTCACTTCTGCCTGTACAGTAGGGACTTTGACAATCTTCCTGAGTGCGCCCTCTATCCATAATCCTCAGCCGCCACTTACACGGAGCGACTTATTCTGTTCTAGGAGATGATAGCGGTTGTGGTGTTGTTTAAGGCCAAATAAAGACAAAACAAATTGTTTAACAGAAATGAATTGATCATTTTAACGACACATTTTATTATGTATATACAAATATATACGATATGAAATGAACTATTACAAAAACAAAATACAACTAAGCAGTTGAAATATCTGTTTCCCTTATGTGACCAAACAGTTTAAGTGTGACTTAAGTATATGATAAAATTCCGGAACAAATATACTTCATCATTCCTTTCGGACTTAAAGACAAGCATGTAAACGAACAGACCTATGCGACTCACTCAAAAAGTTTCACAAAATAAAATAATAATCGAAGTCGGACAAACTCCATCCATACAATAAGTTAAGAATAAGGGGTTAAACTTTTCAAGATGTGTTTCATTTGCGTCACTGATTTTGCAGCTTTCTTTCAATTGTATAACTGTGACTAGTCGGCCAAACTCCATCCATACAATAAGTAAAGAATAAGGGGTTAAACTTTTCAAGATGTGTTTCATTTGTGTCACTGATTTTGCAGCTTTCTTTCAATTGTATAACTGTGACTATGGATCTATCTTTATAAGGGCATTTGCGATTGAGTACCTTGAAAGGTATACACAAAGTAGTGCCTAGTATTGCACTTTTTGAAAATGTTTATGCTAGAACACAATATATCTGTTTATGACTGCAAGGTTGTTTAAGGTCAAACATGGACCAGAAGAAATATACACATAGTGTATTCCGCTCAAAGTGATGATAATGTTGTACAAGAGATTGACAGTAAACAAATATAATTCTGTATTTACGAGAGGTCAAATGTACAAATTTTAAAGGTACGAAATGAACGAATTTTAGAAGCGAAATTAACCAATTTCTGGATCGACCCTCGTAAGATATATTGGAAGAGTGTTCCGCTCCTTGGGATGCTAATGTTGTACAAGAGATTTGGAGTATATGCTATGTAAAACGTATACCATTCAAAGTTGTTTTTAAAGTGTGATCATATTATTATGTTATTGCCGTATCATAAATTAAATGAACATATGTATGTACATTGTTGTTTTACAACAATATAATCTACAAAACAGGTAATCAAGCGGTATATCTGAATAATTAAAAAACTTGTGAATGTATGATTACAGTTGTCATTCGCAACTTAATTAAAAAAGAGGCAGTTTTATTGTCATTTCTTTTTGTACCATTCCTCTTATTGCCAGTTGTTACAAATTAGTCGAGTTATTAATTTTCAATGAGTGTCGTGCTCAAATACTATGAAAAGTGGCAGTAGTAGCTGTCATAAATTCAATATAGATATTGTTGTAAATTGACTATGTTTTGTGCATGTATTCTTATAAAACCGCGAAGTGCAATCATACCTCTAGTATGACTATTTAAGCTGCCTAAATGGATGGGGCCATATTCACTACCAGGTAATGTCTTGAGTGACGTAATTCAAGAATCTTAAATTTCCTTGTAAAATTGATATTTCAAGGGCAATCATGGTAAGAATTGCTGCATGTATTTGAATGTCTAATAACAAAAAATGCAACGTGCATATGGGCCCTATACTAATGGAAAGTTCGTGGCAACTCCGCCATTTATAAACCACTTTAATACATACGTCTTTTCATCTTTTGTTAATTTACTATATTCTTCTCAAAGTTTACCTGCACTCCAGTCGTACATTCTTACCTTTTTTTGGCTTGACGACGATGAGAAAACTTTCTTTTATTTTTGAGACTAAGCCAAATTTGTGAGAACAAAAAATGTTGCCAATTCATTTTCCCATCCATTTTTCAGTTACTAGTCTATCCGCTTATTTTGTTTGTCCACTGACATCATCCTTTTCATGTCTTGAATTTCACAATTTATATATGTTAAAATTAACTTTTTGTACTAAAATAAGCAAAAACCATGTACGCCAAACGTAAACCTTTATGTACAGTGTTGTTTTTCAAGTAAATACATTTTAGCCGCTTTGTTTGTTTTGTTTTGTGTATGACAACGCTTAATAAAAACGAGGCCCTAATGGACTACACTGGTTATCGAACATTAGCATATTTTCCTATACTACATTCGCGTTTGCATCCCTTTCAGTTTTTCATAATTAATCTGTTCAAGCAGCTAAACTGTGATTATTAAGTTAAAACATTATGAAGAATTTAAACTTACAAAATAAGAAAACAAACATATGTATTAAAGATGTTAATACACTACATCTCGGGCCATTATGAGTCACTCGGGCCAATTGTCACTCAACGGGCCGGGCCAGCTACGCCGTGTATTAACCTCTTTTAAACATATGTTTGTTTTTCTTATTTTGTAAGTTTAAAGTCTTCATTTTAAAGTTTACCTGCAATACAGTTGTGCATTCTTATTTCCTTTTGACTTGACTACGATGAGTAACCTTTTTCTCAAATTAAATTCTGTTTTCGAGAGTAAGCAAAAAGGCAAGAACATTTTGTTTTCATTTCATGTTCCAATCAATTCAAATTCATTTGATCACCTTGAAAATTACACAACACGTCCATCCGATTTTTTTCTGTACGAACCACTGACATCTGTCTTTTCATGTCCTGGATGTCTCACTTTAATTCAATAAACATGAACACTTAGCAAGTAGAACGACTGTTAGTACTTAAATAAACCAATACCTCATATTATTGATGTCAACATGTATGAACAGCGGCTGTTTTTCAAGTAAATTTAAGTTTGCCGCTTCTGCGTTCGCGTTTGCCTCCCTTTTGGATTTTAATAATAGATATGTTCCAGCATATCAATATTTTTATGTAGTTGAAACATTATAACACAGTCGACAAAATTGATTTTAAGGCGAAAATTGAATTCACGTGCGAACGTTCTACGGGCTGCAAAACTGATTATAGTCATCCCTCCACAAATTTGCTATTATATATACTAAGGCCACTACTTTTATATAAATTGGTTTACAAAACCGGCGGGTCTAATTTTCCGAAAAGTACAAAAAAAAATAAAAAATGAATTTCACTATTTTTTCAAAATTATTTTCCCGACCGTATTGATTTTGGTGTGAAAGGAAAGAAAAACGCACAGATAAGAGTACGAATGCAGTAGATCTGGACTGGTTTGTTGTTCCGTGGCCGTATTTGCCAATTTATAGTGATAGCATGTGAGCCAGTCAACTGTTATGGCAGCGCCGATGGCAATGGCGGAATTGACGATAGCAGTCATTCTTTGTATGAAATAATTAATTAAAATATGCAGGAGTTGTTAAAATAACAATAGCAATAAACATTGGCAAATTTAACAGCCGACACAAACAATAACTGTCACGTGATTGTTGTTATTCCCCGCCAATTTAGGTCATGAAAATATTGTTGTTAATAGATAAAAAATAAAATTGTCAGCGGCTACCATCGAATTAGTAGACACAAATATCTGTAAATTATGTGTGAGAAAAACATTTTATAACATTTTATGGTTAAATATCAAATAACAGTGCACTAAGTGTGAGTGGTGAAATCGAAAGTAAAATTTCTAAGTTGATACCGGTGACCTAATTTCACAAGTTCGGTCGATGGTGTTTATGGATTTGAAATCACAAAATGGTTTGGAAATTCTTGTTATTGAGTCATGTAAAGCTTGTGTTTATTCTAGATTACATGTTTATTCATGTTTGGGTTAATAGTAGAGTAAAAACAATGAAAGAGTTGAACACATGTCTCAATGACATTTTAATACTAATGCCATGAGTTGTGTGCAAAACATTTATATAAAACTACACGGAAAACTATTTTGAATAAGTCCATTTCAATTTGTAATGAACTTGATATTTCACTATAAATGAGATTTCTTGTTGTAATCAAGGAATTCTCTTTAAAATGAAAAATAAACAAGCACGAAGTATAGATGCCCTGTGAACTCGTGTATACACAAAATGGCGGAGTTGGGAGAAGATGAAAATATCCGATACATAATTATGGATTTCTCTGTTACTATCATTGGTACATAAAGTTAAGTCACATGCTAGCTTTATTATTTTGTTATGTGATTTTTATGTACTGATGTGGTAATTTGATGCAAGATTTGAATTTGAAATGGATTTGGTGAACATCCCATGGTAAATATCCCGGTCCGAAAATATCCGAACTTAGCATGGATCGGGTTACACACAACTAGGACCCACCATGGTAAAGGTTATTAAAACTCAAATCTAGGTCTAGTTTGATTTTTAGTTTTTCAGGAATTGCTTTCACAATGTTAAAGCTCAAATGTCTTCATAAAATGTTACTTCCTTATTTACAAAATTGGTAATTATTTCACTTTATTGGCATTTTCCAATATTGAAATAACTGAAACAATGTTTAGAAAATATTATGTATTGTTTTAATACAGTGCATTTTTTTTGTATTTTAATGCGTAAAATTGCCTTCTCTTTTTTTTCAATTTAATATTGTTCAGTTTAGTGTTCTGCATTCACTTTTGCTTTAGCATACCCTTGAAGCTTAACAAATGTCTTGCTGAGTGATATTCAATGTATCTTTGATAAAAAGTGTAGTTTATACATGTAAACATGTTTTATAGTCAATTTCATTGATGTTTTATATGCACAGTATGTAAGATTTAAACTGTATGTTTAATTAGAAATTTGAAAC
This sequence comes from Mya arenaria, assembly GCF_026914265.1. Taxonomy (NCBI): domain Eukaryota; kingdom Metazoa; phylum Mollusca; class Bivalvia; order Myida; family Myidae; genus Mya; species Mya arenaria. Next base: position 15,702,322 of record NC_069124.1, on the reverse strand, counting down.
TTTGAGTGTATTAAAACATGCATTAGCAGTTTAAAAATTTAAAATGTCATGTAAATGATATAAATTTTCAATGTTTTTATGTTGTTCTCTGATTTTTACCCTTTAAGAGTATGTTTTGTGACTTTTTTCCTTTTTTTTTTTTTTCGACCGCCCGGTGGACATTTTTCCCAAAAATTCTTGTAAACCAAAAAATAAAAAAGGAGTGGCCTAACATATGAAAAAATCTCTAAATACATACATTGGACGCGCTTTTCCTAAAAACTATAATCAACTGTTATTTTATATTCTTTTTGACAAACAATAAAAGAAATACTGAGAAGTGTAAGATCGCAACATATTTGACATCGTGAACACCAAAAGTAAATAAAGATTGTTGTGTAAAGTAAAGTAAATCAATTCCGCATATACTAATCCTAGCGGATAAGTAAACGCGCGTTTATATGTTAATAAACAAAGCCTTTTTTCCTTCCATCATATATTGTGCATAGCTGTCAAGACTCAGAAGAACCTTACAGTGAAAACAAATTCAAGGGGTCGATTCCAAGATCAATGTATTAAAAATTCCATTAAAGTTGTATGATTTCTTTTACTTCGGTATAATGAATTTACAGTAATTCAGAAACAGCAACACTGTGATGTGATGCTAGGAAATTATTATTTACAAAAAGCACACACTATTTGGTAGTCAGAAAAGCTCTTAACATCGGTTTCCCCTTGTATGGCACAACTAAAATCTCTGTCATAAACGGTGAAATGAATCTTGCATGCGATCTTTGACGAAATAACGGGGTATTTCTGAGACCATTGGTTGTTTGTTTATTTGAGTTTATCAAGATCTGCCCGCGCCCATTGGCTGCATTATGGCTTGACCCAGCCGTGACACCATCACGACTTAAATTGTGTTGGAATGCCTTTCGTGACATGAGATATAAGTGACAGCAATTCGCAGTCAAATCCAGACATTGGAAGACTTGTAGAAACAGACTGAGCTTCAAGAGATCCGGGTGCGATACCCTAGCTCTTTGCGAAGAGACCTCTTGGTTGTTTAACGTGCTCGGTGTAAAGCAACGATACACGGGATACAACTTTCCTGGGTTGAACCAGTTCTAAGTACACCACTTTTCCAAGCACTACCCTTTAAATGCGGAGCGCCAGGCAAGGGAGCTTCTTGTACCAACTTTAAACGTCTTTCGGTATGACGCGGCCCGGGATCGAACCCACGACCTCCCGCTCCGTTGGCGGACGCCTTAACCACTAGGGTACGGAGACGGTTCTGAGAACATTTAGCATCATAGTTGCTTTTATATACGGTTGCACCACGATATTTCTTTGAGTTAAGACGCCTTTTTGAAGGCGAGCTACTATATACTGGTATATTATATACTAACACCTGTTCCGGTGGCTTACATTAGGCACACTCATACATTAATCATTTCTAGCGATTTATTCATAAAACTATAGATTTTACTTTCTTGAATTTTGTTTTGATTGAAATGCGTGAGGTATTACATGCCAGCGTGAGACCGTGATTTCATTGCCAAAATCGTGAGACACACGGCGGAATCGTGATACATGACAGGTATTTATAAGTACGTAAAATTGCTAGTTATTATTGTTTTTGTATACTAGTCTTAAGCTTCTTTTATGTCAATGGACATTTGAAAGTATGTACTGCAAAAAAAACTGACATACAAACGGCAAGAACAATATCATGACTGCATGGCGATAAAAAGTGCTTAGATAAATAGGTTGATAAACATTAAACTATAAACTATTGATTGTGTTCGTTCAAATAATCATTTTACATCGGAAATAAGCGACGATTGTTCTTGAAATATTTTACCACATACCCATAATTTGATTAAAAGCACCATGTATGCATGTCCTAACTGACAGCGAAGTGAGCAATAGTTACTATACCAGCTTTCTTTGAATACCCCTTCTAGCGAATATTAGCAATTTTCAATATGCTGACAGCTACACAAACCGTTGATCAATATCGTTAATATGATCAAAATAAATCTTGAGAGAGAACTGTAATATCTTAAGTGATGATGAAGTACTAAAATATAAACTGACAGCGGTCTTACGGAATTGCGAGATTGAATACAAAACACAATTTAACGGATAATAAGATCTGAGAATGAACATTCCGTGATTTACATATTTAACATTGTTGCATTTTCTGGGCAGGGACGTGTAATTAATGTTCTTCTGCAGAAACAGGGATTTGTTCAGATCTGAATGCAAACGGCTGTCTGAAACTGACAAGGAAGCCTGCAGCTGATGTTTGAATGCATTTGAAATGACTCCGGAGCTACTTCCTTCGCTCTTTACCATCTTAGTTGTTCTGAGGTATGCCTTTGGAATTATTACAGACGAGCAACGGCTTCATCACGAAATTATGCAGGTTGGTTTACTTATCTTAATTTTCATCATGCAAATATCATTACAAATGATGAAACACTTTTGCAGCTAATAGTGCAGGCTTTGTACCTCTCTTATCAAGTATAAAAATAGTAGATCCGATTATATCATCGTCGTTGCACCATGAAGCTTACAATTATATAACATATAAGAATTTTATTATATATTTATTGTGGATAAACGTATATGCACAATATTGCAGAAACGGCATTTCAGTAAGCTGATAAAACCTCCAGGGGAAGGTGACAACAATACATTGACCGTCAAAATTGCTATGAGGCTATCTGAGCTTCTGTATGTAGTAAGTATTGTACCGTGAGTATAGTTTATAAGTGAAAGCACCATGACTTAAACTCGCAAACAGACGAACCATTTCTAAAATGCCTTGTATGTTGCAGGAAATACTTTAAAAAGATGTGCAAAGAACTTTGATAAATGACCGCGTTTTTTCAGTTTTCCAATCATGCTTCGTCATGTTTAAGAACAGTACTCGAAAACAGTATTTGCTGAGATATATACATGGGTAATGCAATTTTCTTTAAACATGTACAAACGAGGACATATACATTTGTGGATATGTGCTCATGGTTTATTTCTCTACAATGGCTTAATTCTGAATCATTATTGCGTTAGTTTTCGTTTTGTGATTAACCATTAAATTGAAAGAAACTGAAACCTTGATCATCGTTCATGAGTTTAAAACAAATTTATTCATAAATGTAAAAAGTCATCACCGAACAGTCTTAAATAAGTTTTGAACAGTCAAATCAGATTCAAAATGAAACGGGGAAACATGAGAGCCATAGATACGAGTTAATATTGTTCTAAATTTAAAATAATACTTGGATTTTTGCCCAGTTTCCTTATTCCTATCATGATGTAAAATAGATTAGTGCAGTAAAGATTTGGTTTAAACTCGACAGTAAGTGGTTATACCTGCAAATCAGTAAATGATTCACGCCGCAGTTACACTCATAAATATCTTGCATATTTTAACGGTGTTATTACTTCCCCATTTCAGTCTGAAAGAAACCAAATTGTTACAACGAAAATGTGGTTGAGGCATGTAAGTACATATTTATGACAAAAAGAAGTGTAATTCATTTTATCCCTCTATCCGCAAATTTGATGTCTAGTAAAATTACTAAGCTTTAAATAAACACAATTTAGGTTTAATAATTCCGTTAATATGTACACATGGAATAGAATTTTCTCAGTTTTGAACACACACTGCTCTATTGTTATGTAGCAATACCAACTCACTGACGCACTCTTTAACAGGAGTGGTACGATGTTCGAATGAAGTGGGACCCTACAGACTTTGGGAATATCACCTATACACACTTTCCCATTGAGGATATGTGGCGACCAGACATCGTTCTTTACAACAAGTAACTAACTGTTCACATTTTTGGCATCTAATAGTACAACATTAATGTTAAAGCGTTAAACATGTATATGCCTAACTGCATAACGCAGTATAAATTAGCAGACTCTGTGAAATCTAGTTTTCAGTGAACTGCTGATAGCTGAATAATATGTTTTCTAATTAACCTTTACCTGCATTTTGCAGTGCTGATGGCGATTTTGAGGTTACCCTTCTAGTAAAAGCGTACGTTATGTACACGGGCAAGGTTATATGGGAGCCACCAGCCATTTACAAGAGTTATTGTCCAATAAATGTCGAGTACTTTCCGTTTGATGAGCAGGAATGCTTCTTCAAGTTCAGCTCATGGGCGTATGATGGCATTGAGGTATAATGGCTAGTGATGTTTGTTTGTAAAATACGCTCAGGGAACACATCGTATGTGCCACTGTTACTAAGAAGCACACATCAGGCATGAATAAGAAACATGTTGTCTTAGTTTCACGCTATATATATATATACCATAATAAGGTAACGACGTGGACATTGATCAGCTATAGATGTTGAGTAATGCACTTATTGATGAGAAGTCCTAATCAAGCCGATTCTTCTAATTTCAACATTCGTATGTATTGTTTCATTCGCAGAACGTTTTGTACATATCAAACATGATTCAGCATCGTATATTAACTTTGTTTTCACACTTGTCATATTTGTTGCCGAAAAGGACATTAATGGTGAAATTGGTAAAATGGTAAAAGTCCATCTGGCATCCCCACCCTATGCCATTAAAGTTACGAGCAATAACGCGCTAATTTTTATTTCTTAATTACGAAGTTTATGAAAAGCACGGCATGACAAAAGAGCGCAATCCAGCATATATTAAGCTAAGCAATTTAAATATAAATGTTAAATAAATGGTTTGTTTTTAAAGCGATTTTATACGAACTGACGTCAAAATTGATTTAACTTACATTTAATAGTTCGCGTATACAGCATGCTGTTTTGTGAAATGTTCAAAAGTGTATTTTCTTTCTCAATATTGATATGAAAAACTACAGAAACAAGCTCAGTAGCCAAAGGCATAAACATAAACCCCGTTTTATGAGCACAGGGTAAACGCCAAAGACATAAAACTGAACACAAAAGCAAACAGTCACAAACAAGAATTGTGGATCAACAGCACACAACTCCACAGTACTGAATACTATATAATAAAAACTAGGTGTGTTTATCAAGGATTAATAGGTACCGCATTGGAACGGTCAAGTTAAACACAAATGTAAACATTAAAGTAGGCATAAACAATGATTAATCATTCCGTTGCCGATCGAAAAGACCAACCCTCTAGTAAACTGCGTTGCCAGATACTTGACTATCCTCGTTATAAGCTTAGGAACGTGAGTTCAGATCGGATTGTTTTTCAATCCGTACCGGAAACACATGATGGATATTAATGTTATGGAAGAGAGACTAGTCGGAGGTACAATTATTTTTTTTTCAGTTTGATTGAAATTGTTCATTGGCAGTAATGATACGTGCGACCATGACAACGCTCCAAATCAACAAAAGAAACTAAAGAATTTGCATGACGTATTTCAAAACAAAGAAACTCACGTACACGCAGCGAATTCTGGTCCATAATGAACATGTACAAAGCCTATTTAATTTAATCTAATGTTTTTTGCGTCTACAACTGTTTGCGATTTATCAGTATTATCAGTTTAGGTATTGCAAATTCTTCAGACAAAATAGAACGTAAAAACTAATGCAAAATATGGTGTTTTTTTAGATCCCCGCGAGTAAAAAATGCTTAATATGTCATATATATCATATATCATCGTTTAACTAGAATTAATTTATCTTAAGGTTGACCTCCGCCATGTCTGGGAAGAGGAAAGGGGAATCATTGAAAACAATCAAACGAAAATTCCAATGGGTGTTGACCTGTGTGATTACAGTCAAAACTTCGAGTGGGATATCATCAACGTTACCGCTACAAGGAAAGTAAAGTTCTATCCCTGTTGCCAGAACAAGCCTTATCCTGATATAACGTTCTGGATTACAATACGTCGCAAAACTTTGTTCTATACAGTTAACTTGATAATGCCTATTGTTGCCATTTCAACACTGACTGCTCTTGTGTTTTATTTACCGAGTGAATCTGGCGAGAAGATAACCTTGTCAATCTCTATTCTTCTAGCACTTACTGTGTTCTTCTTGCTGCTCTATGATATCAGTCCTCCAACGTCATTGGTGATACCATTGATCGGTAAATATTTGCTCTTCACTATGATCGTTGTGACAATGTCTATATTTCTGACAGTGTACACACTGAGTGTTCATTTTCGCTCCCCTGCAACTCATAAGATGACGCCATGGACGAGAAAACTCTTTATTGAAATACTTCCTCAAGTTTTGTGCATGAAAAGACCTGATCAGGATGATATAAAGCTGTGTAACCTTATGGATGAAATTGTAAGTGAGGGGACTCAAAACAAGAAAAATACGGCGAGATTCTTGTTACGGCAATATTACAAAGATGTTGAAAACCTAAACAGCGGTGAAGCCAAATTTCGCCGAATAAGGTCCATACAAAGTATTTACAATTATCCTGACAAAATCAAAGCATCATTAAGAGGGTTAACCTATATAGCTGAACACATGAAGAATAGCGACAAAGAAAAAAAGGTAACGTTTCGTTACTTCTAAGTTAAAATAGCATGGTAGGCGGCAATATATGATATTATGTAAAGATATTTTGTCTAAAGAGGACACACCTTATTACAAGTCTTCAATAAAAAAAAAATCAATAAAATAATAATTATGATACGAAGTTTTCAAGGACAATGTATTATTTATTGATACCTCTTTCTCAGGACATGTTGGACTGGAACTATGTTGCCATGGTGATGGACCGCCTATTCCTGTTCCTCTTCACTTCCGCCTGTACAGTAGGGACTCTGACAATCTTCCTGAGTGCGCCATCCATCCATAATCCTCAGCAACCACTTACACGGAGCGACTTATTCTGTTCAAGGAGATGATAACGGTTGTGGTGTTGTTTAAAGCAATTAGAATACAAAACAATTGGTTTAAGCCTGTGCCATGAAACGGGGTTAATGTTTAAACTTTTTGCTACTGAGCTTGTTTCTGTAGTTTTTCATATTTACATTAACCAATATGTATTTATCATTTTAGAATTGTATATCCACATACATACTATATTATTTGAACTAAAAAAAATAGAACTATGTTGTTAATTCCACATGAAATATATGTATTTCTTCTGTGACCAAAAGGTTTAAGTGTGACTTAAGTCTATGATAAACTTCCTAAATAATATGCTTTATTATATACCTTTCTTACTTATACACAACAAATGTAATAAAAACAAATATCGAACAGACATATGCGACGCAATGATTTGAAGAATCACAAAAAAAAAATCAATTTCGATGTCGTCCAAATTTTATCCATACAATAAGTTTAGAAATAGGGATAATCATTTTCTGGCTTATAATGAAATTATCTATATTTAAATATTAATGGTAGATCTACTAGTGCATGCAGTTTATTTAGTATTTCGATTTTAAAGATAGATCTGGACCCCCACATGGGCTTTATATTTTCAAAATGTGTTTCATTTGTGTCGCTGATTTTGCAGCTTTCTTTCAACTGTATAACTGTAAATGCAGATCTAACTTTATAAAGGCATTTGCGATTGGGTGCCTTTAAAACTATACACAAAAGTGTCTAGTATTGCACTTTAAACTTAATGCTCTTGTACAATATATCTGTTTATGACTGCTTATGATGTTTAAATAATTGAACAGCTTGTAGAATAACAGTCTTCTTAAAGTTAACTTGCAATGCAGTTGTACATGTATTTTTATCTTCTTTAGTTTAGGCTTGACGACTATGAGTAGCTAACTTACCCTTGAATTAAATTTGATTCTTTAAGAGTAAGCCAAGTTTGGGAAAAGGCAAACACATTTTGTTGCCAATTCCTTTTCCCATCAATATCAAGTGTTCAGCAACACGTCCATCCGAATTTGTTGCGTACGAATCACTCACATATTCCTTTACATATCTTGAATTTCATAATTTAGTATAAAAAATGTACTCGTAGCAAGATGAACAACTTCCTAAAGTACTAAGATAAATAAATACCTCGTACATTTGATATAAAACATGTATGTACAGTGTGGTAAAAGTAAATACAATTGTGCCGCTTCGTTTGTTTTGTATTTGAATGTCAATGCTAAATAAAAACGCGCCCCTTTTACGTTTTTCATAAATAACAATATGTACGAGCAGATTAATACATTATGATTTAAAAGTTAATACAGTATGATTTTAAAACAAATCTTAAGCATAACTATATCGAAAAATGTCCAGAATTTGCCCCTAGGGGAGAGTTACTTCAGGGACAGTGTGTGTATACCACGTGATAAATTGTGTCATAAATGCTACGTCGGAAGTGTCAATATACTTGACATGATTTGGCAAAACTGAATGGGTACGAGGAAAAATGCACAACAAAATAGTTTAACATTTCAACATTTCATTTCGAATTCCATTCTCTAAATTAAACGCCTATAGTAATTATAGTTTTGCAATTTGCGATAAGAGGTGAAGCGACATGTAAAATAATGCGCTCTTGCCCTTAATTTGAATGTTATTGAACGGGGGGAAATTAGCGTCTCTAATCAAAGATCAGTTCCGGCGTATATTGATTAATGTCAGACGTCTTGCTGAGGTTGGATTTTCTCAAATTCCGTTGTTCTTTATCTGGAAGCATACAACGAGAATCTCTCATAATCAATCAGCCAGAGCCGTATTTCCTAAAACAATGAATAATGGCGATAATTTGTTTCTTATTGTAATTCTTGATATGTGGACTTGCATCTCCCGTCAATTTATAGCAATGTTATCCACACAAACCCATCCATCAAAGACAGGTGGAAGGCCAAGAGAAACGATTAACGTCAGACAGAACATTGAAAACGCACATTTCATGGGACGAAAGCAACCAGGACCAACAATATTTGATAATTTCAAAGTCCCTTTATTCTTGATTCAAAATTGAACATTATCGCCGATCCATCGAACTAAACAATAAGTTTTACGTTTAAAGTCGCCTGACACGTGTTACAAAGAAGTGTCTTAGATCACTTTGTTACATGGGGCTCGTCATTTTCTTACCAAATCGCGTTATTTATGAGACATATTTTAACGTTTTCTTCCAAATAAAGTATTCACATTTTCTAGCTATTAAAGTATGTCGAACAAAATCATATCTTGACCTTGAATTTTAATCCACATTCAATCAAATCAATTCGAAATACGTAACTAATGTGCATTTTAATTTGGAGGAACATTGTTCATCACTCACAAGATATGGTTTGAAGTATTATCATGTTACCTGAAAATCTTAAGCACTGTTCATAATTAATATATATATATATATATATATATATATATATACTAAATTATAAAACTACAAGTTTGTATGTATTGTTTATGCTATTATTTTTTCTACTCGATGATAAAATGTTTCTTCGATTTTTTTTATATCTATTAAAGGGGCAGTACTCCGTATGATGAAATAGCGAAAAAAATAAAATTGTCGAAAACTGACATAAACTTGGTATCGATGTGTACAATGTATTGAAACTTACTAACTGAAGTACCACATAGTTTACAATTATTTTTTTGCCGTTTTTTCGTATTTTTCCATAAAAAAAGATTACTTTATAGTATAATTTATTCCAGATGCGTGATTGGCTAGTCGATGTCAACACGTGATATTACCAAGTTAGGTATATAGCTTAAATGTTCAAACTGTTTCGGGTAAGCCTTCGTAGCACAGTGGATGCAACACTGGACTGCAATTTTGGTGACACTTGTTCGAACCCGGTTCTCCGACTCGATTTTTCTTTTGCATTTTTGGTATTTTTTTACAATAACGATATTAAAGAGTAAAACATTTTATTAAATAATTGTCCTGAGATTCGTTACAGAGTAAAAAACCTTTTTTGGTGCCAATCCGGTGTACAGTCCCTTCAATTGTTTAATTGAAAAGTTCACCTTACAACTATTTGCTTCGATGACAGTGATAAAGTTCATTACATGCGCATTATACTGTAATGGATAGTAAGAAAACAAATTCAATAGTGTATCTACTGCCGTTTCTTTTAACCATTTCCATCATGTACTGGTATCTCCTCGCACCTTTTGTTGAAATGATTATACAAACATTGTTGTGGTAATAATCAAATTAAGAATATAATGGCAGTGATGGCATATGTAGGCTGGCGCTCGGCACTTAAAGGGTAGTGCTTGAAATTGTGGTCTACTCAGTACTGGTTTAACCCAGGAAAGTTGAACCCCCGTGCATCGGTGCTTTACACCGAGCACGTAAAAGAACAAAGGGGTCTCTTCGCAATCGAGCTAGGGTATCGCACCCGGACTTCCTTGTATCCCACCACTATCTCTTTCCCGTGTTGTCCCTTCCGCAAAAACAAAGGACCCAGTTGGAAATAAGTGCTTGCTCATTCGCGGGTTATCCTTGACCACAAAGTCGAAAGAAATACATACATACACACATATAGATCAGGACATATTATCTCAGATATTTATATAATAAGCCTCAACCGCTTGTAAAGGAATCCGTAAAAAAGGCATATTAAAATAATTCCGATCTGACTCTATCCTTCCTGTCGCCTCAACCTATTTTAATAGCAGTACCATGCGGTAATAATGCTTGTTTGTAAAGTGAATAGAAATTTAGCTATGTATATACATAAGGCATTTAATGTTAGAAACCAATACCATTATTACTATTAATAATATGTGTTTTTCATGTACACAATGATCTCTCGCTGTCATATACATGTACATAATGCTATATTGTGTCTCTATTATGACATGAAACATGAATATTTATTTATATGATCATTGGTGATTTATTTGACCATTTGATTACTTACATGCATATAATTCTCTATTTGTAAATGTATACTCATGGACATATTGTCTATTGTATTTGTTAATAAACTAAAAAAAACAACTATAAGCTTGATCTTGACGAAAGATCGTAGTTTCACCATCTGGACAATGGTTGCTGTAAAATAAGTACTGCACTCCAAGCCATTTGTGTTCCAATTCTTGAGAAGGGATATAGAATTTACCCATGGCAATTGAATAACCTGGGTTTTATGAATGGCTAAAAGAATTGATTGCGGAGTTGTGGCCCTTGACTGTATTTAAGCATGAAATAGTGTGTCGTGCGTGTATCGTAAGGAAAATAAACCAGTCATGGAACTTGACATGAACGTTGACCTGCATATGTGCAGTTGTGCGTGTTGTTTCGCTGAAAAAACACAGAGTTATCGCACTTGACTTTATGCAAATACGGCATAGAGCATGCAGTCTTGTTTAGCACATGTCTTCAAAAATAGGAGAGTAGAGTCATGAAACATTATAGGAAAGTTAACCAACTGCATATACATTATGGAATCATGTGTCACCCGTATCAAAATTATCTCAAGAATGTTTTAAAATTCAAAGATATATTAAAAATTAAATCCGATTATGTACTCCTTCATTGGTTTTTATTTGTTTGAGTTATATATTATGTTTCAGTAAGGTGTCATGTGTAATAATCTCAACTTAAGGCATACTTATAATGTTAACAAAATTAAATATAATTACGAAATTATGAAATTTATACAAGATGTTCTTATTTATTTTATGTTGAGTGTGTATAATATTTGCAATCCTTCAATATGTATATGATATTAAATGTTCTCATGCTCTTTTTGGCATGTATTTATGAAAAGAGTTAAGCTGAATATACTTGCTAATTTGTATAAACTTATACATCTAAAAGTATATGAGCCAGAGTCATGAAACTTAAACCAGCATGTGATCTCGGGTTTTGTTTGTGGCTGTGCCTAGCAGAGTAATGCCCCTTGATAAAATTAAAATTAGACATACAGAACACCAAATTCAGGCATTTAGAGCATGAAATTTAGTGTGACACTTATCTAAAAAACTTTTTAAAGTTGGAGAAATTAACACCAATAACATTTAAGTCTGCAGGTGCACAATATCCGATGCTGATGAACATGCCTTCGAAGTTCCGTGTGTTGAAGAGCAATACTTTTTAAGCAACATTCTAAGATTGTTCAGACTTTCTTGTCAAAATTAAACGGCAACAACTCTTGCTAGATAAAATGAAATGTCACAGAAATCGCAGGTGCACCATTTCCAAAATTGACCAGTATTCCTATGAATAATACAGGACATTTATTTTGTATTAGTCTGACCTACGAAGTTTCATGCGTGTACGTAGGTGCAGTACTACTGGAGCTTCATGCGACACAATTAAACATTTAAGAAATAACCCTTATTCATAAGGAAACAAGATCCATTAATATGATAGACTGTCATTCATGAGTGATATCTAGCAATGATGACGGCAATTACTGTATTCCAGAGTCGTTTCAATACGCAGGCGATATTGCAGAGCCATATACAGTCAGAGCCAATCCACTCAAGCTGTTACATTGGAGCCTAATTTGCATATAATTATACCGCTCCTAAAAGACACTTTCTGCCTCTCGAAACTTTATCATGCAATAGTGTAATTTTAAGAAGGATCCAGTTTAATGATTTGCATACATTTCAACCCTGACAGACATGCACAGTACTTGCTTCAATAGAAATACAATTCAACACAAACATGAGTTTGATCAAGTTTCTTTTTGCAACTTCAGAACATAGAAGAAAGAAAACAGACAGGAAAAACAGAGATAAAAACATTTATAAGCTCAGTTTGATTTGTAAACAATTGCTACCATTTTCAGCCAAAGCATTTGGTCATTATTTTCAGTGAATAAAAACATTCAATTTGACACAATTATGACAATAAAATTGAATAATAACATTGCATATTTCATTTAAAAAAGGATTAAGATCTTGTTAAAAGATCACATTACAATTATCAAATATTCTTCAAATGACTTTGACAAACCCAATGCAGTATACAATTACTTTTGGTAAGTTATGTAAACGTTATTAAATTTGAATGTTTCTAATCAATACATTTTGATTACTTAAAGAAAATAATCATTCTGTGCTTTATGTGTACATAGAAATTCAAAAAAAATCCAACAGTACTTTGATACACATCATGCTTTTTAAATATATATTCAAGCGGAACTTTGGTATTGATGTACAAACTCATAATTATGAGAATCCCCTAAAAGTTTTACAAAGACATATTGTTATGATTTATAAATAAAGCAATACATTTTTAGAGCATTGACATCTTAAATAAAAGAATATGACTTCCACAGCTGTACGGAAATTTTAGGATAATAAAAATATATTTTAGAAGCATAAACAATTTGCTATCATTTTTAATTAAAATCAAAGCAATGCCCAATGATCACATGAAGAGTATAATGTAAGCCTATAAAACCTTTTAACATCTAACAGGTAAAGGGAGACTAACTCTACCAGGGCCCTGTGTAATATGTCGGTTAGATAGCAAAATAAGAATCTTAAAAAAAATATTCATCATGCCATCAATTTTGTTTACTATGATTGCAGTTCATATTACTTAATGCTATTATCATGGATTGTTATCAAGGAAATACATAAAGAGCATTTATGTGAATTACCCTGAGCTTTACAAGAAGGTCATAGGCTTCTGGAATCTTCATATAAGACATGGAGTGTTAAACGTGATGGCTTTGTTGCTGTGTTCTAAAATATCCACCATGCCATTAATTCAATCAAACAGTTCCTAGCTTTCCATTATTCATATGATATGTTACTTTGTCAACAATTTCCCATGGAACTGTGTACATGTACTTTAGACTGGGATATAGCCATTCTCTTACAGTGTAGGTGCAGAAATGGACGACATTTAGTTGATGTATGGTATGTCCCCATTTCTAACTGTCCCTAGTTTCCCCATGTAATTAGGTTCTAGTGCCTCAGGCTGGTATAAAACCAGTCTCTCACAGTGTAGCTGTTGGGATAGGAAGCATAGGGTCAATATTTAAGCTGTCCCCATTGCAAACTGGTCCCATGAAACTGTGTACAAGTATTCCAGGCTGTAATGTAGCCATTCTCTAACAGTGTAGCTGTATTGATGGGAGGCATCTGGTGTATATAAGGCCTGTCTAGTTTCGTATATGTTTTATCCGCCCGGTTAGCTCAGTCGGTAGAGCGTTGGACTGTTAATCGGACAACCCGGGTTCGATTCCCGGGCGGACCAGGTCACTTCTGTTGTGATTGGTTATGAAATCCTTTCTACGACCATTCGCACTGTACCACTGTCCCTGGCATGTACAGAAGTTGTCAGTTCCTTGCAGAAGTGAAGGCACCTAGTACTGGTTCACCGCCCAGGATAGGTGTGCGGTGGTTGAACTGTCACTCTGGGACCCTTCAATGTGCTCACGCCGGGACCCGGAGTATAAACTACTAACACCACCACCGTATATGTAATTGTGTACTGGTGCCTTCAGGCTGGAATAAAGCCAGTCTCTCACAGTTTAGTTATGGCAGACTTTGGGTGGATATATGGCCTGTTCCCATATCAAACTGTCCCTTGGTTCCCCATGTAATTATGGACTAGTGCCTCTGGCTGGAATAAGGCCAGTCTCTCACAGTGTAGGTGCAAGAATGGCAGACATTGGGTGGATATATGGCCTGTCCCGGTGTCAAAATCCTTCCACACAAACTCTGAAACAATGGATACCTTAATTAAAACATTACTTTGTAGGAATATGTCAATGCACATTAACACAATAAATAATAGACAAGTGATCATATGTATATTTTCCATAAGCAAAAGACTGAGATGACAAATAGAATGAAATGTAGCAAAACAAGCTCATCTCTAGTAATGGTAACCACAGTACCTAATATTGTAGCTCTCGATCAGATTAATCAAATCTAACAAATTTGTTTTGCAATCTGTACATTATGTATATTTCAATACTACATTGTTTCAAGCATTTTTTTTCAACATACCACTTGCGTCCATGTTGTTAACATCTGGGTGGACCCTAGAGAGTTTCAGGGCCATAACCCAGGTCTGTTTTACCCCACCACTCTCACAAAGTTGGTACACAAACTGGTGCAAGGGAGTGTCCAACACTGGACGTACCTGCAGCATTGAAACAATACACAAACATTAAAAACTAATATTCTTCAAACTGAACATGTCATTTACTTGAAATGATCAATTTCACAATTGAAAGGCAATAACTCTGGAGTGAGAAATGCAATTAAACTTCACAAAAATACTATGGACCAAATTTAGTTAAGATTTGATGAGAAATGCTCAAGATAGAGAGGGGACATAAGTCTACAGCCTCTGAACAAGATAACCATTCTATGCAGTCAACATGAACATAAGAATCACTTCTTGTAAAACTTAAGCTTAATGGTGGATTAAGAATTTAAAGGGCTGCAGTCATTTTGAGAGTATGTGCAACTCAACAAGCACACTTACCTGTTGTTCAAACACTTCACCAACCTGGGCCACCTCTTCCTGCAGACATGCCCACTGGTCATGTGACAGGTGGATTGAAGACTTTAAAGGGCTGCAGTCATTTTGAGAGTCTGTTCAACTCAACAAGCACACCTACCTGTTGTACAAACACTTCGCCGACCTGGGCCACCTCTTCCTGTAGACATGCCCACTGGTCATGTGACAGGTGGATTGAAGACTTTAAAGGGCTGCAGTCATTTTGAGAGTCTGTTCAACTCAACAAGCACACCTACCTGTTGTACAAACACTTCGCCGACCTGGGCCACCTCTTCCTGTAGACATGCCCACTGGTCATGTGACAGGTGGATTGAAGACTTTAAAGGGCTGCAGTCATTTTGAGAGTCTGCTCAACTCAACAAGCACACCTACCTGTTGTACAAACACTTCGCCGACCTGGGCCACCTCTTCCTGTAGACATGCCCACTGGTCATGTGACAGGTGGATTAAAGACTTTAAAGGGCTGCAGTCATTTTGAAAGTCTGCTCAACTCAACAAGCACACCTACCTGTTGTACAAACACTTCGCCGACCTGGGCCACCTCTTCCTGTAGACATGCCCACTGGTCATGTGACAGGTGGATTGAAGACTTTAAAGGGCTGCAGTCATTTTGAAAGTCTGCTCAACTCAACAAGCACACCTACCTGTTGTACAAACACCTCGCCGACCTGGGCCACCTCTTCCTGCAGACATGCCCACTGGTCATGTGACAGGTGGATTGAAGACTTTAAAGGGCTGCAGTCATTTTGAGAGTCTGTTCAACTCAACAAGCACACCTACTTGTTGTACAAACACCTCGCCGACCTGGGCCACCTCTTCCTGCAGACATGCCCACTGGTCATGTGACAGGTGGATTGAAGACTTTAAAGGGCTGCAGTCATTTTGAGAGTCTGTTCAACTCAACAAGCACACCTACCTGTTGTACAAACACTTCGCCGACCTGGGCCACCTCTTCCTGTAGACATGCCCACTGGTCATGTGACAGGTGGATTGAAGACTTTAAAGGGCTGCAGTCATTTTGAGAGTCTGTTCAACTCAACAAGCACACCTACTTGTTGCATAAACACCTCGCCGACCTGGGCCACCTCTTCCTGCAGACATGCCCACTGGTCATGTGACAGGTGGATTGAAGACTTTAAAGGGCTGCAGTCATTTTGAGAGTCTGTTCAACTCAACAAGCATACCTACCTGTTGTACAAACACTTCGCCGACCTGGGCCACCTCTTCCTGTAGACATGCCCACTGGTCATGTGACAGGTGGATTGAAGACTTTAAAGGGCTGCAGTCATTTTGAAAGTCTGTTCAACTCAACAAGCACACCTACCTGTTGTACAAACACTTCGCCGACCTGGGCCACCTCTTCCTGCAGACATGCCCACTGGTCATGTGACAGGTGGATTAAAGACTTTAAAGGGCTGCAGTCATTTTGAAAGTCTGCTCAACTCAACAAGCACACCTACTTGTTGTACAAACACCTCGCCGACCTGGGCCACCTCTTTCTGTAGACATGCCCACTGGTCATGTGACAGGTGGATTGAAGACTTTAAAGGGCTGCAGTCATTTTGAAAGTCTGCTCAACTCAACAAGCACACCTACCTGTTGTACAAATACTTCGCCAACCTGGGCCACCTCTTTCTGTAGACATGCCCACTGGTCATGTGACAGGTGGATTGAAGACTTTAAAGGGCTGCAGTCATTTTGAGAGTCTGTTCAACTCAACAAGCACACCTACCTGTTGTACAAACACTTCGCCGACCTGGGCCACCTCTTCCTGCAGACATGCCCACTGGTCATGTGACAGGTGGATTGAAGACTTTAAAGGGCTGCAGTCATTTTGAGAGTCTGTTCAACTCAACAAGCACACCTACCTGTTGTACAAACACTTCGCCGACCTGGGCCACCTCTTCCTGTAGACATGCCCACTGGTCATGTGACAGGTGGATTGAAGACTTTAAAGGGCTGCAGTCATTTTGAAAGTCTGCTCAACTCAACAAGCACACCTACCTGTTGTACAAATACTTCGCCAACCTGGGCGACCTCTTCCTGTAGACATGCCCACTGGTCATGTGACAGTTGGAGCAGGCTTCTTACATCATTTCCTGTCAGGGTTACCATGGCAACACTCGTCCCATCATCTACTACCACACTGAATTAAATCAAGACACTTTGTTCACTTACATATGCTGGTCAGAAGTTATTTCAATAGCATTTACTTTTTCAAATACTTTTTTCCCTACCATGATAAATTAAGCATACATTTAACACTTGTACAAGTATCTTTTAAAACATGACGGTACTCTTTCAATATATTCAACAGGCTGAGAGCTACAAAACAAACTCAAAATAAATATTTGAATATAAATTTAAATAAAACCTACATTGTATGACACAGATATGTACCGGACAGGAACATTATCAGTAAGATTGACCTTGAAGATAGGGACATTGGTCTTTTGCGCAACACATTCCAATGCTATGGTGTTTACTCCTGCCAAACAATTCAGACCACGAATGAGAAAGATGTGGAGAATACGAAAACAGGACGGCCTAACACTTTGTGAAGCGGGGATATAAAAATAAGAAAGCAAAGTTGAACCCAAAAGGCTTTCAAATATATCCCTTACCTTGCACGTACACTAAAAGCGTAGCCATCCCCTCCACCACATCCCTCACTAGTGCACAAGCCCTGCATGAGCACACTGCCACACACTGCGCAAATACACTTGAGAGAAACGCGAGATACTTTGGTCACGTCACACGTGCACTGGAACATGGCTGAGCCTGTGTGCATTGTCCAGGTGTCTGACAGAAAGTGGGTGGGGAGACTGGTAAAATCTATGTCCATTGTGGTCAGGGTGGTATCAGAGGACTTCTTAGAGTGATCACTGTAAAAAAAATATATAATCTGGCATGATAACAATTCAGACTTAGAAAAAAGCACCACTGCAAAAGCACCACTTCAAAAGCACCACTTCAAAAGCACCACTGCAAAAGCACCACCGCAAAAGCCAACATATCAAAAAATTGCTAAATTACAGTGGTGTATGATCAAATTTATTCTTCATGTGATAATGAAATATATTAATATATTTCATTGACTATCGCTTTTTGTAATCACTTGGTGAAATAAATTTCAAATGCACACTGAAATCAAACAAACATCCAATTATCTTAGACCTCCAAAATAATTCGACAATTCAAGAAAAAATAAAAACTATCTTGCATTGAGCCCTCAGTTTTAAATGCCAGGCTATGGAAAATGTTCTGCCTATAATATAAATATAGGCAAAAATCTTATAACAGAAACATCTTTCTGCAGTAAACTAATTTAAGTACCTGTTATAGCACAACACATGTAATGAGGAAAATGGTAAGACTTTGCAGTAGACATTGCCACCTTTGGCCACCCTTCTCTCAAGAGCATGGCACACCAGCCTTACCCCGGGGATCAGACCCAGGGGAATGGGAACATCACGCTCATTGATGTATACCTGTTAATAATATGTATGTCTTTTTATCACACTATTATTGGTTATTGGTTTAAAGTGGTTGCATCAGTACAATTTCTTACTTCTCAAAATTCCATATAAAGTAAGTCATGTTAAAATGACTGTAAAGTATTTGAAATCATTTCTTGTAGACTCAAAATAATTTACTGGAAAAATCCTAAATCAAGACACAATAAACATCAATGTAATGGATTATTTGTATGTTTGCCCCAACCTACCCATATTTTCTTATGCTCCAGGCTGCAGTCTTGCACAAGTATCCTCACACACTGTCGTGTTGAGATGTCCACAGTCCGAGCATCCGTGCTAATATTCGTGTAAGAACGCTTCACTATAAACCCCTCAAAACTCACAAATGTGTCGGAAAACCTGGCAAACAAACCAAGAAGCATGACCTTTATCCTGACAAATTAATGTTCAATAAATCTCTCTTACAAAATGAATAAATGCAAATACACATACTTCTTCTATTTACTAACAATGCCATTCGATTTAGATGTATATAAGTATGCCAAGCAGACGCCAACAGTTGTCATTTGAAGCAAATGGTCTAGGTGCATAACTACTTAAATACTTCAGCCAGAGTTATGGTACTTGCTAGCTATAAGCCAGATGTAAGCATGTGTACATGTCTATGTCATTTAAGTGTTAACATAATTAAGGGTTTGTAAGTTTTGGCTTTATGTAAAAAATATGAAAGACAACAACAACATCAAAGGTATGACAATATTTTGACTCCCTTCTTCGAAATGTAGACTAACGAATTACTAGTAAGTTAAAAATATATATTCTACCCTGTTTGAAGCAATGCTGTTAGGGAAACAAGATGTTGCCATGGTGATGACTCTGGTTGCCATGGTGATGACTCATCATTCCATGCCTCTTGTATATCTGCGTGGTCATTAACTGATAGTAACAACCTGAAATACAGAAAGTACTTTATACTAATCAAGTTTAATTGTAAATCAAATAAAGCTGTGGAAACAGGGCTTCGTTTAAAAGAAGTTTAAAAGTATATTACTCCCTAGAAATGTGCTTAAACTTCCAAATTTAGTCCTTGGAGTTACAGAAACTTCCATATTTTTAAATAGAAGAAGTTCAAAACATAAAAACTTGGTGAAATATTTAGTGTTTGAGAGACTTCAACGTTTGGGAGAACTTCCAAAAATGATTACAAGGAAGATTATACTTCCAATTTAAAATTCCTAATGGAAGCCCTGTGGAAACATTTTACTACAAAACATTGTTAAAGACTTCCAACAGAACTTACTGACCAACACCCTAGACAACCAATTGATGTGATGCTAAATTGCATTATGACCGCCCACAATAATTTTATTCTTAGTTTAACAAAAGAAAACATTGGATCAAAGAATTATTTGTGTTTTTTTGTGTCCAGGTTAGTATGTGACTCGTGAATCTCTTCATTGGTTTAACAGTTATTAATATTTACAATCAGGATTGTTCTACTAACATCATGTTAATCCTATATGCTGTTCAATTTAATTTGCAATAACGTGTATAAACCTACCTTGTTTTACTCTTGAGGGCAGCCTTTTGTACCTTCACATTGGAAATGTTAAGAGCTAGCAAGGGGGATAACTCAGATGGAACGGTGAGTAAGTAAAACGCTCCAGGGGATATAACTGCGTGATACCGAATCAGTCCGTCTGGGAATTGCAAACAAACCTGAAAAGAAAATGATTTTAAGTAGAACTTCGATGTACATGTATATTATGATCGAGAATGATTTTTTCTAGGCAAATCTCATGTAAATGATAATTGCAGTCCCTTTTATCTGATGCCTTATTTGGCATTTAGATATAAATAATATTAAATCATGCTGGGATACCCAGCAATTGAGCCAAAAATGCAGCCAGACGACGCAGATTTATAAACTCTAAACAACAACAGCTGGGTCAGAAAATTGCCAGATTTTTCATGCAGAAAAATATTTCAAAGGATCTCATCATCATCTTCATCTACTCCACATTGTATACTCAATGCATACTTGTTTTTCTAAGCTCTACTTCATACCTTGAAAGTTTTGTCACCAGTAACCAGTTCACAGTCGATGTAAAACTGCCTCATATGCTTGCCATCCTTCACAATCTTTTCATCTTGAACACTGCCCCTGTTTTCAACATGTATCACAACCTTGGTCAGCTCACAAACTCTGTTGATATCACTTAAGTCACATTTTTTCGAAATCAGTTTTAATTTACTGGCAGAATGATTTGAATTTTCAGTCTGAGAACTTCCTTCAATGACAACCCTTAGCTTTGAATTATCGACAGTGGTCAATGATAAATGTTCATCAATATTTTGTTTTTCATTTAGAACACATTTTTCTGATAGTGTTGTTTTTCTGACATGTTTGTCCTTGTTACGGACATGACACCTTTTGACTCCTTTAACAACAAATTTTGGTGTAAACACTTTACCTTGTGACTTACTGGTATTGGACAAACTCGATTTGAAACAAGAATCGGCTAACTTTTCTTCACTGGCAGACCTTGCACCTAGCCTCATTACATTTGACAAGGTATCATTCCTGTTTATATATTCAACACTTGTGTTCTTGTTTTCACTGTTGATCTCACATTTACCAGGAGTCTTTTTAACATAACATTCTTTCTTCCTACAGAAAATAGTTCCACCATCTTCACGCTCATGTGTGTGTAACATAGGTGTTTCTTTCTGGAATACTGATGTAGATCTATCCATCTCTAAGCCTTGAAGATGTCCACTTACACTAGCACTACTTTCTGATTTTCTTGAACTATGACAAATAAAAAAAACATATCGTAAATCTACAAAGAGATATAAACACTTTTTCTCCATTGGTTTACTTGATCTCTTTGAGGTCGAAGCAACCATCAGATCAACTTTTGACTGTAACTTCAATTCTTCACCAACATAACATTTTTTCACCAAAACTGCTTTCCCTAAGCAACATTTATGAACAAAAGGGCATGTGAAGGATTGTCCTGGTTGAAGACTATCACATTTACATTTCATATCACAGATATGCTTCATTTCTATTCCTTTCTGCTCATTTTTCGAAGGTAGGTCAGCAGAGTTACCAGAGTTACCTTCTACTGCTTCAAGGTTTTCATTTTTTAACCTAGTATATTCAGATTCACATTTTTCAAAGCTGTGTTCTTCATTTTGCTTAGATGTATCCATACAAAATTTTGATTTGTTTTCACTAATATATTTATCTTCTGGAAGCTGTTCTTGTTCTTGATTCACTAGTGAAGCAGAATTTTCTCCCGTCTTCCCTCCATGTACACATGTTGCCAGGGAGGCAGTCTTATCGCTATGGTTGCTATGGAGACAGCAAACAACCACACCTATTCTACCAGTGTTGTCATGCAGAATGAGTTGACCTGTTTCTCTGCAAGTATCTATTATGCAGGGAATTTCCTGAAAGAATAACTAGCAGTAATGAAAAAGTGTATAACAACCTACAGAGAAATGAATATGACGCCAAACGACCCTGATATAGATACTCGTAACTGTTTATCTAATGGAGAAATTAAACCAGTGACATGATATAGAGGATAATTGTTTGTTTCAGTATACGACCAAAAGAGGTATTTCACGAATGGCTTAGCCACGAGTGATATATTCACTTTGGTGTTCACGAGGTGAAATATATATACACTGATACAAACAATTTTTTTATTATATGCCTAAAGTTGGAGTTAATAATTTCAAATACACTTTTCTAGAAAAAAGCGCCATTTTGAATGTGCAGTCGTAACATAATTTCGGAAATGGTGTAGTTGAAATTTTGTCCCAGCCCTGTATGGCTGTTGTTTGATTTGGAACTGAGAGTGGACTAAAACTTCAAAACAGTGAAAAAAATCAATTTGATATTCTCACTGTTTGAAACAGTGAAATTTTAATCTTATTTCACGGATAAATCTCTATCAACAACAGGAAAGCATATAATAAAGGGTAATCTCTGGACAAACTAATGCACATGGACATGGATTCAATATATTCTTTTGGTATACAATGTAACTGACTAAAAAGTTTGGTCATAACCTGATTTAAGCATCTAATCAAGTGCATAACAAAGCTACACATTGCTGTTGATACATTATCATGGAAGCCTATGTGATCTACTTGGCTAGGAAATTAATATATCATTGAAGTTAATGAGTTATCCTTATTTTAGAGAACACCTATGTCTCAGTATAATATGTGTTCTGATCATTCCCATTCTAACAACACCAACTTGAAACCTATTGCCTAGCTTTATTTAAAGTAATCTCTTTCAGCTGGATTGCGAAGACAGCTGAAAGCTACTATAAATCACACTTAAGTCCGCCTTCTTGGTTGAAGCCAGTACTGCTGTCCTGTTTGAGAGCCAGAAAATATCCTTAGTGCAGATCGTCACACAAACTTTTGGGTGAAAATAGGACACATTTAGGACCAGTCTCACCCTTTCCCTTCCTAGCTTTACAAGCCTTACAAAGAACTATTCAAAGGATGTTACCATGTCAGGGAGAGCCTTTATATTAGCGCACCAGTCTGTGGCATCTTTCCCTTCTACTGCCACAGCAGGGCTATCAGCCAGCTTGACTTTCTGTATATCAGCAATACTACACATTTTCAACTGGATCTGAAGTAAGACATAATGCATAAAAACTCTGAATCAGCATTTTTATTTCAACTTGAATGCATTTATTTGGTTTATACTAATTTTTTTAGCTTGATTGTGACGATAGCTGATTGCTTACAAGATCAATCACGGGTCCTTTTCCTGGGCAGAAACCAGTACTGTGTCCTTTTTGAAAGGCCATGAGATAGTACCTCCTGGTTGGGATTGAAGCAATCTCTTGGGTGAGAGGCGGCCACCTTTACCACTAGACCACCCTCACCGTTAATCCATCTATTCAAACACATTCAAAGTTCATAAAAGAAGCATGTTAAATTCTTATTAGAAATTGTCTTTAAAGACTAAAAGCATCTTCCTAATATTTCTTTTTGATCGTTTAAATTCAAAGGAACATAACTAAATTAAAAAGAGACATGAAGAATTTTGAAATTTTCAGCTAAAAATTTGTTCAATAAAGTTTTATTTTACATACCTCCTCTCCCTGTACCATGAGCCCACATTGGTGAGGTAGTGTAAGGAATTCATCAATAGCATTACGCGACCTACCGTCCATTTTCACATGCTGGGCATAATCTGTGCTCAACAGCCGACTAAATAATTTGTCTACAAACCTGAAAAGGAGAAAAAATAACAAAAAGTATTAGCATTTATTGTGACCTTAAACAAATTGACATGATTCTTTATGATTTAAATGCATCCTTCAAAGGCATCAAGTCTTATCAAAGGCAAGGAATATTATGTACAAATTCATTTGGCTATAGGTAAAGGGAAGTAACCGCAATAGATGGATAATACTCATATGTTTGATGATTTTATATTTAAAGTCTACTGCAAATCATCCTAACTTTGACAGAGCTTAATAAGTTACAGCTTCAGGTTTTCATATTATATCAATATTACCATAAATCTATTTTGAACTTACTTCTGACCAAACCCAGACAGAAACTGCAGGTTTAGTTTAAGTCTTAGCTGACCCAGCAGGTCCATATGGGCTTGGGACAGACTGCTTGTATAAATCTGCTTTCTTAAACCATCTGAAGACTGTGTTTTGATGTTCTAAAATAAACATAAAGTACCTGTACATGTATTTTAATGAACAATAATTGATCATAATTCTAATACAATACAAAATCACTTTAAAATAAAAATTAAGTGCTTATAATCTAATGAGTTAGGGGTGTAAAAATCATCATTCTTTAACTGATGAAATATATGTTTACCTAGATGGTCCTTTTCGTGGAAAGCGTTTTTAGCCAGATTTTTGCACATAAATTGCTAAAAAGACAACACATTTCCAAATAGATTGAATACTGACATTATTAATCCAGGCGAGACAGTGTAAACTATGTCAACTGGTGGTATCTGTAAAGTGTCTGTACCTACATCCCTGGTTTATACCTGATCAGCAGTCGGTCCCTCTATCACACTGACACTCGCCAGGATGCAGCAATACAGGGACAACATGGAGTGCTGCAACAGTTTAAGAAAAAGAGTGATTTTCTGTCAGAAATATTCATTAAGGTATATTGCCAGCCTTTGCGGCATATCCCTTTTTTAAGACATCTTCATCAATGCAGTGGACGAACATTGAAGAACTAAAAGGACTAAAATGATTCATATATCACAATGATATATATATATACAAGTCAAGTGCATTTGGCTTATAAGCCGACAACTAGACACTATTATCAATCATTGCATCATACGATCACTTTTTAGAACTGTTTCTTCAAACAAAATGTCTAATTAGCCATAGAAGACACAGCTAGGATGAATTGGCAAAGGACATTAGAATTCCATAAGTTACCTTACATATATAAACCAAATTTCATGTTCTAATAATATCTTATGGTATGCTTGCTGATAAGAAAACAACATTGTTTTTTTGTTTTTTTTTCAGTATAAGGTTGACAGTCAGTGCTCCATCAAGGCCTAAAAAGCAGGGTGAGGCACCCTGCTGCCCATTTCCAGCATCCTGCTGCCTTTTAACTACACCCTGCTGTGCCCTTTTGTTTGACACAATTTTCTGAAAAAAGTACATGAATTGGCCATTTGTCATTCAATGTCTATCAAAAGTGCCCTATCTGACCTAGCACCCTGCCCTTTTCAAATCCTGGGTGGAGCACCGGGTCAGACAGTATGCTTTTTGTGAGTTTACTGTGTACTTTGTTATCTATCATATTCAGTTCAAAAGTATTTGTCAATGCTTCTATTCCACAGAAGCCACAAGTTTACCTTGGTATGAAGTCTATAGTGAGCATTCTGTACCAGAACTATCTGTCCAGTTTTCAGCTGATCTGTGGTACTGCTATGCAAATGGCCAGCATACAATCTACAAAATTGGACAAGCATTCCCCTTGTAAGTAGTCATTTACATTTGAATATCTATCTACCTTGCGACAAAAATATACATGTACCAGTCAATTTGTAAGATCAATTTCAATAATTCAACAAGAGGCCGCAGAGCAAACACCAACCCTCATTTGTCTTATTTTAGTTGAACAAGGGGCTAAAATGTTTTTAACATATGACCAAGTTTTAACACACAGACACGGCCGCCAACAATGACAACAAGGCTTATCACAATACCAAGATTTTTTTACCCTCAAACTGGCTAGCAGAAAATGCAAATAACTGGCGCAAACAGTCCTTAGTGTAGTAATTGAGGAAAATCAAGCCAAACATCTACATAACTTTCTCAATACAAACATGTTACTTCAAGCTTTTAATTCAGGCATTAAGCAAATCATTCTGATGATATGATCATTTATCTCAATATTATATGTTTTCTTTATAAGGCATTTACTTAAATAGGAAATCATTCATTTTAAATCATTGAATACTATTAATTCAATAGACAAAAATCCTGGTCTTAAAACGATTTGTCATACAATCATTAATAGAGAGCCTTTAAAACATTCATAGAAATTTTTTTATCAAAAAAAACTCATTTCTTCAAGATTAGTGAACTTTTATGGAAAACATTTGATTGGTTGAGTTCTACCTGACTTTTCCATCCAGCTCAAAAACTCCAACAGAGGCATCCAAAACTGCAGTCACCATACCCTGGAAACGAGGAATAGAAATAGATAGATAATAAATACTATTATTTTTAATTTGTCCCATATTGATGCAAAAACCTTACCTTTACTGTAAATCTCATTAAAATCATATCGTGACGCCAAATTCATTTCATTATCTGATTTTTATAAGATTACATTTCTGTAAAATGTTTCCAGGAATGAAAAAAAAAAGTAAATTATATGTATGGATGCTTAAATGATAAAAAAAATCAACATTTTTAATTGCTTGTGTGTTTGATGCCTTGATGTTAACCTGGTAAGAGAAGACATCTAGCTTGTCTTCAGTCTCAGCCTGTCCATTGTCCAGTTGATAGTCGCCTGGCAGGGCATCATTAGTCACAGGCCTCCTGTGTGAAGTTAGCCAGTGGTCAATGTTCACCAGGGTCAATCTCACCTTGGAAGCCTCATGTAACTGACTGTGGTCACTTACTGCATACAGCAGATGCTGCTCCCTGCTACCCTGTGGACAGTCAGATCCAGCATGATTACATACTGCGTCCACAATTAAAATCATTATAATATGAAGTTTTAAGATTCCATAAAAAACACAGAATTAATACAGAGAAAATATACAGTGATTATAAGTCAAGCTAGAAAGCTGTTCTGATTCTTGAAAGGTCAAATTTTCACAGGCACAAAAGTGATTATTGCCAGAAACCCACTGTCAAAACCCACATGAAAAAACTGACCTTGGCAAATTTGAAATACTACATTTTTCAAAAAAATATTTTAAGCCTGTCATAGAGAAAAATTAGAAAATACTTCTACCGGGTAATTTGCAACAGTTACCTTTTGGGAGAAAAATGAAAGACTATAAAGGAATACGTATTAAAGGTCACCTTCTGTAAAGATGTAGGTATCAATTCTGTGAACACATAGTCTTCATTCAACTCTAGCTCCTTCTGCCAGTAAAGGTAGCTGGATTTCTAAAACAAATAGCATACTATCAAGATACATCATAGTATATAATTGCACTAGACATCACACTACTTGCTAGTGTGAACAGTTTAATGTAAATCACCTTTTAGAAGGTGTTCAGTGTTCAATGTTACACCTGAATATACTATTTAGAATTTAAACTACGACAATTACCTTATCAATTAAGTTATTTGGAATAGAAAGACAGCATCAAGCAATCATCGAATGGCATCAAAGAAATTGGGTCAAGTATTATACATTTAACTTACTATTAAACTGTTACCTACCTTGACAATAATGTTGACTCCTTGCTCTAGTCTCACAAGGAACAGTTGTGTGTCCTTCACTGCTACAAGGCCACTCAAGAAGAGCACGCTCCCATGTATCGTCACTCTCGCAGATCTTCGCAGCGTTTGCCTATTTATGTACATGGATACAAATTTGTATCAAGAAATTAAGTCAAACCAGTTCATATTAAGTATTATGATTACAGATATTTGCATGTACAAATGTATACAGAACGTTTGCGTTATTGTTGGTTAAATGTAGGAACTAAAATTATATCTTGTTCTGATTTAATTTGCTAAGAAAAGAGATATATTTCCAACACAAGATCACTTTTTGAATATTGTGGGGATCAAACCCATGACCACCCTTACATATATAAAACACACTGAACTTTGTTGTGCTTTTTTCCATACCTGATACAAAGCAGAGACCGAGCTTGGCTGCAGGTAAATACATCTTGTACTTCACACATGCTGAGACTTGGTGTTGTGTTCTCCATGGTCAAAAAAGGAATAATCAATTTCAGAACCTCTTCAAAGTAGAGAGCTGGATACAATCAGAATATGTATCTGAAAACAAATATTTATATGCTGCATTTTTTGTTATATAAGAATTTCCTGATTATTAACAGAATATAATTTCATAACGAATTGAACGAAACTCATAAAATAACCACAGGCAAATTATTTCTGATTCAATTTAGGACTGATCCCTTTTCTGTGTGTTAATGAATCATTGCACTAGGGCGCATTCTTGAAATTCCATTGAGTGCACTCTAAGCACTTAAAGGTAAATTGGCAAGAGTTCACATCAATCCTTAATGCACCAGTCAATTTTAATCACGGCCCCCCCAGGTCCGGGGGTATACCAGGGATAGCCTGGGAAATAGGCCGTGTTTTTACCTTCCAGGTGGCCCCGCAGTGGCGGGTGAATGCGGTTGTTTTGTCTTCGCGCCACAACTAGCAGGGAATGGGCCTTGCCTAGGGTCCGTGGGGTATGTTGGCATTTGGCGGGGATTTTACCACCGGTTCTTCCCCAGAGGCCCGAGATTTTACCCGGGGTTGGCTGAACCAAAAGTCAAAGTCCCAGCTATTCCCCGGACCTCGGGGGACCGTGGTTACAATTGACTGATGCATGAATTAACCCTCTTAACTGTTTTGAATGCAAACTTCTCTGTTATGTCATACTGACTGAACATAAAATCTGGTTTGATTTGATTTGACGTATGGGGTAAAAATATCGAGAGAAAACCCTGCGCCAGTGTGATTACAACTCATTTACTACCAATAATAACATTTCAGGTTATTTAAAAAAACGGATTTTGATAAAGGTTGCAAAAAGACAATAGTTTACTAGCACTATCAAATGATTCCTACCCGTTTTAACTTCTTACACGTCGCAGAAGCTACCGTTTCCATTCTACCGGGAAAAAAACATTTTTGATCCATGGTATAAATTTAAATAAGGGAGTAAACTTTACCTATATTGAAAATCTTCGGCCACATAACACTGACTTTAGACAGTAGCAGACAACAGTTTTACTAAAATCTATGAAGCAGTTACATCCCTTTACAGTAAGTCCAAGCTTTGTAGGACTTGTTCCAAATAACTAAAATGCTTTTTTTTCTACAATTATGAAAGTATATCCTTAATTCTACATCCCTATCATCAATTCGAACCTTTAAGATGAATGGAGATAAAGTAATATATTCAAAACACCAAAGGGAAGAAGAATGCAATTTAGTTCAGGCTGTGGCTACAAAATATTGCATTACATACATTTGACCTACAAATAAGCTAATTCTCCCATAGCTCAAGCCATTAACCCTAATGTTAAATATTCATGTCTGACGACACCATAAGTATATTGTTTTTGAGAGAGTATTTCCTGCTGAGAACTAGTATGCTAAATAAATAACCAAACCTTCATAAAGATAATTTTGTATTTTTATTTTTTTTTATTACAACTGAAATTCATTAGTACTGTTGACCCTGACCATGACCTTCTAATGTTTAAAACGATAGAAATCCTACTCTGGTTAAGAGCAACATACCATTGAAGATTCATGGTACTAGGTCAAAACATTCTCAAGTTATAGAGCAAAAACTACTTGGTATACCGACCTTCCATCCAAATTACCAACATTTGCAAACCTATTCGCCCTTTTTTCAAAATGGGTCATAATATGGGGTCACTGGCATCCAAACTTCACATACTTGTTTAAAGATCCTTTGTGATAACTCGAGGCATACATGAAACTTTTGCATAACCACAAATTGCTTGTTGCATCTGACATTCCATGGTAATTTTAAATTTTATGGGTTAAAATATCATGACAGTTGTTATAAATTAGTCCATTGACTTTAATGATTGAAAAAGGCCCAAGATCAGGGATCCAATTTTGTCCATAAAAAACAAAACTCACATTCTTAAATATCCCTTTATTCACATAAATAAACTCTAATTCATCCATCTAGCCGAATGATTCAATATGTACATCATAAACAAAGGCATTTATGCATAGAAAATGAAACACAAAAGCATGCTGGAATGTTTTATTTAAAGCTGCTGAAAATGGGTAGAAAACTACAAAAGAGGTGAAAACAGAAATGTTCGAAGTTTCTCTAAGTAAAGACACTAATGAACCCATTATCTCTAACCACTTGATGCTGATATAATTTCCTCACTGTAATTATAACTCCAGAAGCCAGTAATCACAGAAAGAAGATTATGCAAATATTAGGAAATATCACAATATTATTATTTATTATTTGTCTTTTGCCAACCTATTGTCATACTCCAATAAAAAATATAATTGTTTATCATTGAAAGATCAAGAACAATTTGGAAGCACCATTTTTTTGTTTACAGAAAAGTAAAACCATAAATCATACTTTTCTTTGCATTTGTTTAAAATGATTCTAAATTAACAACAACCAGACTAATCTTACAATAAGTAACATTAAATTGCCAATAAACAAATCACCATTAATAACACCAAGGCACTATATTGAAATCATGAATATTACATATAACAGCCTATTCCTAAAATGTGTATAAACCTGGAAACCAAGCATTAAAATACAAGTTGGCAATTCCCTACCCAAAAATATCATCTATAATATATCAATATTATTAACTACCATAACTTTATACTAATTCTTCAGGCCCCAAAACAATTGTTTGTTCCCGATTTCACTGCCAGAAAATAGCATTGGAAGTAGTGATGGGAATCAGTTCCAAGTTTACTATCGATAATCGGTTCCACTCAAGTATTAAACCAATTTTCGATAGTTCAATCTTTTTTTTAAATAATATATAGTACCTGAATTGTAGTTTTATTCATGTACAGAATTGAACTCTTAATAATTATATGCATATATGTTATGTTTGAAGTTATTAAGTGTTGTAGTATAAAAATTAGTTCATTTACTTGCTCAATGTGGCTTTCATCTGCCATTTTGTGAAAGATAAAATCTGAACACACATAAATATATATATATATATTTTTTTTTTTCGATGATCGATTCTAATCAAATACAAAAGATTGTCACCATTTCAGGCCCAACCAATGGATTTTTTATAATAATAATCGATCAACGAAACATAACTAATTGGAAGGTCGAGATTTTTATGTTAGGTTTAGTTTTGTCTGAATGACATTTTCACACATGTAACCCTAACCATTTTGTCTGGGTGCATGTTAACTAGACTCTATAAAATCATTACATTTATGCCTCTTGCTGTTACAGGAAAATGTTGAAACACTAAAAAGGATAAAAATCCAACCACCAGAAAAAAAATTGTCCAGTGGCAATAAGAAGTAGGTTGGTAGGAAACCGGAAACAAACTATTTCTTTTCTTATACCTTAATACAATGTAGTTCTACAAAAATACAATATCAGAATTGATATGATACAATGTATATGAAAAATTTGAAACAGATACTATGAGATAGGGACTTTGTATTACATAATAAAATATATTCATCATCATGAACACATCAATTAACCAGCACAAATAATAATATTCAGTATAGCACATTAACATAGTGTACACATATCGCATTATAGTTCTGGAAAAAATATCAAACATTGTGAACATCATATAATGTGTTTTCTTAAGGCTTTACATTCCAATGAAACCCTCCACTGCATACCATTATACCCAGGTACCCTTCAATAAAGCATGTCTAGTGCAGTGGATAAGGCAGTTAACTACTAATTTCAAGCATTTTTAGGAATGTAAAGCCTTAAAGAAACTGATACTCAAACACAACTCTAAGATATGAATAATGATGAGTAGTTAGTGTAAATAAAATTAACAGATTTTAATTCATCATGAACCAAGCTGTTTAAAGCTGCACTCTCACAGATATACTGTCTTCGAAAGAGCAAATTTTTGCATTAATATCTGCAAACCAATGATATAAGATTGCTGACAAAAGATCAGATCGAAGATTTTCATATTTCAGTTCGAAAATTAATGTTTTATGGCTTAAACCTTTACTAACGGTTAAGAAAATGCATAAAACATCAATTTTTGAACTTGAAAATAAAAATCTGTGATCTTGTTTTCTGGCAGCAGTCTTATATAACTGGTTTCCATGCATTTTCGCAAACAATTGACTTGTTCCAAGACAAAAAATAAAAAAGTTGTCAAACGTTCAATCTGTAAGAGTGCAGCTTTAAGAAACAGCTAAAAGGTTAATGTTTTCCTCTCTTAGGTTACATGCTTCATCTAAATATCTCAATATTCTATTGAGAGTGTTTAACATCACAACTTGACATAACTGATGATGATTTCATGAGTGTGTCTCTTTTATTTGTATGTTACAAAAATAGAATTACAATGATGCATAATTTGTGTCATAGAACATTGGAGATAAATGCAAAAAAACAGTGTTCACAGAATTATAAAGATATGCAATATTATATGAAATACAAACTACATGTATGTACAATTATATGTGAAATCAGATATTAAACATTTTTAGATTTTAATTAAAAGTGTGTAACTCCATAACAAAACTAAGAACAAGATTTAACATTAACAAATCAACTACACATGTTTATGCATCTCACAAGATTGAACTTAATGAGCAACGATTACTATAACCTTAAAGCACTTACATAACATGTAACTGATAAAAGTTTTCAATACCATTCAGTCAATAGCCAGGTCACCAAGGGGAACATTGGACCACTGAGGCCAACAATGTGAGATCAAAATAGTGTCATGGAAAAAGGAAGCACAAAGCACCAAAGTTAAAGCAGTCTGAAGGCATAGGGCCATCTCAAATCGGTTTTATGTTGATTTTTTAGGCAAGTAGTTTTCCATTTTTTAAAATCGTAAAAAAATGACACAACAATTACAATACACAATAATTGAGCCAGAGTAAACATATTTAAGGTGCTGAAAATGATCAAATGAGTCAGGATCAGTCAAGGTTAAATAGTTGTTACCATGTAGTTTATTTTCTTGTCATATAAGGACCTACCCATGTATGTGACCTTATAATTACATATTTATGATAAAATCAGCTTAGTACTTGCTGTCAAAGAAACCAAAAGATGATTGTACTTTTCAAAGCCCTTGTTTTTTCCTACTGGGTAGGTTTAAAAATTTTAACCTGACCCTAAACATAAAATCAATTTGGTTTGGTTTAATATCACAACCACAATCAGACACTACATCATTATATAGTCTGAAAATAGTACAAAAATAATTAAAAAGTTTGTGTATTCATATGAAATGGCATTCACAATTGTATAATCTTTTCACAATATTTACCTCATTTTTTTAAATACAGATACCCCATTGGCCTAAATAAGGTAAACTACCTCATACATGGGTGCTTTCTAAGTAGTTACTACTTATATAAGGCTTTTGTCGAAATATTTTACAATTTCCTTAACAAAAATAACAAAAAATAAATTTTGAGCAAACTGAAGACTACTTGATGACAATGGATTTCAATTATTGCAATAAGCGTTAGGCAAATGGGAACCTACCTCTGCCTGGTCACTAGTTTATCAGGAGGTCAAAGTTACCCATTTGATTGTACAAATCTAACCCCTTTTTTTGTGTCAGTTAAATAGTTGAATGGCAACATGCGATGTGCTTTAAGTTCCATTTTAACAACATACCAATTGATTATGCAATGTTACACATAATTTGAAAACTTATCAAATGACATCAGATCAATCATTGTGTAGCAGCAACATTCACTTGCTAACACACATTTACTCCTCATAGAAGGCAGATATTGTCTTGTCATACATTTTTACAACTATCGGTCTTCTAAGCTTCAATGTTGGCCCTGGAAAAACAAAAATATACCGGTACATACATGGGATATATGCAAATATGTACTTAAATTTATACTTGGAAAGCTGACAGCATATTAAATCACACTAGATTCCATTTCCCCCGAAAAAAACTGGTGTGCAAATTTTTAGTGCCATAGTGGGCACAAGACAGTTCAACGGGTGGGGATCGACTACACAAACTTTGTATGAGAAGCAGACACCTTTACCACTTGAAAACTCTCACCCTGGTGGGGCCCAAATACAAAACCCCTGAGGTGTGAGGCGAACACCTATACCAGTAGGCCACTCTCACTCTGGAAAAACACAACTTGTAATTCCTATTTCAGGCACAATATCTTCTTCACATAAGATTATTCACATCTTAGTATCATAATGTCACAAACATTCCAACAAAGCTCTTCCTCTTCAAATGCAAGTAATTAAAAATCAGTATGATAAGTATCACATACACACAGTTAAATGCCCATTTAGAGAAGTATGATGATCTTTTTTTGAGACATTCCTCTTCCATCATTTAATAGGAAGAACCCCCAGGGTTTCTAAATCACAGTTATTGCTGATAAATTAACTAATATACAAATGTTTACATACCCAATTCACCGCCTGGAAGGGAGAAGTCTTTTGGAAGAATTGTCCACTTCTGGACACGAGCTGCATTAGATACAGCTTTCTTGTTTGCTTTGTCCACTCCTGCTTGGATAGCCTGTGGAATATGATAGATGATTAGTATTTTTGCAATGAAATGACCCTGGACAAAAATCGCACCATTTTATTCAAGTTCACAAACACACATAAGACATTTAACAATCTATCACTTTGATCTTGTCAGCCAGTGCTGTTTTATTACATTTACAGTCTGTTGTTTAAAATGTTTTATAACGAATATCAGTAATTGTTGTACCTATATTTATGATTTGTAAACTCTTATTACATGTGACTTCTCCATAAAATAAGGGAGATCAATTCAGTTAACTTAAATTTAACATTTAATTCGTTGTAACTTCCCTTGCATCATTAAATTTACATCATTATTCAGTGTGATTACGTAGGGGAGATAAATTCAGTAAACTTAAAATTATCATATAATTTGTTGTTATGTTCCTTGTAAAATGACAGAGGAGTTCCGAATGCATTACAGTGTGAGGAGTTCCGAATGCATTACAGTGTGATTATTTAGGGGAGATTAATCCAGAAAACTTAACATAATCATATAGAATGTTGTAATGTCCCTTGTATAATTAAAATTTTCATCATTGTTCATCATCATTATTTATAATGCCTCTCATAAATAAGTGAATTCAATAGGTTTTACACTTGTTGTATGTTTTACACTTGTTGTATGTTCACAAAACATGCTCAATTACTAACCCTGAACATGTATTGGCATTTTTTGCCTGAATTGCAATAAAAGTTGTTGTTTAGAAATGTCCATATGGTGAAAACAATCTTAACTATACAAAAGTCCGGATTTAAAACCTGTCAGTCCTGATTTCAGAATTTATCTTGAACTTTAGAACCTCTCTATAGTATAATAACAAACCTGCAAGACAGATTTATCATTGAGAGCGTCCTCTACTGTACGAGCCTGTGAGCCAATCGACTGATACCATGACAGGGTTTCCTTGGTCAGTGTGTCCAGTGGTTCATTTGTGTCAAGGTTAAGATCAGTCTGTAGATAAGGCAGACAACTAATTACTACAGATATGGTTTATTAAAATCTCACAGAAGACATAATAATGATCACTGTTAAAGTAAACGAAATGTATGCAATATTGTCAAATCATTTGTTGTTGTTTTTTTCAGACAACCCGCCCAAAGGGCAGAACACAAATTATTTTGGCCAAAGGGATTGGACTTGCTACACATACAAATATTTGTATTTATAAGCATGGAGACCAAGTTCATGTGAATATCTTAAACAATTTACCTGCAATAACTAAAAATTAACCTTTTTGCACTTAACCAATTGCTAAAGAGCTTTTACAGGAACCTATCAAAAGTCCCGATTCGGCCTTGTTTGAGTGATCGCTATTTGACCTCTTAGTTTGATCTTGGCCTTTCAGACATAAGCATGAATGCCATGCACAAAACACCTTCTCCATGCTGTTGTACATTTCTTTGTTATGGAATTTCAAAGTGAGTCAGTCACAGTTGTAAAATGATAGTTACGGATGCTCAGACAGTGTGACTGCTAAATACACGCATCCTTTTTGGAGCATAAAAAACAGTGATTAACTAGAATTAAAACCCCACCTTAAGTGTAATGAGCATGGAGAGGAATTTTCTTTTGTCTCCAATGAGCATACAGTTGCTAACACAAGGCAGGGCCTCCTTCACATTGTCCTCAATCGGTACTGGGGCCACATTCTCTCCACCCGCTGTGATGATCAACTCTGAAAAAAAATGAAAATGTTAGATCCAAACAAATGAAAAACTGGTTAATTGCAGGGGATATAAAAGTAAGATTATTTTTTTAGAAAATTATGCTAAATGGAATACAAGTACATGGATGTAGCAGCAATTAAGTGAAAATCTAAGTTTAGAGATGAAACACTTTTGAATATTAGCAAAATTGAGGTTCATTATTGTGTCCATAGATGAAAAATCACATGATTTTTTTTCTATAATAAGGTATTTTTTTAACTAAAAAATTACAAATAATTTCCGATCTAGTGTCAATATGTTGGATTGTTTTAAAAGCTGATGAATCAAGTCAAGAAAGCATCCTCCACCCCCTGCTTACAAACCTTTTATTCTTCCAGTAATATAGAGGAAGCCGTCCTCATCATGTCTGCCGATGTCCCCGGAATGTAACCAATCATCATCGCCGAATATCTCCTTGTTCTTCTCTGGCTCGTTAAGATATCCCATGAACACATGTCGACCCCAGAAACAGATCTGTAAACAGTACACAATCTATGACATGCTATGGAATGTCAACCCCAGCAACAGATATGTAAACAGTAAACAGTCTTTGACATGCTAGAATGTTGCATGCTTAAAAAAGGAGGTTTTAGCCTCTTAAATCTTTGCCACATGATGGCCAAAAAATGAGTCTCCCTTAAGTAAGAAGTGAAGTTTTGTTGGCTGAATGTATGTATGCAATAGCAAATAATGGTAGTTTATTAATTAGTCTTAATTGAATTGTAGACAAATCTCAACAAAACTTCTCTTTTCCCTCCTGGTCCATCTAATGTAGGTTCGTCTCACCCTCACATCTTATAGCAAACATTCTTCATCCTGTTTGTACACTCTGGGTTGAACATACGATGCTGATAAGGTAAATAGAAAATGGTAACTTAACCTTAAAATACCTCCAAACTGCCCTCCTGGTTTCGTTCGTTTAGATGCGTCTTAACCCCAAATACTCATCATCATGTATGCTCCTCCCCCACCCCCACCCAATAAATGTGTGAGGCCCAGAACAGGAATATGGGAAGATGTGTCTTTACCCTACTCATCATCCTGTATGCTCCCCACCAAATGAATAAGTGAGGCCCAGAACAGGGATGTGGGAAGATGTGTCTAAACCCCCAATACTCATCATCCTGCATGTCCCCCCCCCCCAATGAATGTGTGAGGCCCAGAACGAGGACATGGAAAAATGGAAACTAAACCATACACTACCTCCCCATTGCTCTCATGGTCCATCTCATGTAAGCGTGTCTTAACCCCCCACATTTCCTTGCCAACACTCGTCATTTTGTATGCTCCATCTGTGTTGAATGTGTGCGGCCCTGAGAAGTACAATGAATTCATATTGAAAATGTGAGGCCCTTATGAGGGGGACAGAATGAATAAAATTAAATACTGTGAAATCCATTATATTTAAGGGTATGAAATTTCATGGTTTTTCGAAAAAGGACAACTTTAAATTCATGTATTTTCATTTTTTGAATAAAAAATCCAAACTATAGTTCATTACTAAGCTTAAGTGCTAGAGAGAGACAATATGCCAATTAGGGCAGATACCCACAACAAGTACAAACATGTTATAATGCTCATAATCTGATTTAAATGTTTGATTATGCCACCCACCTGTACATTCACTCATTCCATACACCTCATCAATGCGAATGTTGAGGCTGGAAAAAAACTCTAGCGTGTCCTTCATGATAGGAGCAGCCCCTGAACCAAACAGTTTGCATCGGTCCAGTCCCAGCAACGTTTTCAGTTTACGGAACACAAGGATGTTGGCTATACTCCAGCCCCATGGTTTGCTTCCACTTGGAAAATAGAAATGTACATAATGATTTTAAATTGTGCATGCATTAATGCTCAGTAAACAGTCAATTCCTTGTTTTCTCTGCTCTTTTATCAGTCAAAATTGATTTTTAAATCTTATTTCATAAATGTTACATTCTTTTGCCTAAAAGAACGAACCATCCTGCTGTAAACATACAAATACTTGCTTAATAGTGTTTTCAATTTTTGTAGACACCATACAAAGCTTTATCTCTACTCTTAACTCAAACTGTGAAAGATGGGATTTTCTCAGAAATTATCTTGCCGTATAGGACAATTCTGGTGGCTGACATTTAGTGTTATAAACATTTGCAAATGTATGTGAAGGATAATTTTGCTCCATATTAACTGATAGTATTCAATTTGTACATTGATAAAATGAAAACATTTAGCATGAAAATTAATGAAAAGGACAGTAAACTGCTATGCCTACCAACTGCTATGCCTACCCACTGCTATGCCTACCCATTACTTTGCGCTTGTGAGCCCCTTCGGCCCTTATCCCTGGCCCAAGCTGATATCTTGCGGGCCATGTTGGACCTTTTCGACCCCTCTGATGCCAGTCTCTCGTTGATCTTCTCCCAAAGACGCGGGACTGCAAAGACAGTTGTCGGCCGCACCTCCTTCCAGGTCTCCAGTAATGAGCCCTACAAGGGGTATTTAAAATTTGTTGTGTTCTAGTTTTAACAGATATTGACCTTAAAATATTGGTCAATTTTTAAAAATAGTAAGGTGCTACGAAAAAATATAGAATAAGAATTGAATGATTTTGGAATTCCAATCTTGATATCAGATACTGCCATACATTTATATATATATAAATATATATATATATATATATATATATATATATATATATATATATATATATATATATATATATACACACAAAATAAATTAGTATCATCAATTTTATTGGCTGATTTGTAATGTGCTTCTATCATTTTCAGTCTTATAATCGAAAAGGTAACAATATTTATGGTAATTAATGATAACTAAAAAAAATAAAAAATATTTTTTTTTAAAATATTCACTTTTATTGGATTAATTGTTTTCAATGAATGAACATATGTCCCGTATTTATAAATGAAAGTTTGAAAATCAAAAATACTAAACTTGGTTGTT
Organism: Mya arenaria; assembly: GCF_026914265.1. NCBI lineage: Eukaryota > Metazoa > Mollusca > Bivalvia > Myida > Myidae > Mya > Mya arenaria. The sequence goes on along the minus strand of NC_069124.1, from coordinate 15,662,820 downwards.
TCAGTACTGAAAATGTCATTGTTACCATACATTGTGTAGGAAGAATTTTTTCTAATGTACTGAATTTAGTATTAATACTTTATAAAACTTTAGCCCATTTTTAATTGAATTTTGAACTTAACTTAAAAATATACCTTCAAGGCATCTGGTTGAGCAAAGTATACTGCACCACCGAATTTCAGTGCCACGATGAAATCCAACATCTGTGCCGCTATGTGACTCAAGGGGAGGAACGATATGGAGATTTCCTTCCCAAACACCACCTTGATCTGACGGCCAACTTTGTCAGCTACCCATGTATACTTAAAAAAGAATAAAAATACATTCCAATACGTCTAACATGTACATGTTTGTTCTCTTAATTTACTTCATAAGTAGAGCATAGTTAATGGTCATAGTGGACGAGCCGATTACACCCGTATTAGCTTTTGCCCATACAATTAACAAGATTTATTAATGACGGTTTTGGTCAGAATCTTCCTAAATTATTAAATCAGAATTTGTCTGGCAACATATTGGTGGAAACATTCATTGAAACATTAAGGTGAATTTTTGCGCTTTAAATTGATACACAATTATACACCAAACACAACAGGAGGTCAGCAAAGCATCCAATCACAAAAAAATTGCATAATGGATTTGTTAAAATGTTTACATCCTTTAAAAATTAAAGTTTAGTTTAAACTAAAAGATTTAAGTTTGTTTCTGGAGGAAAACCTTAAGATGACATGCATTATGATTTAATATTGTCTTGTTTATGCACAGAAACTAGTTAAATTACGCAAGAACTAAAATTCAATTTTAATGATATTATCACAAAATCGGTGTGAAGGATTTAAAAGAACTTACATTATCATGACTGATCATCACACCCTTTGGATTTCCAGTTGTTCCTGACTGTAATAATTAAAAGAGAATTAAAGCATAAGCAATTAATTATAAAGATAGGTCCTTTACAATAGAATACCCAACATTTCAACATACAAAATAAGAAAATACATAAAACAGAACTTTTCCACATTTGTTTATTATTAAAAGAACAGTTCCAGTAAAATATACCTATAAAGAAACAACAAATAATTTACAACCAATTATCTTATGACAACTAAGAATCTAAACAAAAGTATACATATATTCATACAAATTTACGCAATTCAATTATATCCTCACATACTGTGTATATAAGTGAGCAACAGGTATTTGGGGCTTGGATCAGGGTTCTCTCTTCCAGCGCTGAGTCTGGGACATCTTTACCGAATTGTAGAAACTCTGCCCACTGAAAATGAGAGACAGTGTCAGGAAGGATAAGTAGATATCCCTGACATAAGATGAGTCTCCTGATGTAAACACTCATCAATTGCCAACCAAATATAGTAATTTTATGGTAAATGAGTCAAAGCTGAGTTTTAGAACTGTCTGATTGTTATACCAAAGCAAGAAATGAGCCAACTGTTTTTCACTGTAAAAGGAGCATGACTTTAGTGCTATTTGGGCAATGCAGTTTCAAATTTACAAGGAACATAACTGTGCAACTATTTTTACCACAATGAGTAGCTATACACATGGAAAATTAACATAATAAACAACTGTACAAGTTTTGGCATTCTGCCAAACCCAATGGCAGGGCTTTAAAAGTATATCATACTGGTTGACTTAAACAGAACATCTAATCGCAACAAATAGGTCATTGCTTTAAAGGTGTTTTTTCTGCTTTTATATTTGACCTACAGACTGTATATATTCAAATCAGGTATTTCCTAAGTCAAGCTTCAGCTAATGTTGTCGAAACTTCAAGTGTAAGTTTTCATGAACTCTTACTGAATATATGTTATCCTTGCGTTCAGCGACCTCACCGGTGTACTGTACGATGGCCTTCAGGTCAGGAAGCTCCTCCCACACCTGTAGGATCTTTTTCAGCTGTGCGTGGTTCTCAACAACAACGACATTGGACCGCGAATTCTTCAAAACATACCCACACGCCTCTGCAGTGTTCGTTGCATAGATACCCGTCCCCTTGCCTCTTGAAGGATAGACCAGTTATGATACAGCTTAAACAATGGGTATTTCTCAACATTTATGACAAATTCACAAGTGTTAAACTTAACAGGAGTGTTGTTTCATAAGAATTATGTATATAATGTTTCTTATATATGTATAATAAATGTATTTAGTTAGAGTAAATGTCAATGTAAAAGTTGACCATATTTACTGTGGCAGTCATAGGAGTGCAAACCTAATGAACATACATAGACTTGCATTTCTTTAAACATTTGAAACTTAAACGTATCATCTCAACTATTAAATATTCTCACCCTGCAAACACTGCACCAAGGAATGAGATATACCACTCTGGTGAGTTAAACCCGAGGATGGACACGCCATGGTGGGGCTCTAAGCCAAGCTGGAAATGTATGAGTACAAGATTATGATCAGGTTTTTATTCTTTAGATTCTTTACTCATTAGATTGAATAATTGTCTTTGAATAACAGAATTTCTTAATCATTTTCATTTTTACTATCCATATGTAGCAAAATATACATTTTAAACCTTGATTATTACCTACTGAAAGCCAAGTCAACATGCATTTGTCCTGGGTAATCGTTGTGACTACTTAATCTCTACATTGGCCAATACAATCAAGAGTATTTATCAGGATGGTTTGGCGCCCTGTAAATTGCTGTGACCAATCAATCAACCAACATTGTTAGATAAGATAAGACTATGGATTTAGTCAAAAAGAGAACATTAAATTCAAATTAAGATGGTTTTCAGCTGTTACTATAAATTGATTACATAGCATGGCTGTCTATAGACTTTTGCAATTGACAATCAAGAACATCACAAAGGCATGCCAACGCTCATAGAGTTTCTCACCTCATCAAGGGACATAACTCAACAATTCTTAAATCCAGACTTAAGGGCCTTGCTAAACAAAAGTATAGTGCTTAGACTAGTAACATGCATACCAAGTTTCATGTGCGTAATGTGAATATTTTAGGTATGAACAAAGGTAAAACAATTCCATGCCATAGTTGACAAATATCCTTAAATGGACAAACTATTAATGGTATATGATCTATTCATACCTTGATGAGTGATTTGGCAGCCTGTTGCGACTGATTGTAGTATTCACGGAATGTAATCTTTTCCCAAATTCCATTCCTTTTCACAGCTGTAATGTAACAATATAATTGCTATTTAATGTTAATCATAGAATAAATACAAATAAAATTTTCACATAACAAATACTTTAGAATACTATTGAATAAGCAAACTATTTTTTTACTTTTACTTTCTTTATTTACCATAGAAACAATGTCTCCATCCTTTCTGTGTCTGACTGCAGCACTCATTTGACAATAACATTTTTAGGTTTTCCAAATACAAATACAAACTACAAAGAATAGAACTAAATAGAAATCATCTTCTCCAATCACTCACCGAGTGCAAGATTATCTGGTACTTGTTGTACTGTCTGGAGGAACATGGTCTGTACAGTTATTGGTTTCTCAGCACCATACCCCTCGTTTTCCATCCGTAACCTTACAGCGCCATCTATAGATGTGGTGGTCAGATTTGTTGCTTTGAGCAGGTCATCCAGTTCTGAAAAAACATGTTTATTAAATATAACTATGTATGTTTATATCTCCACTACTTGGGTGTTGGATTCTATAAAGGAATCACCTCGTCCTGTCCATCTGCCCTGGCACATCCGGTCAAGTCTACTTTTCTCCATAACTTTTTGAGGTATTGACTTTAAACTTCATACCTATATTGACTAAGATGAGGAGAAAGTGCAGTGCAAAAGAAACATTGTTTTGTGTATGGTAATTTAAGAGTCATTGCATTTTAATTATATTTATACTTTTTTGTTTTACTTCTCACCATTAATCCATATGATTTTAAGGAAATGACTATAAATTTATTACACACTCATATTGACTAGGTTGATAAGATGACTATTGCTGTGCAAAAGAAAGCTTATTTTGCTTATGGTATTTTTACACTGATTGAAGCAGTGTTCTCAATAAAAACCAAAATGGACGGTTCAAGTGGCAATAGGGCCGCTTCAAATTTGGAAAACTAAATTGATTTTCAGTAGAATAAGTAGAAGCTGGTCGGTTACTTTACTATTTGAGACGGTTCAACCAAAACTTATTGAGAACCCTGTGAAGTACAAATGAAAAAACTATGTTTGGCAGAATACTATCTATGTAGTCTGGTTCAAGTCTCACTCACTGCCAGTAAAATTATCATATAATTATAAATACAGTTAGGTTTCTAATAAGGTTTTTTTCAACAATTAATCAATAATTCAACCATGAACTTTCAAATACTGACCTTTCTTGACACCATTTCCCACAACCTTTACATCCCCTTTTTCTGAAAGGGGCTGGATCTGTGTGAGAGTTACTGCCCCTGTTCCACTACTTGAGTTACCCATTCCGTCACCAATGTCACCCGCAGCAGCCGCTTCAACGGGCGTGGTCACTAACTCCGCGGTCTGCTCACCGCCGCCACTCAGATCTCTGGAAGTGCATCATACAATTTGTAGGTATATATATGTAACAAGAATTCTTAGAGAAACTAAAATCCATTTTTTGTTATGAGTATCAATATTGAAAAAAAACTCACTGACTAAACTGAACTCAAAACAGAAAAAAAAACTTCAGTCAATCAATAAGTAATTCGGTTAAAGGAGTATTAAGTTTTTTCAAGTATTGATGGCAGTGGGAAATGCCATTGTTAGTTTTAATAGCCACATATCAGCTTAAATCATAGATTGTTTCAAGCCTTTACTGTTCACTGAATGTTTAAAACAAAGAAGGAACATGAATTCAATAAGTTGACCAAAAAAGAGAACTTTAAATCAGGCACACTAATGTCTTCCCTTATTATTAAATTATTCAATTTCTAGTAACTATGTAAATTTTTAACCAATTTGGAAATTCCTCTCATTAATGAATTCAGATTATAAACCAAAAGTAATGCTGTTTTTTAGTTGGTACATGATAAAACCTAAGGGTGCCAAGTACTTTTAATGCATGGAATAACTAGAAATGTGTCCATAGGACACGGATGCCCCCACTTCGATTTTTTGTCACAGAAAATAAGCCATAATGATTATTCAGGATAATCTGCACAAGGGCAAATCCTTTTCAAAAATTAGATCGGATAAGATATTTTTTAAGTATTGTTGGGAAATAAAGGGCCCTAACTCCTAAATGATTAAAGCGCTTTCCATGGCTATCGAACTTGATCAAGGTATTATGGTCACAAACATGTGTTAAAAGTTTGGTGAGGATTGGACAAACAGTTTTCAAGAATTAGATCGGAAACAATCTTCGGGACGTATTTTTCAAGTCTTTTTTTGCAAATAAAGGGCCGTAACTCCTAAATGACAAAAGCGATTTCCATGGCTATCGAACTTGATCAAGATATTATGGTCACAATCATGTATGTAAAGTTTGGTGAGGATTGGACACATACTTTTCAAGAATTAGATTGGAAACATATATTTTTGAAGTATTTTTGGCAAAAAAGGGCCGTAACTCCTAAATGACTAAAGCGATTTCCATGACTATCGAACTTGATCAAGATATTATGGTCACAAACATGTGTTTAAAGTTTGGTGAGGATTGGACAAACGGTTTTCAAGAATTAGATCGGAAACAATCTTCGGGACGTACGTACGTACAGACAGACAGACGTACGGACAAGGGCAACCCTATATGCCGCCACTTTGTGGGGGCATAAAAAAGCTTAATAGCTAATGAAGTCAAGCAATTTTTAGGATAATATTCTGGCTTGTTTTATAGAATTGTATCATTATTAATTTGAGAAACTCTTGTTTGAAACTGTCCTATTACCCCTTAGCATTTACCATTAAAATTACTTAATACTAAAAATAGAATATTTGCTTTACCTTTTCAACTAGTAAAAATATGGCATTTAAAGACATAATTAAGTTCCTTTCTTAAGAGAATTGCACAAAGTGTGATGGGTCTCAATGTTTATGGTGATTTCAATACAAAAGCCCATGCCAATTTATGACCCAAATTTGAAGTATAAAACATTGTTCCATTTAAATTTTAATAGTTAATAACATTTAAAAAGCTTCAGGCTTAAAAACAATACCTTCTGTATCAGAACACAATAAACTCCATTAACAACAGTTCAACATTCGCTACATTTGTTTAACATCTTTCTTCAGACAATGTTGTTATCTTACAAGTTACAAAGAAATTGCTAAAACAGTAAACAAAATCACTGGCATAAAAATTGTCTGTCCTATAATCAATAATCCATGCTTTATATGTGGTACTACCACCATCTATTCCCCTTTACAAAACCTCATCATTTATTTATAATATTTACTAGAGTAGTTATTTACTATTGATGCAAATCATGAAGTTCAACTTGATAAAGCAGTATGTAAAGGGAGGCAAATTGAATACAATTAACTGTATCTGCTGATGCTTTATCTTGGGTTTAACTTCTTCAATTAATAGATAACGTTAATATCATCAAATTACCCTCTTCTATTGTTAAAACAATGTGCACTGACAGCATACATTGTATGTAGATAAGTGGAGAGGGGTGTGTTTGTAGGTTAAGTGCATTTGCAACACTGGGATCAGTGGGAGGGGGTGTGTTGGATGGGGGATTTGTGGATAGGGTACATGGAGTGTGTTTGTGGTTTTAGTGCATTTGGGGCAGGTGATCAGTGGGAGGGGGTATGTTGGATGGGGGATTTGTGGATAGGGTACATGGAGTGTGTTTGTGGTTTTAGTGCATTTGGGGCAGGGGATCAGTGGGAGGGGGTGTGTTGGATGGGGGATTTGTGGATAGGGTACATGGAGTGTGTTTGTGGTTTTAGTGCATTTGGGGCAGGTGATCAGTGGGAGGGGGTGTGTTGGATGGGGGATTTGTGGATAGGGTACATGGAGTGTGTTTGTGGTTTTAGTGCATTTGGGGCAGGTGATCAGTGGGAGGGGGTGTGTTGGATGGGGGTTTGTGGATAGGGTACATGGAGTGTGTTTGTGGTTTTAGTGCATTTGGGGCAGGTGATCAGTGGGAGGGGGTGTGTTGGATGGGGGATTTGTGGATAGGGTACATGGAGTTTGTTTGTGGTTTTAGTGCATTGGGGCAGGTGATCAGTGGGAGGGGGTGTGTTGGATGGGGGACTTGTGGATAGGGTACATGGAGTGTGTTTGTGGTTTTAGTGCATTTGGGGCAGGTGATCAGTGGGAGGGGGTGTGTTGGATGGGGGACTTGTGGATAGGGTACATGGAGTGTGTTTGTGGTTTTAGTGCATTTGGGGCAGGTGATCAGTGGAAGGGGGTGTGTTGGATGGGGGACTTGTGGATAGGGTACATGGAGTGTGTTTGTGGTTTTAGTGCATTTGGGGCAGGTGATCAGTGGGAGGGGGTGTGTTGGATGGGGGACTTGTGGATAGGGTACATGGAGTGTGTTTGTGGTTTTAGTGCATTTGGGGCAGGGGATCAGTGGAAGGGGGTGTGTTGGATGGGGGACTTGTGGATAGGGTACATGGAGTGTGTTTGTGGTTTTAGTGCATTTGGGGCAGGGGATCAGTGGGAGGGGGTGTGTTGGATGGGGGGTTTGTGGATAGGGTACATGGAGTGTGTTTGTGGTTTTAGTGCATTTGGGGCAGGGGATCAGTGGAAGGGGGTGTGTTGGATGGGGGACTTGTGGATAGGGTACATGGAGTGTGTTTGTGGTTTTAGTGCATTTGGGGCAGGGGATCAGTGGGAGGGGGTGTGTTGGATGGGGGGTTTGTGGATAGGGTACATGGAGTGTGTTTGTGGTTTTAGTGCATTTGGGGCAGGTGATCAGTGGGAGGGGGTGTGTTGGATGGGGGACTTGTGGATAGGGTACATGGAGTGTGTTTGTGGTTTTAATGCATTTGGGGCAGGGGATCAGTGGGAGGGGGTGTGTTGGATGGGGGGGTTTGTGGATAGGGAAAAGGGTTTACATGGAGTGTGCTTGTGGTTTTAGTGCATTTGGGGCAGGGCATCAGTCAGAGGGGGTGTGTTGGATGGGGGATTTCGGGGTAGGGGAAAGGGGTAGGAGTGTTTGTGGGATAAGTACATTTGCTGCATGGGAGCAGAGGGAGGGGATGTGTTGGATGGGGGATTTCGGATAGGGGAAAGGGGTAGGAGTGTTTGTGGGATAAGTGCATTTGCTGCACGTGAGCAGAGGGAGGGGATGTGGTGGATGGGGAATTTGGGGGTAGGGGAAAGGGGTAGGAGAGTCTTTGTGGGTTAAGTGCACTTGCAGCAGGGGATCAGTCGCAGAGGATGTGGTGGATGTGGGGATTTTGGGGTAGGGGATAGGGGTAGGAGAGTCTTTGTGGAATAAGTGCACCTGCAGCAGGGGATCAGTCGCAGAGGATTTGGTGGATGGGGGATTTTGGGGTAGGGGATAGGGGTAGGAGAGTCTTTGTGGGATAAGTGCACTTGCAGCAGGGGATCAGAGGGAGGGGATTTTAGGGTAGGTCTGCATGGAGCAATATGGAACGAGACCACTATGTGGGGTTATTCTATTAGACTAACTTATATGTGATCAGAGGGGATATTATAGCTATAAAAGCTGCAATGTTAATATTACCCAACCATTTATATCAAAATAACAATTAATAATGCTTTAGACATGTATGTCAAAATCATCAAAATAGCCATTGGCAAATACAGTGTGAGTGAATAGGGCTGGGATACTAGTAATTGTCAAGCTAAAGTTTAAGGTTCAGCTAAAGTCACAGACAACATGGGTGGAGGCAAGCATCAGTGAAGGGAGGTATTATTGGTACGGGCAAGTACAAATAGTTGAGAGTTGGAGACAGGGGCAGGGATAGAGACCATGTTGTTTACTTAAAGTGCGGATAAGGTAGGGCCAAGAGGGGAGAGGGGAATCTAAGGATCAGGTCAAGGAACTTGATTTTGTGTAGGCTCTGAGTGAGTAGCAGATGCTTTGTGCAAAAAAGGCCCTAATGTAGACTAAGCTTGTTATTTAGTGTAATGCACAGTTTTTAAAAGTCTGATTCAGTCTCATGTATTGAATAATTGAATGCATAGATTACATTGTTCAATATAAACAAGAAGACTAAATTTAATTCTACATCAGTATAGAATACTTTGTATAGAATTATTCATGATGCATGAATAAGTTAAGTAGTGTCTAAATCTTGAAGATCTTATTACTTTGACCCAGATCTATTCAGTTGTTAACTACAATGTATTTTTTACCTGTGATTGTAATCAGGTATTCAAATTTTTCTGTGTCTTCCCCATATCCCAACATACTATTCACCAACCTTTGGCAGACAATGAGGATTAAACTCATTCTGATAGTTTCAAATTAATGTAGGGCTAGCATATCATAACAGAGGCATTTATAATCAGCATGACTGTCATTAAACGAGTTAACCATGCTTCTTTAAACAGGAGTGTACCTGTAGCATTTTTATTGTATTGGTCGTACATGTGAAGCTAAGTTTGTTCTCAATATGTTAAACATAGTGAGTCATCTTGAGGGTTATTTCCTAAAATTCTACGGGACATGAAATAACGATTTTTAAGTACAGTCGAAATCTGTTGGCTCGATATCGATGGCTCAATTCCGTCATTGGCTCGAACTGGATGTAAAGGTCCGATTTTGTTTAAATCTGTGTAAGCGTTCCCACTTGACTCATTATTTGTTAGCCTCAAAGTTTTTCTGTCAGTCCCTTGGATATCAAGCCAACAGGTTTCAACTGTATTCTAAAGGCTAACGATGATTGGAAACATGACAAATTTTAAAGGGACTAAGATTTCTTTAATTTTATTTTGACAACTTTTTTTACATTTGTTATAACTGAGTTATTTCACTTACATTTAAGAACAGACACCACACAGCAGCCGGCAGATACTTATTTAAACATATTTTGTTTTAAGCCAAGCCGAAAATTTTGATAGTGTTTTTTTATTAGGTTTTTCCACTAAAAATATTTTTCGCTGTCTTACCGTAAACGTACCCTATAAAATATGAACAAGTCCCTTTAACCAGTTGAAAGTTAAATGTATTCACATCCTTAGACTTATCTGTTTATCCTGATCTCAAGATTTCAGCATATATGCCAATATTTTGGGGAAAGCAAAATTGATTTCAATGGCCCGGGTGTACAGGAATATGCCTTAAAATAAAGTATGCCCCTATCAAATTTAATTTCATAAACTTCTAAAGCTCTTACAGTTTGTGAGATTGGTTCATGTTCAGATCCTCTTTCTGAGATTCCTGCCCTGTTGCCATTGCCATGGTGATGCTCTTACCCGTATCCTGGAGGTTACAGACAACTGATAGTTTCAGCCCATATGTACTTCACCTGAAAATAAAGACAACAGCAGATTTAAAATAAAAGCAAGGACAAAGAGGATATTTCTTATATTTTTTATCACAGAATGATTGCAGGAAGCATTATTTTAAAAAAAATGAAGTAAAATAGAATTTTCTGTCATCAAGAGAAACTTCATGACATCATTTTGGTGAACCAAAATATAAAGTTAAAACAACATAACACTATATTATATTTGCAAAGCATAAAAGAAATTTTCATACCTTGACAACGGGTAAATCATTTATTTCTTATAAGGTAACTATATATATATGGCTATTTTTCTAAAATGTGTTATACTCTCTTTGTAATAAAAAAAGGTTTCAATGAAATGTGAAATAGCAGTAAAATCAACACTTCCAAAGTTCATCTAAAAATGATGGCACTATTTTAAATGTCATAAAACACACACATTTACCAAAACATATTGACCTACCAGTACAGGAAAATCCAAACAAAGAGTGAAACATGGACTTCAATCATGACAGTTTCTGATGGAACATGGACCTTGGACCATGTTAAACAGATAAAACTTGCAGTGTCAAAAAATATACCACAAGCCTTGATAAGGTCGAATAAAAAATATATAAATTCTTCTAAATATCCGTTGATTATCGGTACACCCTTACCAAATTCACATCTATGTCTTGGTTGATAACAAACTCATTATGAATCATCGCTTTAATTCCTTATTAAAATAACATGAATAAAAAAGCACCAAAACACAAAACCTCTACTAGAAGCAAGCCTGTTAATATTAATATGTAGTCAGACTCACTCAAACATTCAAAATTTAACAACCACACCAAGTTTTATACGGAATATTTCATATTCAACCATAAAAGAAGAGAATTAAAACAAGCTAATATTCAGTTTGATTTTCTTCCATCTTCAGCCTGTATTTGTATGTTAATTTTTTCTCCAGCAGAAGTATCCTGTAAGCACTTTATAAGTACCACTCTGTGGTAATGATTCCTGCAGCCATAAACCACACCACCACCACTTCAAGTAAACTTTTTCCAAACTGTTTAGATTCTCTGAGAGGCGCTGGTTACTAGATTTCTAGTACAGTAATGAGATGTAACTGCAAAACTGAAGTGGCAAAAAAACAATTCTGTTTAGTTTGCATCTCATGGTTGAAAAAAGGTCTTCTTCCAAACCTGTCACACTAACCTATCAAAGGTGAATACAAAAAATGCAATGTCCATTGATGGACAAAATTTTAGTAGCAAGAAAAAAGTATAAGATCATCACCTAAAAATGAGAGATGATCAGAAACCCTTGTTCAACGTAACTTAACAGGGTGATTCATTATTAACACAATTTACGCTTTTTAAGTATGAAAAACTTTAATTTTGATTTATTACTCAAAACATCACACGATTATGAGTACTTAAATATACAATAGATCTTGCAGATAAGAAGAAGATTTAAAATTGAAAAACCATTTCTTCTCTGGCACGTTATCAAGGTAGTTGACTAGCAACTCAATAATGCTTGCAAAAATAAGCAGACTAGGAAATTTATGTTTAAACATAATAAAGTGATCCATGTTTTAAATATGATAGAACTAGAGATTGCTTTTTCGAAAAAGCGCATGTCTCCCCCATTGTGTGGTCGTAGGTGAGAAATAATCAATGATGGATCCCAAAATCAATAGGGGCCATCAACTAGTCATGACTAACTGGCATACCAAGTATGAAGTTCCTGGGTGTAAACGTTCTTGAGTTATTGAGCAGAAACCGGTTCTTCACCTCAAGGTCAGTGACCTTGACCTTTGACCAACTGATTGCAAAATCAACTAGACATCATGACCAACCTCACTTCAAAGTTTGATGAACCTAGATCAAAGCATTCTCCTGATATTGCACGGAAATATTTTTTTACATTAGAGGTCACAGCGACGTTGACCTTTGACCTTGTGACCCCCCAAAACATAGGAGTTTTCTAAACCTCATGATCAACCTCCCTACCAAGTTTGGTGAACCTAGGTCAAACCATTCTCAAGATATTGAGCGGAAATGTTTTTTACATTGGGGGTCGCCGCGACCTTGACCTTTGACCTAGTGACCCCAAAAACAATAGGGATCTTCTACACCTCATGACCAACCTCCCTACCAAGTTTGGTGAACCTAGGTCAAACCGTTCTCAAGATTTTGAGCAGAAATGTTTTTTATATTGGGGGTCGCCGCGACCTTGACCTTTGACCTAGTGACCCCAAAAACAATAGGGATCCTCTACACCTCACGACCAACCTCCCTACCAAGTTTGGTGAACCTAGGTCAAACCATTCTCAAGATATTGAGCGGAAATGTTTTTTACATTGGGGGTCGCCGCGACCTTGACCTTTGACCTAGTGACCCCAAAAACAATAGGGATCCTCTACACCTCACGACCAACCTCCCTACCAAGTTTGGTGAACCTAGGTCAAACCATTCTCAAGATATTGAGCGGAAATGTTTTTTACATTGGGGGTCGCCGCGACCTTGACCTTTGACCTAGTGACCCCAAAAACAATAGGGATCTTCTACACCTCATGACCAACCTCCCTACCAAGTTTGGTGAACCTAGGTCAAACCATTCTCAAGATTTTGAGCAGAAATGTTTTTTATATTGGGGGTCGCCGCGACCTTGACCTTTGACCTAGTGACCCCAAAAACAATAGGGATCCTCTACACCTCACGACCAACCTCCCTACCAAGTTTGGTGAACCTAGATCAAACCATTCTCAAGATATTGAGCGGAAATGTTTTTTACATTGGGGGTCGCCGCGACCTTGACCTTTGACCTAGTGACCCCAAAAACAATAGGGATCCTCTACACCTCACGACCAACCTCCCTACCAAGTTTGGTGAACCTAGGTCAAACCATTCTCAAGATATTGAGCGGAAATGTTTTTTACATTGGGGGTCGCCGCGACCTTGACCTTTGACCTAGTGACCCCAAAAACAATAGGGATCCTCTACACCTCACGACCAACCTCCCTACCAAGTTTGGTGAACCTAGATCAAACCATTCTCAAGATATTGAGCGGAAATGTTTTTTACATTGGGGGTCGCCGCGACCTTGACCTTTGACCTAGTGACCCCAAAAACAATAGGGATCTTCTACACCTCATGACCAACCTCCCTACCAAGTTTGGTGAACCTAGGTCAAACCATTGTCAAGATATTGAGCGGAAATGTTTTTTACATTGGGGGTCGCCGCGACCTTGACCTTTGACCTAGTGACCCCAAAAACAATAGGGATCTTCTACACCTCATGACCAACCTCCCTACCAAGTTTGGTGATCCTAGGTCATGCGGTTTTCCAGTTATCGATCGGAAACGAAGTGTGACGTACGGACGGACTGACGGACTACCGGACTACCGGACTATCGGACTACCGGACTGACGGACAGGGCAAAAACAATATGTCTCCCCCAGAGAGGGGGAGACATAATTTCTAGCAATGCATAGTGTATTATACATAAATCTACCATCTCAGCCATGACCTTCATAGATTTATAGAATGCACAACAATTTTACATCTAAAATTGAAAATATGTAACTGCATGGTAACACGGACATATAAACCAGGTCCCCTATAAACCAGGTCCATGACAGTAATATTACACTGATAATAAACATAAAACCTCAAATATTATAGTTCTTTATTATTTGCATAAACACATGAAAACAGTACCTCTTTAAATCACCTGCATTTATATCCCTCTTTAAAGTCTATTAAATGATCATATGATACAAAAATTAAGATTTGAAAGGACAGATCTTTAGTTGCCTGGTTGACTGAATTCAAATGTAGTTCATCACAAGCGTGTGAAAATAATAGGGGAAGCATCAGTGCGCTTGATAGTTTACAACACTTTACAATATTACTATCCATCAAAGAATACTTGTCTAAATATTATGCTGGGGACTTTGATTCAAGTTCAATAGGTTAAGATTAGAAAATAAAAACAACCTCAGGCTTTGGAAAAATGACCTTAAACTTTAATATGATATTCCCATTGAAGAAAATCCATCACCCTTACAAATAAAGGGTTAAGTTGGAGAGTAAATATTGAAGTACATGTCCATGGATCTTCCTATATTATATTGCATTTAAAAATTAAACTCATTCTTTGATATATCCATATTGCATGCCATGTTAGCATAGCACAATAGTGAAAAAAATACATTCAAGGTCTTAAAAAGGTCTCAAAAGAGGTATCCAAATAATACCAAAGTGGTATTAAAAAAACACATTATAGAAAATTGACTTAGCTGCCACCCTGGACTTTACTATGTAATACTGAGTGGTGAAAGTGGCAGTCATTACAGGAAATCAACCTTAACTGCCACCTTGGACGTGAATGTGGCACATCATAAGAAATCAACCTTAGCTGCCATCTTGACCTTCACTTTGTCATCAGATTGCACGTTATAACTTTACTTTTTAAATCATGATTTACTCAGAAATGGGACAAGGTCCTAAGGGTGAAAAAGCTTAAAATATATAAAAAAATATCACTTTTTAAAAAGAGTGACAACTGCCTTGTGCTAAGCTCGTGACCTCCTGGTCTCCATGAGGGCAGATTCTGAGATACTACCAAAAATAGGGCAAAGTGCAGCACCCATAACTAAATCCATGTATCACAAGCTTAACCAACGTTTTTTACAGTTACCTTGGATCTGTTACAGATTCAAGCATTGAAAATAACACTTCATTTGCCAATAATGGACATAATAGTGCACTAATGGTTCTAGTTCTATATCTATGGTTGCAACATGATTTTTTCAATAAGCCCATTATACCATACTGGTATACCTATTTATACCAGTAATTTAATGACAGAATTAATCAAACCAAGATACAATTTCCATCAAACCCATCGATCGGTTTATTGCAATACATGCTTTTAGAGATAACCGTATGTTGTCGGTACTTATTCAAAATTAATTAAAAATTATAAAAACAAATTGCTTTATAGTTTATACTGATTTTTTTAAGCTCAAATGTGACTTAAGTTGATAGCTCATATAATCACTCTTGAATCAGTACTGGTGTCCATAAACCATTCCATTAGCAGCTTTGAAATGGTCAGGAATTTTTGGCTTGTAAGTCACATCAAGGAAATTTTTGGACTAATGTTATATCAACACAGAGGGAGAATACAGGAAGGAAGAAGTTTCTGATATGATTTTTTTCAATTATTCATGCAATTTCAACAGCCTGTAATCTTTTATTTTTCAACGAAGAAAATAATAAACCCACTTTTGTTTATTACATATCTTGAAACAGCATACAAACGTTTTAATCTGCTAAGTCAAGGTCATGAATAAAATGCAATTATTTGACATGTACACATATTTTCAATCCGGACCCCACAAATTTATGTCAACATAAAGTTTCCTTTTTAAACAAAGCATGACATGCAGCATATTTATTTTGAAGGTTAATTTATATGTCCTTAAAAAACATCAGTCCTATGATGTCGGTGACAGTCTATAATAATGATCTAATTATTATAATTTTGCTCACAGAATAACACCAAGGATATATAAGTTCTCTTTTAACCTTGAAAATCAATATTTAAAATTGGCGAAACACTATTGTTGGTAATTAGTGGGGAAATTTATCCATCAGAATGGGACACAGTGAAAGTATTAGCCTTCTGGTTGTTAGGATGTGGGCCATACTGGTTCTGTAAGCACTTTTAGAGGTTTTTTGTCTGTATTTTTAAATTGTTAGTTTGCACAGGGTAAGTGCATCTGCACAGAGTATAAAAAAAATGGCTTGCCATATCCAGAGCACACCTTACATTAAGTATATTACTAGTAAGAATGAATTGATTCTCGTTTTTTAACTGTTAAACTACTAAATGCCGACTGCCATGGCAAGTCCCTACTTTTCCATTTCCAGATAAGTCACTTTTTAGACACGCTTTGAACCTATTTATTTCTATAAAAAAATGCTGTTGTCCATACTACAGTGGTTTAAAAGATTGAAGCAAACAATAAAGTTGGCTGAACTCAAATATAATGGCTGTACTTTGTCATTTTGTATACATTTTTCATTTTAAAAAACACATGTGTTTGTCAGACTCCTCGAAATCTTTCATTGGTAAGAATGACTAAACTAATGCATTGAACACAGGTATCATGAACTTAAGTCAATATATGAGTAAGTTAACATTGATCGACAAAATTTATAAATTTATGAACTGTGCTAGCCGTCTTCTTTTGTTTTCAGAGTCTAAAGCAGGGTTTCATTCTTCAAAAAATAATTGGGACGGGCCCAAGGACAAGAGGGTAAATAGTGTGCCTGTATCAATTTTTGTAAAAGAAGCAATAATCAGTAAAGCACATTCATTTATTTCTACGATTCTTTAGTTGTTCTCCGAAATTGCTTACAGAACCAGTGGTGCACAGACAGGAATTGTAACCATGGTAAGGGCAACTGTAGTTCTTTATACTAGTCCACCTATAGATACAGAGCAGCAAAGAACAACAATTAAACTGTGCATGGTGAGGTAGTCCAATTTTGTCATTATTATTTAACATCGATGCATAACATTACTATATATTATTTCGCCCGGTGTTAAATGGTAGAGAGTTGTAGCATTGCAGGGATACATAAGAAATGTCAAAATAATAAAAAAGTATCCCTGGTCACTCATTATTGTAGCTACATGGTGAGGCAGATGTGTATTTTATATAACATGTCATATTCTAATTGGTAATTGTCATTGACAAAATTTCTTTACTAAACATGTAATAAATAAATAGTAATGTGTGATATAAAATAATTGATGTTTAATACTGTATTCTTCTTATCCCCAACATCAAGGACAATATTATCAAGACTAACAGAACCCTGGACTGAGTGTAACACAGGTGATTGATTTATATATATGCACTTGGGAAAACTGTTAAGTTTAATCATTTGCATACCGTGCATTTAGCAACAGGTTCTTAACGTTTCGGCCTCTACGACAGTTACCCTACTTTAGAAATTAGAAAATGAGGTTTAACTTTAACGCGCGATAAACAAACACCTGTTTAAAACAGGTAAAAATAAAATATGAATTAAAACTGTACAAGCACTTATTTACAACTTTGCAAGAGTCGTACACAAAACAATCGTGTCACCTAAAAATGTGCAATGTTTATTTTGATATGATACATATGAAACATGTATACACGTTCATAATAAAAACAACTACAGGATTACCTTCCGAGGCAACAGTCAACCATAGAGAATTTTCCACGTGTAAAGCCCGTACGTATCCGTACCGTGCTCATTTTATTGTATTGGTTCAAATGCGGGAACCTTACAGGTCCGTGATGCGGGTCACAAAAAAACTTCCAAAAAGATGCGGTACATAACAAAAAAGCTCAGTTCGTAAATGTTTACGTATGCTATTTACTGTTGTCAAACAATAATGTAAATTCTTTAGTTATTTGCAAGTCTAAATACTAAAATAAAACACTAAACACGTGATGGTGAGCGAGGTCAGTCTATGGTGAGTTCAAGAGACTGATCCAGACCTGGAGAGGCTTCAAGTTCAGCTGTTTTTTGGGTAATAGTTGTTTATGTTATGTGTGAATATGCATGTTTGATGTGACTTTAGTATATGTATATGTGTCATTTTTTTGCGTGCATATGGTGCTTTATAATGATATGTAGCTGCTGTCTTTTGTATTCCGACGTGCTGCAGTATGTATGACTTTGAAATGTACATGTATGTATGTCTACTGAGTTATGCATAGTTAAAATGTTACTCGTTTTAATGTGTAAATGTGTTCTATTTTTTTTTCAAACGTAAACTGTAAGGCATGCCAAACAAAGATAAAAAAATAGCGCCTCGTTACCGCCTAGGACATAAGAGCAACGCAGGCATATGACGCCATCAAAGTGGTAAAGACCTTTTACCACACAATTAAAAAAAAGTCTGTGTTGCTTAATACGTGTTTTATAGTCGTTGGAGGCTGGGGCGAAAATGAATTGCTAAGAGATGCCCGGATCTTTAGATAAGCATTCTTTAAAAATTGTCCACGAAATGCTAGAATGGATTAGAAACACTTAAGACTTATCTCTCGCAGGAAAGAAATCCTATTGTCAAATATGGTGTTCTGAATGTTCAACTAGGTGGCTTTGAAAGACGACGGAGCTTTTCGATTTGGTGAGAAATGTATCTCCTGAAATTAACACAGACATCGCAAATCTATCGTAAACCAAATGGAAGTCCTGCATCTCCTCGACAGTTAGGATCGTTGCAATGATACAACTATATTCAGGACCATAGATCGAGGCAAACTTGGGTATTTGGATTCTTTGAACAGAAAAAAAAACAAATTATTATGACAGCGTTTTATTGTGGAAATATTCGCCATTTTTTCATGTTTCTTCTCGATGCTGCGGAACAGTATTTTCTCTTTTATATATCCATTACTGATTCACATTGTAATGCAGATACTTTACTTGCTTTATATTCAACTGCAGATAAAATTGTGTCTTCTCTTATCGAAAGAAACGACATCGAGAAATCACTTGACGCGCCAGGCAACATATTACAGTCGGTATAAAGGCCAAAAAGAACATGTAGTTCGAGTGTCTTTCCTTACGGAAGACAAGGTCATACCTTTTCGGATTCCAATCGCTTAACTTAAGTTCATTGCACCCATCAGTTCATGGTATGTCGTCGAGTTATACGGGCATGATGTTTAACCCTATACGATCTAAACTTGATCAAGTTGACAAAACTATTACTAGTATACCAGTACTATGCTATTATAAGTACCTCGATGTTGCTCACGTACGGTATTCGTCTGCCAATCTTAAATAGCGTGTTGTATTATAAAGTGGCATCGAAATACCGCGATGGCAACCAACTCGTTGATTCGTTGCAACGGTGTATGCCCAGAGCGAAAAAAGAGACATGTTTTTCTACCAACACATCAGTGATAATTTCAAACTAGGAACACTTACAAGTGTCTGAAAACACGGATAAATTGACCGACAAGAAAACCTGTGATAGGTTAGCGATTCGCCGAGAGAAGGCAATATGCTATTTAGTTGAAGATAAAGTAAGAGTAGCTAATGTTAGTATTAGTAAAGAAGTGGCAGGAACATCGCAACTCATTGATCACGCCATTGCAAAATTGAGTTCTACAACTTTGAACGAAACAGCTGTTATAGAGGCGTATAATTCCTCTGAAAGGATTGCTGTTGTCCCTGTCAAAGCAATATTATAAAGGGGCAGCGAAATGCGAACGCTCTTTCTTATGTCCCATCCAATTGTACAACAGTCTCCCCTTTGATGCCACCGGGTATTTCAATATATGGTACATGCACTTTAATATTAATGGCTTTTATTTGATTACGGCGACACGCTATTTTAACTAATCGTTTGAAATGTTTATTGAAAGATTAGTCTCATAATCACGAGCTGCCTATTCTGCAATATTCATTGGACACTCCCTACTAAGAATTCACAAAAAATGGGAATCAACGAGTGACTTTGCAGCCACATACCGTATTCAAGAACAAACCATTTATGATATCACGATAAGGCTAAGGAAATGGCACTCAACCAAGTAAACGTCAAGATCCATATAAACAACGATCTCAGAGTGCAATTCTATAGCATTGCGAAACGGATTCTTCTAAAATTATGAGAAGAAAATGAACTATTAATGATTGTATTCAACCTGATAAAATCAGACATTCAGTTATATGACGGTTTCCGACATGTAAATGATAGTTACACAGATTATACATTCTTTACAATATTAGTATTAAGCTCATTTGGTTTTTGTGTTTTGACAACAGTATTAACAGTATTGTTTTATGTTTTCCGTTGAGATTAATAAACCTTTCTCTATAATGCATGTGCCTTTATACTGATTACAAAATGTGATTTCAGCATTGCTTTCCACTTATTTTTCTATTGTTCGTTTTTGTACATAATGTATTAAGTTTAATATACATACATGCACCTTTTCGATGAGACATTATCTATATGATTTTATGTATTATTCATACCATTTAAGGACTACTTGACTGCACAATGAATTGTGCAAATACACACAGGGCGCATGTTGTAAAATGTATCTTATACTATTAAATTAGAAAATAATATACAAACACATGCGCGTTTATTCCCTTTTCTCTTTTTTCTTGATTCCGTTGTTCAAATTTTGATTATTTCAAATGAATTTCTCATTATCATCGATGATTATATATCTGGTAATATTACAAATCATTTTGTAATATAAGTGCTCAACGTAAAGCAGTCATAACTCCAATCGAAATTACTACTTTGCCTTGCTAGCTTTGTTATATTAATTTATTTGACATATACCTTCACGTTGCTTGTGCTGACGCGAGATTGTGCATCCGAAACCACTATCTGACTTAACTGGGTCAATCTTGACGAACACATTGAAATTTGAAATCATAAATGTTTCAAACAAACTATAATTTAAGATATTTTGGCAAACACGTGTACCTGATTGTAGAATAAATTATTTGTAACGAAAACGGCTTTTTACCACTCTCCTGTAAAAGCACAAAAAAATCTGCTTTCTTTGAGTACCTGCCAAAAACTCAGACTAAAGCCGTTCGTGAATATGCATCAAAACTGGTACAAGTTTGTTATCCTAATTATCATAATGATCAAATGTCTATACAATAATAAACTGAATGCATCGTGAGCTTCTTTCAGGTTTGCTTGTTTACCGTTGATCTGTGTGCCATTTATATTGTAACTATATATTCGGACTTCTTGTTTTGTCCGTGTTCTATTGCATTATTATAATTGCAACGTTATTTATGATCGGATTTGAAGATACAAGATACGATCTGTCTTCATATGACACTAGTTCAAGTTGAAGAATTATAATACTTTGACCGGAGACATAATTGTTTTTTGAATGCCATTTGTCTTTATACAGCGTAATTCCAAATTGAACAATTAGATCTGTTCAATTCTCAATCAGCTATTGTTTCATCGTTCCATATCGTCCATCTAACTGCCAAAAAGTCACACTCATTTGTTAAACAGAAGGCGGAAGTTGTCGTTTTTTTATAAAATATCACAGTCAGTATTTGTTAAACAGTTGCAATTTAGGGATTAACTCATTGACAGAACGTATGTTGGTATTATAAACATACCAGATAACAAACAACATTTAAGAAAGATCGAATGTACCAATGAAAGGAAAGAATTACATGGGAATCGAATGTGAATAAAGGATACATTATAATAAGCAATTCTTTTCACTGAGAAGAAATGGACCCAACGGTAAGCATAAATGATCATTTACGTTTTGATCATATTTTACATTTTTTATGAAAATATAATAATATTTCATATTAACAAAATGGAAGAACTGATATTTGAATCTTTGATTAAACTGGACTGAATTTATTAAAATTCTTTCGCATCTGATTTTGTGAAATTTAAAGTGACGTGTAATGTGACCATTACGTGTAAGTGAGAAGCAAAATCCTTTACCTATATGCAGGGTCTTCGTTAAATTATTGGCTCCTATTTCTCTTCTATACGCTACTATATATTTTTGCTCTTTTTTCAATTGTATTATAAAAATGGTTTGCAGGAAAGGGGTCGTAAGTTACTGGACGCCATTAATAAAGGTGATGAGAAGAAAGTAGTTGAATTGGTCATCAACGGCAAAAGCTTTCACAAGGTGGACTTCAATGTTATTGACGTAAGTACAGATGATTTAACTTTAAATACATGCGTGTTGTATATTAGTTTGCTTTTAACTATATAATCCAAATTTAGTATGCATGATGTATGCAATATTCGTTTCCATGACGTCGCGAAACAAGCCCAGTGTACGTTAAGGTATGTTTGAAACAGAAGTGGACGAACTATTATCATGAAATTATTAGACAATAAGTGGAGGAAAAATTGGTCTCGAGTATAGCATTTCTTAAAAATAACCCCCTACTTCTCGATGTTATTTTCAGCGGGGGGACAATGCTGTCCATCTGGCAGCCAGGAAGGGAATGCTGGATGTCCTTAAATTACTTGCAAAGATAGGGGCGGATCTCGCTCAGCGTAACATTGTAAGCATCCCTTTTTTTATCATGTTTTCCTCTTTACGGCATTCTGGGATTCGTGAAAATAAAACACCGGTCAAGCTTGTGCAATGGGACATGAACACCCCTATCATTGCTGCCGACAGCAGTCTGGTACGTCATACATAACCATTAACACATAAAA
The DNA here is from genome assembly GCF_026914265.1 of Mya arenaria. NCBI lineage: Eukaryota > Metazoa > Mollusca > Bivalvia > Myida > Myidae > Mya > Mya arenaria. The sequence continues at coordinate 15,640,191 of NC_069124.1, read as the reverse complement.
GCTGTCCATTCTTTCATGACCCTGAATGTTCACTGTTGTGTAGTGCTGGTTTCATTCTTTTACCAAAATGAATGTAGGTCAGTAGGTAACACAAATAAATTTATATATATATTTATATTTCGACACAAATGAGAGTTTATAGTTATATAAAGTAAAGAACCACTTTTATTCAAAGATAAAAAAAAACAACAACACTAGTTTAATCATAACTGACGTGATGCTAAATTCACAGGTGCTATCGAGAATTAATTTAGAGACAGATTTATCGAATGATAGGTGACACCTTAATCTGCTTTTCACGGTTGGATTAAATTAGCATTAATATGCGAACATCTTTCGTGATAACATAGTTTTTTACGTATCATAACATGTAATTGTTACTACAGCCTCAACTCGAGTTATTTAAATTATACGCGAGCGTTTACGTGGTTAATTACGTGGTTACTGGTTGACGTTACTGTTTGTTCCAAGATGTTTATAACTAGCGTGCGGTATAAGATAACATAATTGTTTATATGCACGATACTTATTGAACGGTAAAGCTTCCTCAACCTGTTTACGTCCGAAATGGGAGTTAATGAGTTGAATAAAATAAACCAAAAACGTTCTCAAGGTAGATGTATTTCAGAATGGCAACACAGTTCTTCATTACGCTGCCAAAGATGGGTATCTCGATATTGTCTGCTACCTCGCCAAGTTGAAATTGGATATGAACCCTTTAAACAAAGTTTGTGTTTTCTTCCTGTTTCGTAGTTTGTTTTATAATGTTTGTAATGTAGAATAATATACAGAGGCAACAAAAATAAATATATAAACCATAGGGATTATTTAACAAATGAAACATGAGATTGCGGACCATGCGCATGTTTAGGTACTCTAATTATGGTGTTTCCTTCCTTGTTGCAATACATCTTGGACTATGTACTTTCAAAATCTAAGACGAAAACAGAGTCCGTTTTACTATCTTATTGGTTTGTGAAACCAGGCTACAGTTACTAGTACTACAGTTCTTGGCTTGCAAGTTAGTCTTTTTTCAATTGATTCGGATGAAAACAAAATGTCCAATCATTGTAAACACAGAATGAACATTTAAAAGAAGAAAGTATTCAACAGTTTAAGTTTTGATAAGAACTATTACCATTCAGAGTTGTTTAAACAATCTGTCACTTGTTTTATAGGATGGTGATTCTCCTTTGCACAGGGCCATTGGCTCACAACCAATGGACATTATTGAGACACTAGTCGATGTGGGTATGGATCCTAATTTACAGAACTCGGTATGTATAGTTAAACCATTGTTGATGATGATATGTCATGTTAGTATGCTGTTTTTTGTTTTCTGAATAAAACATTCCAAAATTAATCTAACTGACTTCATCCTGAAAGGTGACGGGTGACACACCCCTGCATGTTGCCATGAAATTGGGATCACAAGAAGCAATGGAGGCCCTTCTGATCAAAGGCGCAAGGTCCGCGGTGTTAAATAACGTAAGGACATTGAATTACTTCTTGCAACATTGTTGACTGGCGTAATGCCAAGTCACCCGACGGATGATAATCAATGATATATATCACCAAAGACAAAGTGTATATATTATTGTCGATATGGATCACTAGAAGTTAAATACTTCAGTCCTTGCGTTTTAAATGTTTAGCTAAAACTCTTTCAAAATTTACCAATCAATGTTTTACTGATCTTTAATAAACTTAAGTTTGTTAATACTGATCAGATTGTAGTAAAAAAAGATGGAAGTGCTAGGTATTAAAAGTAAAACAAAAAATGTCAAAATATTGATTTAAGATAGACCCCTTTTGTCGATAAATGAAACAAAAGTCTACAAAATGTACTGATTAACATACTATTTCTTTATTTCACATGTGCCCAACTGAGGCACTGCAGTAAAGATATGCAAACATATTATGATTAATAGTGTTCATCTGTTACAACTTGTTTATTTTTGGAATTGTAAGACAATAATGTATGATGGTTTGATTATTCATTTTCTTTTGCAAATTTTAGGAAGAAAAGAAACCCGAACATGTCGCCAGAACAAGTACGATTAAAGACAGTCTTCGAATGTATGACTCACTAGCCATTGCTTATAAAACTGGGTATGATTTTGAAAAATCAGTAACCTGAACAACAAATAAAACTTGTATTTGTTTGTTTGAAATATTAAACGACACGCACTTTTTTCATACAAAGTTTAAAAGTATTTGTTTTCAATCTGAAAATAACACCAAATGCTAAACAAATTCTGATAAAAAGACCTTCGGTCAATATTCATAAGTTTGAGATTCGCCAATATTTTGAAACAAATAAACAATCAAAAGTATGCCACGTCTATTCCAGCGGTATCAAAGCGCAAGGTACTCGTGTTACGCGAAAGGAGGTCGAGAATGGGATATTTCTTGACCGCGTTAATGTCATTATTGCCCACATGGATATTCCGGAAGCGTCTTATACCTACCTATACTGCCGCAGTGAGCGGGTTGAGAATTCAACAATCAAAGTGCCAAATTTTCTGGAAGAATTTCCGCTGAGTGACGTGTACAATTTCAAGATTTTCAACGTCAATAAGGAGTGCAACTCTGTGCTGTTCTTGCCTTTATATCAGCCGCCATCTAAAAAAGAACAAATGATTTTGCGTTTCATTGACTCGTCTTACGAAGATATGGTCATAGACGAGTACGTTAGCGATCAAAAGGTATACGTAAAATGATCTTTTTTTATCAATATGTCAACCAATAATTAATATTTTCCCCAAAGGTTTTCCGAAATAAAATCGCCATACTCAAAACAGAATTCGAATTAAGAAAAACTGAAAACGCAAATCATCATCAATATAAGTTGGATGAGTGCGTTGAATATGGTTGATACACAAATTATCCAAGCTCAAACAAAAGTTTGACTGTTTATTTCAGAGCGTTTACTGTCCATTGGAAATAGCTCTTACCCCAGAGACAATGTATTACTGCATTGTATTCGTTCGTCCAAGAATTGAAGAACACGAAATATCTGAGAATGAAACAAAGATAACATCTGATATGGAAAAAGACTTCGTAATGGATATTCAAGGAGAAACGTTTGACACAGACACTGCTTTAAAATTACAGGTAGGTACCACAATTTTTCTTCAACTCCAATATATGGCTTATGAGATAAAGCGATTCGTATATTCACTTTGATAAAAATACGAACCAAAAAGTGTTGCAGTGTAATTCTGAAACTGGTTATCGTAATACATGTATAACGTATTGAAACAAACAAATGCAAACAATTCAGAAATTTTGTATCAGTATTGCAGTGTATAATTTCTCATTTTAATCATCAAATACTATTTTGAACTTTTCGAAATAGGTATTTGAGTCTCAAGATCCGAACAATTCTGATAAATATGAGATGGACATGTCTGAGGATGAAGAGGTCTCACCAGAAGCAGAAATGAAACAAAGACAAGATGACCAAATTCTCGTTTCAGATGTTTTTCAAATAAATGTTTCAGGTATGCATTGGTCTTTTAGATTAACCAGTCTAGAGAAACACCTTTGCAAATCTGCATTTTTTTGCTTTTGATTGATATATTAATAGATACGATGCATTTTTCAAGTATATAATTATGCATAAGCACAATCGTTGTTTTTAAACTTAGTCGTTATAACATTTTGCACTTACATAAAACTGCATGCAGGGAACCAGCCAAAGAAGCCGGTTACAGTTCAGATTCCCATGTGCAAAGGAATGAAAGCTGGTGACGATATAGTCATTGTAAGTGGTAATGAGCAAGACCTTGCCCGGGAAAACGCCTTGGAGGTTTTACCATTCAAACCAAAGGTTGTCAACACTAGTCTGATCTTCGAGGTGTCTCATTTTAGCATGTGAGTGGGCTCTTTGTATTGTATTTTAAACAGACGAAAAAAAAACGCAATAATTGCAACACATATTTTAGCAACTATCTGGAATAACAACGACTACTGAATATGAAGCTAGTGCAAACTAAAATTCAAAATCATCATCTTGTAAGTAAATAGCCGTAAATAAGGGTTGAACCAATACTATTTTAGCAACGTTTCAGGTTCACTGCAACGTGGAGAAAATGGGATGTCGATAAAGTCAAAGAAGAATTATTGAATGTGAAAGAAAAGCGCAAACCAGTTTCTTTTTACGCAGTTGTGCAAAAAGATGAGGAAGATGCGACAGGTATGTTTACACATATCATTGACTAGAACACGTCTAAAAACCTTCTTTGATAACTTAAAGCAAAGTATGAACAAGGACATAAGCGCTCTGATGGGATATGTACATGGAAATTACTTGTTTATTTCGATTATTCAATTGTTTGATGTAAGTTTGGTAAAGTATGGAAGTTTATATCGTCAAAAGTAAAATATGAAACAAGTAATTCTGATTTGATTGTCTATTATACAATCGGTAGAAACGTTTTATATTCTACTATGTCTATAGAAGTGTTCAAATGCTCTTTACAATTCCAAGCCAATACCATACTATTTTGATTGAATTCAGGCCTAGGTCATAAGTTGATTGTGGATTGCTGTCTTGCAAATAGAAGTCAAAAGACAAGAAACAAATGGCTAGACCAAGGATACGAAGAGCAGAACCCTCCTGAAACAGGAGAAATGATGACTGTTCTTGGGGATACATTCACGATTGATGTCGTGGTAAGGGGCGTGTAAATTGGGATTGTTCATTAACGTATCCGTTGTACAAAATTAGTTTTCATTTTAAAATGCCATTATCGATAATGTTCAAATGTGATTCACAATGTTCCCATGCAGTTTTGGTTCCATTGATAAGGTACTGGCTTCGAGTTACTCATATAAATATAAACTTCAAATGAAATCGGAAGTGACCTGGCCTTTTTTGCAATATTTCAATACCATAAAAGCTTGTTTGTAACAATTTTTCGGTATTTGTTTTACACAGTATTATTCTCTTTCTTTTAAAATAAATTAAAATACTAAGGAGTCACTAGGCGACTACATATTAATGCGTTGGATACCTAAGGTTATTCTAAATAGTGAATCTAATGTACCTTCTTTCATCATACAATACAAAATGCAATTAAATCTCTATAGTATACGTAGATGGATCTATGGTATTGATTTCTTTGATATTTGATGTTTTATATACAATTGATAGAACATTCGATGAACAGCAGTTATACGGATCAGTTTAAGAAAGTCACTGCTGCCGTTATTATGTTTTTATGCATCGTACGCACAAGGAGGTAAATCATGGCATCTGGCAATAACCTTAGCTTAAATTTGTATGAACACGGTGGTTCTGTTTTGAACTTACTTTTATATTTTACAAGGGAAATGCAAGCTTCGAAGAACCCTCAGCGGATTCAGACAGGAAAATTCAGTTTTGGATATGCCGCTCTTGCGAACAAGGCTACAACGTACGTCTACATGTGGGCATATTTGAGCAAGAAGAAGCATATGGACATGTAGTTATTTACAAGATTAGTGGTGATTCGAAAACAGAAGTTGCTAGGCTAAGGATTCTACTAGAACCACCTCAAAAGCCAAATGATAAACAGACTGAACCTCAACCAGGAAAGCAGGCAAAGAAAGCCATTCGCAAGCCCAAACCCCCGAAAAAATCAAAAGAAAAGAAAGAGAAGGAAACGCCACGTAGAGCAAGCAACGCATCTACCAGCTCGTCCTTGTGGGAGTGGTTTAACAAAAGAGGTAACTATATCGTAGTAGTAGGTAGAGGGAAGTTTCAACATAATGTGTGCGCTGAGCCTGGTGCCTTAGTGCTTCAATGACGTCAGAGTATGGCGTAATCGGGTTTTGCGCAGCTACTTGTCATTTTAGTTCACGATGATACATCAAAGTATTGCACAACAACGTTACCCATCCTTTCTGGTAGGTAACATATCACTGATGCCCATACATACCCAATGTCGCAACGTTTATCACTGAGCCATTGTGACGTCACTACTAACACTATCACACGAAAAATTTCCCGGGCGAATGCCTGCTGCCACTTATTCATTATGATGCATTTGCCGAGTTTATTTAGCCTATCAGCTATCCTAGCGCGATCCTGAACTAACGAGCGACGCCACAATGTACAGTCAACATGTTTAACCTCTGACCAAGATGCTTGTCCTCAATGAAAACTTATACTCTTTAATCTTCCGAATGAATGTATAATTTAATAGTTTATTTTAGCAGACGAAATCCTATCTTCCGTAGTGGATAGAAATTATTTATTTATAAATTATTTATACTGATTCTGTAGCTATGCATACAGTTTAAATTTAAACCAGTATTGAAATTTTATACATTTAACACTGAATAAACAAGAATATACACATGCTTTTAGTGTGTAAAATATACGCTCTAAACCTGGCAAATTAGCGATTTATTAAAGGGGTGTATACATGGCGTTATTTAACTAGTACTTTGAAAATAATGAAATATTCGTTTAGAATAATAATAATGGTATTTAGCCAAGAATTTAAGTAAGTATTAATGTTACAGTAAAAGAAAGTATATGGTAAGAACAAAGGCAACTTATTTTGATTCCAGCATATAAAATCTTAATAATCATAGTCCATAAACTGTTCAAAACGAAGGGAAGCCATGCCAAAACGGGGTAAAAATCATCAGACACAAATCGTAGTCCATTTACTAGTATAAGGAGGTTTAATATGAGGACTTAGGGCTTGTGACATGCTGTCAATAACCGTTTTCTGAGATAAAGACAAAATACTAAACTGGTTAGTGTCCTGATATGACGCCATATTTTCCGCCATTATATATGTATTAGGGGCAGTTGGGTTGGGTTTTTACATATCAGACAGAGTGGCAATGTATGGCAGACATTTGAATTGCTTTGCTGACAATCGCATCTTGACAGACAGCACTCACGCCACTTTCAACTTTCAACGGAATAACCAAAGAATGTTTTGGGTTCCATCTTTACACCCTCCACAACACCATTAACACAGTGTCTACAGCAGCGTCCCTTATGTAAGAGGGTAGCCAATATATTCTGAGTTCTACATCTTGCTTCCCAAGATTCAAATACTTAAATCTCCTGTCCCTAATTATGAAATCACTCCTACCCCCCACACAGACCTACAAAAAAGCATCAGTCGCCCTACCGAACGAAAACTAACCTCGAATGTTCATTATCCGGCACCATTTCTCTCAATTCTGGTAATCCCAGGAGTCGACTCCATCTTTTTTGTAAAACATGGGCCACATCCGCCATTCTTGTCAAATGCCCAGCTGTATCCCTAGTAGTACACATCAGAAAGTCATGGTCAACCGCGAGGCGTCCACACACCCGCCATCGCGCATGGTTAGCGTACATATCAGCTGATTAGAACAGATACAGCACTTTTGTCTTTGCAAAGATCAAATAACATCAACGGATACCTGTTTACCGCCACGTTTGTCATACAGGTTGCGTCATTTCTTGCGTCACCGAATAATTTTCAACCAATCAAGGGAATGAATTAGGGTTTTAATTAGGCTGGATCCCGATTAATTATAACGTCATTTGTAACAGGGTGACGATGTTGCGCAAAAGTTTTATGAATCATCGGGACGTGAAAGATTGTAGCTTTAAGTACGGAGTCAACTCTGAGTGATTCTGGTAGATTTTAATACGAGGAATATGAGATATGTTCTTCCAAATAAAGATACATTCTTGATGTTTCCGCTGATGGTAAGGTTTTTATTCCCTGTATAGTTGGCTTCTGCTTAAAACATAGTGATACACCGACCATTTCCACCCCTGCTGTTAACGTCTATATTCCCCTTTCATTTCAGAACACCGTCCGCCATCTGCTGTTATGGAGCCAGTTAAAAAGTGATCGACAATACTCATCTTATGTTTTATATGAAAATTTGAGAACTTTTGCTGCACTTGTGCTTATTTTATTTGTATGGTTAAGTCATCTCATTGGTTGTCCATTATTTGCAAACATTACATCGCAAAACCAGATAAAGGTTCATTTGTAAGTAAGAAAACATTTAATACGTATTGATATGCTATGCTTTCTTGTGCTTACAAGTTGTGTTATTAAAAAAATAATGAGAAAATCAAATCTGTAAATAAAAAGTATGTACATAAACTGTGTTAAAAATTACTGGCTTGTAACTGATAAGTACCCCACACATCAATAGGTTATATAGGGATTCACTCAGCAGTAAAATATATTTCTTGATATTCAACGCATTGAGGCTCGACATGCCTATTCATCGCGAACTTCTACAAGCATATGTACCCTTGGGTCAAGTAACGGAGGCTTAAAACAATTTCTAAACAATAAATGCTGCAATTCGACGAAACCAGAATTTCAATGATTGTCAGAAGAACTTAAGTCTGTGTTGTAAGAATAATAACTAAGCTGATAAGTCTAGTGTTGTTTGTATGTAAAAAAAAACATGCCAAACTGGTTAGATTACACACCGATGACAAAAAGCATGCATAAATACTTCCTATATTCCCAAGTGTGGTCACAACATGTCAAACCCGAACTACCGATATTCAGTTTTTACCGTTTTAACTATTTTCAGTATCAATGACCTTGACCAAAGCGGCTCCAAACGCAATCCCATGAAAGATCTCTATTTATTTTTCCTAGATACCATATTTGGTCTTAATATCTCCCAAATTAAATATTTTCAATTTCAGCCGTTTTTCTAATTTAAGTAACAGTGGCAATTGATCCATGCTCAGTCTTGAACATACATCCTCGGTGCACTAGCGAATATGAGCAATGCTCAGTCTGAACATACATCCTCGGAGCACTAGGAATATGAGCCATGCTCAGTCTTAAAATCCCTTTTAGGAGCGCTAGAGAATATGAGCCATGCTCAGTCTAAACATACATCCTCGGAGCGCTAGCGAATATGAGCCATGCTCAGTCTGAACATACATCCTCGGAGCACTAGCGAATATGAGCCATGCTCAGTCTGAACATACATCCTCGGAGCACTAGCGAATATGAGCCATGCTCAGTCTTAAAATCCCTCTTAGGAGCGCTAGCGAATATAAGCCATGCTCAGTCTGAACATTCATCCTCGGAGCGCTAGCGAATATGAGCCATGCTTAGTCTGAACATTCATCCTCGGAGCGCTAGCGAATTTGAGCCATGCTCTGCCTGGACATTCATCCTAGAAGCCCCAGCTAATATCATCCATGCTTAGTCTTGAAATTTATCTTAGGAGCGCTAGCGTTTTCATATGAAAACATCTAACAATATGTTGTTCATGCCCGGGCATACAATGCCTTCCTGAAGCTACGCCATTGTAGAACTATAAGCTTACAAAAGTTAGCATATGCATGTTCTTACAATAACGGACGTTTGCAACAGATACATTGTTCCTCTTAACAAAGTCATTGTAAACAATGGTTATAGGTTTGGCTTTTAGGCTTGTTCCTTTATTCCATTGTAAGATAAGAAGACCGGTGAATCAATGTTGAGCGAGATAAACATTGAGTTAACAGAGCGGTCGTCATCTACTTTAGCTAGCTTATTATTGTATTGGATATCACCATAAAACTTCCTGTTTGTATTGAAGTCAACATTTTAGTAAAAATGGCTACGACGACATATGGTAAGTGTTTTAACGTTTTAAGAGCTTATTGAAATATTTCAAATGCTTCCTTTAAACACTAGATTTTACATACTTTCATGTTTCTGAAAGAAATAAACATATCAATGATTTAAACCATAATTGATATTTAACTTAAGTAAAACATGTTTTATCTCTGTTTTATTTACATTCAAATATATAATGTACATCATCTTAAAAAAAGGTGTAAAGAGATGTTGATATTAATTCTATTTGAAGACCTAATTATGTTGTAAATGTCAGTTGCAGATATGCGTGTTGTATGTAAATATAATTATTTCTTGGTTGAACTTGTATTTATTACAAATAATAAATCATTGAAATAAATAAGTAAGAAAACTTAGCATTTATTCAAAAGAAATAAGTGCAGTGCATAACTGTTACAATGAACATGTTTTTCACAAACTTATGAGGTATGCATAAATAGTTTTTCAGGGCTTCTATTCCTTTTGTCAATATATCGGTTTTATTTATCAAAGCAGTTCAGAACAAATATATTTTTAAAAGGATTCGTTATATTTGGCCATGTTTTATGAAGTATAAATGCACTTAGAGAAACAAGTACGTAGCAAATGCTATAAAAGACGAACGATTTTGATCGATAATGAGAAAGCCATTAACTTCACATTAGATCTTTTTCATTTTTAAGCGGAACTTCATACAGTGAATTCTCCTCCACAAGCCCAGCCAGGGTACGGTTACGACCAATCCTGTGAGGCTAGAAGTTATAATGTAGTGGTAAGAGCTGTAGGCAGTTTTGTCTTTTAATATTACCTTTTAAAAACAATATATTCTGAAAGCAGAACATCGATATTTTTTATAAAATATTTGTGAAATACTTCCAAAAATTGGCTGATCACTTTTCTGTTTTGTTCATTTTTTCTGATGATAGGAAACCTCGAGTTTAAATTGCAATGTTCGGTATACTTTAGATCAATCCCAGGATATCCAGTACCGATGACCAGACGGCAACTCGCAACACGCGACGGGTAAACCGTTGTCTGATCGCCACTATCGTTCTTGGACTTCTCCTTGTTTTCTTCAGCAGCGTGTATGCGATTATGAACTACTTCGAGAATAAATACCATCCGTAGCAAGGATCTACGTTTTATAACAATAATATAACCTAACATCGCGAGCTTATAAAATAGGCATACATTGAATGCATAAATTCACACGTTTCATTTTAATCGGCATTCGAATTATTTAAATTTCTCCGATGAAGGATGAGTCATTCTTTGTGTGTTACAGAGGGGAACTAACGATATGTTTTAGAGGTTTGTTATTTATTGGCAGAAGCGAAACATGAGAGTGCAAATATAAAACATCGAGATTTTTGTGTATCCTTTTCAAAATTGCAGTTATTATGTTTACTTTCTAAAATAAATCCAACAAATGCTTTTAAAAGGTCTACAATGTGATTAAAATGTGTTTTTATTTTTTTAATTTGATTTTCCCTTGCATTTCATATATTTTGTGATTGATCTATTTTTTGTACCTAGATGCCTTTAGCTGATTTACTAGAATGAAGTCTGCTGCATTTTTTATTGACTACACATTGTTGCTCTCGTTAACCCTGTTTATATATTGATTCCGCTATAAATAAATAAATCATACATAAAAAACGACTTCATTGTTCGAGCGAGTGTATACCAGGTTAAGCTCTCGAAAACCCTTTAAATCGCAGTAATTTATTCTACTGACCTTGACCTATAAAACATAATTGTATTGATATTCACTGATTATGGGATTTAGTTTGATATTTATATGATCTGAATGTCAGAAAAGGGACTTTGTTACACATTATTTTCTTGGACAACTATTTTTCTTGACTGAATGATTGCACATTTTTAGCAGTATGTGGTAAAAGTGATTTAAAGCTTGTATCATGCAAATGTCTATCATATCCGGTCTTTGGAGTCATCAACTGTGAACTACGTTAGTAACATAATATGGACAAAAATACATATATTCAAAGATGACAATACTACACTACTATCAAACATGTCACGTGACTATACTGCAGGTACTTGTGCTTAATTTAAACGAGTGCTGACAAGTTTTGATGAAACGTTGGCATATTCTGGCCAAAATAACAAAAATTTGAATTAAATTTAATAAATTTAAAAACAACAACGTGTTTAAGCGTGCTTTTTTCTTAAATTAAAAATAAAGTCAGCATATATTTAGAGTATATTTGAAGAAAAGTATAACACTTGTACATAAGAGGTATTATACGACGTGGATTACAATCATACATGATAAAACCAGGGTTAACATTGCATACAAAAGCTTCTTAAAACATATCGATTCCTATTCGAAGGCACTTGCTTTAGTCCCGCTTTATCAGCAAATATATAGTCGCATTTTTAAATCCCTATCGCAATGCGGTAATACAATACAACGCTTTCTTATAAAGGGTTCCTTAATACGTCAGTTAGCTATCACACACACTTGTGATGTTTAAGCTGAATATAATGTAAACACTAAGCCAATCACTGTCATTCGAATTTATAGTCTACTTCCTAATTAAGCATCACTGCCGGCAGATTGCAAGTTTGCATAAGTCATGCTGCTCTCTAGGTACTTTGCTGTGACATTATGGCAATACACATACTGCTCCTGAAATGACAAAGGGCAGAAATCAGTGACTGAACAGGGCATGTCAGTGATTTAATGTAAGAGGGGTTCACTTTTTCAAATCGGCATCATGATCACCATCCTGCTCTCTCGCTACTTTTCTGTGACATTATGCAAATACATATATTGTTCAAGAAAGGACAACTGGCAAAGAAGTCAGTGACTGACCAGGGGCAAGTCAAACATATAACAGAAGAGGGGCGCACGTGTTCAATTAAGCATCGCTTTCAACAGATTGCGTGTTTGCATACGTCATGCTGCCCTCTAAGTATTTTGTGTGCCATTGTGGCAATACACACACTGTTTATGAATGGACAAAAGTCAGTGCCCGACAGGTCATGGATTTTAAGTTAGAGGAGACGCACGCTTGTAATTTGGAGGACAATGAAACAATTGTATTGCCTGCATAATACATTTTTTTTTCAAATGAGATAATTAAACTTTAAAAGTGCTTAGCTTAGATGTATGCATTTATATGGTATAAATTTGCCCTGTGTCATTTACTTGGATGTGCTTTTATCAATTCAATGCTGTAATTTAACAGTTTCAGTATCTGTATAGATTTGTTGTGAAAATAAAACCAGTACATAATCCGAGGTGTTTGTTTTATAATGAAAGTACGTAAATCCTGTACATATTGATTCCTGTGTCGTATGCATGGTTATACGTTGGATGTTGGTCGTTATCACGACGTTGGAACAATGTCGGGGTCTGACTTAAAAAATCATTCTCAATCAATTTACAACGTTTATTCAAAGTCAGTTTTTGACGCTATCACAACGTTTATCCAAAGTTAATTATTTGCTGGTTCCTGATGATCAGAGAATTTGACTAACCTTTTAAGGCGCACAACATACCATGCCGTCTATTTGACATCTTTGACATGCCAGAACGTTCATCTTTACATAAGATGAACACTTTTCTCCAAACGAACTTACAAAGTTAGGAATGTTCTAGTGACTCCGTGATTTGAGATGTCTGCAGTCAATCCTTCATCAAATGAGACATTACAGACATAATTTACTCGTACTTACAAGGTTGTGAAGAAAACTGCTGTATCCGTGACCTGGGATGCCTGCAGGACATTATTCACCAAAACGAGGCGTTACCGATGCATCAAATCGTTCTAACAAAGAATCGGACAATTGATTTGATCCGTGACCGAATATGTCTCATGACCTAATGAATGGATACTTCACCATCCACTCAACATCTGTCCAAGACCTTCATCAGTACAATAGACGAACACTACACTCAAAACGTACTTACCAAGTTCGGGACAATCTGCTTTCTCCGTGACCGAAGATATCTGATGACCTGCGGAATGGATACTTCGCCTTCCACTCGACATCTCTCCAAGATGTTCATCAGCACCACAAACAGACCACTCCTCTCAGCTCCGTTCCTATAGTGTAAGTTAATTATACAATGGAATCTACGGGCGCGAAGGCACCAGCAGTCCAATCCTTTGTCAAAGAGTTTTTCTACAGGCACAATGATCATATCCCAACATACATTCAACGAGACACATAAAGCCGCACGAATACATTTCAAACGTAATTACAAAAAGTGATAATTTAAAATAAGTTAGTTATTCATAAAAGAAAGTTTAACATTGACCTGAGCAATCTACGCTTCGTAATTTGATTTTTTAGTCTAAAGATATGAGAAAATATATTCACTTTTGTCTTCACAAGGCTTTCGGTAAACATAAGACAATGACTGAATATAACACGATTTAAAACATGTTTTTCTTAATATCGTGTAAATGTTAAGAAGGTAATGAATTGATACATCAAATAAATTGTAAACTATGTAGATCCAACTTACAAACAAAGCACAAGAATAGGAGAATCCCAATCATCTTCTGGAGACTGCTGTCCCTCAACCTCTTTTACAAGATTCAACAAGGAGCTGCTGTCTGGGGGAACCAATCGATTTCTAGTCCATTTCTTGAACAGAATGTGTTTGAATGTGCGTGTCTGTAAAAACAATGTAGAACATTTTAAAAGTGTTATAACTTTAATGCACTATGCAAACAAATGTATTTGCGCATAAGTTATAAGAACTATTTACCCTATGATTCAGTTTTAGACAGACTGTCTGTATTTGACAATCTTGCCCTGAATACGTTCGTACTCGTCTAACTTCAAACGCGTCTATTTTCATTTTTTCTTCATTTTCAGGCAAGAAACGTCCAATCTGAAAGGGTAGTTTTAAAATATTTAAAAACACATATAAACATTCGCATGCTCTTCTTAATGACGCACAAAAACATAAGTCAGCTGCAACAACATCGTGAATATACTAAACCAAATGCCTATCACTCAGCCCTCTAAATATTGTCTGCGCTATTGCCATACTTTAAAAATGAGTACATGTGTTGCATTTATCAGAAAAAAGTGTGAAACCCCGAGAACAACTACTCATTATTTGGATTATTAGAAGGTTAAACATACGTAGGGTGAATCTGTGCTTATGTTCTGTATATTTCAAAATATGGGTCGAATAGATCATTTTGCAGCAAATAAACATTTAAGGTTTACTTTGACCTTTCAAAAACGCTCTTTTGTATGCCTTTACAACCAACTGCATTTTTAAATACCATATTTCTTAGTAACTGCTAGTTCATTAAAAAACAACAACAATACTTCAATCCAAAATAAGGTAGATAACTATATTTTCAATTTAGCATTATCTGGTACGTTTACAGTTTTGTTCAGTATATTTTCGTCATCAGTGCAATTAGATTTCTACTTAAGTAAAATATAGTCTTTACCTCTTCTTTCCCACTATCATCAAATTGAACAACAAGATTGATTTCCTCGTCTATAATGAGTCTGCATACGTCGACAGCTGTACTTGGAAGAGGCAACTGGCTAATGATGAACCCCTTTGGGTTGGTGTAGCTCTACCGGAAATAAAATAGGAAATTGTGAGAATTAATCAGTATGTTACTTGCAAGCTTTCCACATTAAATTCATACTTAAACCTATCCCTTTCTCTTGATTTAAGTATTGTTCATATTCCTTTATCTAGCAACCGCTGTATAATGTAAGCTCGTTTCTACGTAAGCGGCAAATAACATCTTTTATCTTACTTGGTCATTGACAAATGTATATATGTATTACTGTGTAAACTGGATATCTATTTCAATGCAAGTCACTTACCGGCATAAAGACTGCGTTAATGTAGTTGTTTCTCCCCTTACCTTGGCTGCGCAGGAAGGGGCGATATTCATCCGCTGCAATATTTATAACTAACTAAAACATTCCTAGAACATTTACACATAGCATTTAATTTTCTACCAGGAACCAACCAATAATCCCGAACAATAGAACACTGTATCAACGAATGATATGAAGGTTTTCACCCCTGCCCAATAACTTAACATCAGTGTAACAATTTAAGCACGATTGTCTCGAAAATAAATGATCATTCAAGTTGTTGTAGGCAATTGGTGTATGTTATGATTTGTTTTTGAGATTTATTCGGCAACGGGTGAAACAGTCTTGCAGACCATGTTATGTATATAAGTATAATCATCAATTTCTTTTCACCGTTTATGACTACTACTTATGTTATTAATTATTAGACAGGCCTAGCTGCCCCATTTATGGTCTTTTATAGTGGCACATAATTGAAAAACAAACAAACGTTCAATTTTACAAACAAACATACACACAAACAAAAACGCACATAATTTACAAAGTAAAGTTTTTATCTCAATATATATAATACAGATTAATTTTTGTAAGGTATATGACGTACCTGAAAGTATATGGTCAAATCTGTTTTTGCTGTAATTGTCAGGTAAAAGTGCATTTGTGCAAGCAATGTCGTCATCAACACTATCCATCTCAAGGCCTTTGTCTAAGTCCTGACAAAACCATATATTTATTTATTGATAATTTGTCGAAAATTAGATTAATGTTCATTATTCAAAATGTAATTGTTGTTAAAATATGTCATGTATATCTGTATACATGTACATACGGTGTTTACGCATCATATATTAATTTAAAGCTAAGAGAAATATTTCATACACGTCGTTTACCTTGATTTATAATTTGCTTATAAATAATGCATTTTTAAAGTGTGATCAGCTTTTTTTGAGTCAACTTTTTTCAGTCGAAAACGGAAAGAGAGAATCCATAGATTTAACCTCGTATTGAAGACGTAATCTGGATTTTCTAGACTTTGATTTGTGTGCCACACGTGACATCTCTCTAAAGGTATTGTCAAAGAGCTCGTTTCGTACTGGTTCAAATGGGAGTACGAATAATTCCAACATCAGACGATGAAGGAGCCGGTACTGGCCCTTAAATATGAATGAAGAGTAGAATTGTTACGTACGTTTTAATAAATACTTTGAGTATGTTGTTCTTGTTTTGCACATGGTTCACTTAATAATTCGTTATGATGATACTGAAACAAACAGAGCTATCACAAGAGCAATGACTACCTCCGCACGCCGCCCTGACTCAAAACATTTCAAATAATATAAGTCAAAGTTAAGTTTTAAGTTAAAGTTAAAGCTATTATTGTAAAACAACGACAATCTTTACCAAATATGAGAATAATTCATGTATGACTATGGGAGCAGTTCGCGCTGAAGTTAACGCTTGAACAGTCAAGTGTTCAAGAGCTTGCAACTAGCAAAATATATGTTTGTCACTAGAAAATTTTATTGTGTTCATGTGTATCAATTTGGTTTAAGAACGACCTCTTTTAAACAGTGTAAAACGTCTGATTAAGAAACTTAAGAAACCAAGAGTCATGTGCAAATAACCCGTAAATGATTTGCTGCAATTGTAAACAAGTGCTAAGCACTAGTAAACCATAAAGTGATCATGTGTATCAAATTTTATTAGGATCCCTTTTAAGCTGTGTAAGGAATATGCTACACAAACCTTCATATATCTATAAAGTTCCATAAAACTTAACCGAATGGCCCTAATTGGCGAATTATTTGTTAAGAAACTCGTACACGTCATGTGTGGTATTTGTACCTAGCTTCAGAACAATGCATCCAACACTATAGAAGAAGGTCGCTCCGTAAGTTTTACAACATACCGCCCTTCCGACAAACCGACAAACCAACCACGCCACATACAAACATGGTAACTTAACACTACAAGCCTCTTACCACTGTTTGCACCATGTTAACTCTGTCCTCTCTCAAATCTGTGACACACTGTGCAATATCAACAACTTCTGTCGCTCTTCCCTGGTCGTAGAGATAATCCATGGCTATGAATGTCCCCGTTCTGCCAATCCCCGCACTAACAAACACAATAGGAATTTGTTTGAATATACATTTATACGTCTTTAAAAAGAGCATAAACAACCAAAAAAACTCATACTTCAAGCTTCATGCGTCTCACATAAAAAATACAACATCACAAATTACCGGAAGTCGATAAATGTTACTACATCCGTCATTAAACTTTAACGTGTATTTAAAAATAGCGTTTTGAAAATGCATTAAATGCATTACGGTTTCTATAATGAAGCGTACAAAATAATTTAGATATATTTTGTAATGATAAAAATGTTTGCATGTTTTGTAAATAATGTTAGCAATGCTATGGACCTGCAATGCACAAGCCACGGATGTTTCCTTTGGCCACCACGAAGTTTGACTTTTCTCCAGAAGTGTATAAGGCTTATAGGACTTTGTGGCACATCTTTGTCCGGCCAGGATGTGTAGTGAAACTGTGTCAATTTACGACGTTCCGATGGATGTGTCTGAAATATTCATATCTATAGGATTATGTAAAGTATTTAAAAATAGTTCAACGTCGACTTTTTACATCACTGACATTTACCAAGGTCAAACGTCATTAGCAAATTGACCTAAGAAATGCCTTCCGTCTTTTAACATCAAATGCAAAAACGAAACATACTTGTTTGTATATAATAGTAAATGTGTTAAACAGGTCATATTGTAATCATATAACGCTATACCGTTCTGTGAAATCCAACTGTTCTTATACAGAAATCAGCAAACACTTCCTCCTTCATCAAAGTAACTTCAAAATTGCCATAAGCCGTCTTATGTTTGAGTCCTTCGCCCCAGTACTGTAGACATTTCATCTAAAGTCGAACAAATATGTATAGAAAAAAGGCAAATTACAACATGTTCAAATGCGAACATGTATTCACATTTAAGTATGATTTTAGATTACATTATGTTTTCAAATGTTTACTATGTTTTCAATCCTTATTTTTTGTATTGTTGTTAAAAACATTGTATATGTAAATTTGAAACAAATACTGTTAAAACTAAATGTTTATTATCACCGATATGTGTTATGTTTGGATGAGAGATTCAAACCTTTGTTTCCTCCACCAGATTGGTTACCATAACAACCGTTTGTATGTTTTGTTCCCAAATCATCTGCCAAAAATCCTCCATGTTGGATTCCATAGGACCTTTAAAAGCGATATAAACGCAATAATCACATCGTTTCTGAGTTCTTTGTAATATTAACATGGCTTCAATGGTAAGGTTTACATTTACAGCCTCCAGTATTCGTGTTAAGCTCGTCTGTGTTTAGAAAAAAACGGTCAAGGTATTTTGTCACGAAATAGTCTTCGTCGTAGTAAAACCACTTAAACATTGGCCACAACAAGAAAACAAACGCTCAAGACTTTTAAATAACTTGATACACATTTTGCTAGAGAAATTAAGCACATTTTAGCAAGTCATACGTTCTGGTTTTCAGAAATTTTTAGTAAGGTTCCTAGTTTCAGTGAAAAAGAAACACATCTCAAGATGTGTGTTGCAGCACAAAGCTCTGCTCCTGTTAGATCTTTTTTTTATTCGTCAAATAAGTACATACCCTGAGACGCAACATAGGAAATTGTCTTTTGAAATCCCTGAAACAAAATGGAACGGCAGTTGTACATAGAGAATAATTACTGTGCAACTAAACTACACATATAAATATAAATCATACGCATTTAGTCCAGAATGCTTTTTAAATTTTCGAGAGTTTATTTGAAAGCAATTGTTATGGGGGAGGAAATAAGGTTAAAAGGTCCTGAAGGAAAAAATAAAAGACACAAAACGGGGTTTTCCTCGACCTTCTTTTGGACGTTTTAGACATTCTTCAATCATGAAGACAAATTACGTCTGACTTGTGTCAGTCTGTTCAACGGCTGTACTAAGTTTGAGAAAATACCGCAAATATTCAAATGCATGAATTAAGATCCTTTAATAGACTGAAAATAATGACCTGAACACAGAATTCAACTGCTAATTGTTATTCATCATAAATGATATACTTGTTGAAATTCACAATAGTGTGTGTATATGATCAACCATGGTAGGGAACAAAACATTAATTTAAATCTTTTAATTTAGTTATACCATACGAAACTCAGGCCCGTGATAGATTTTAGGAAAATTTGGTTGAATTGTTTTGAAATATATCACTGTCAAGGGCTGTCTTTTAATATTAATGTAAATAGACATATTCAGAAAACATTTTTGATGGTTACTTTGAAAAAATGTCGAATTCCCTGACGGAGATAAATTGGGACTGAAGAAAAAAGCAGAGTAATGAAACATATTGGTGTGATTAAAAGTTAAAATGGCCATTACTCTTTGAAATCATTGGATCTGATGCCAAAAATAAGCGCATCTCATATTCCACGAGAAACCAAAAGCATGCTGCAAACAATTCACAATATACACGCCTAAATTTCTCAACGGTTTGATTTTAATAAAAAAACATAAACATCGGAACAAATTTGTGAATAACTTTTCAATATAGTTGCAGTTATTGCGAGAATAGAAAAGTGCCTCAATAGGACGTTACAATGGTTACGAGTACCTGTTCTGTTCCCCGCGCATTTAGTATACGTCCTATCAGAGTAATGATAAACGGTTCACTAGTTGGTTCCGAGATATGGGTTATTTAACATTAATTCTAACTTTGGAGGAACGAGCGGTGGAAATAATAAAACTATTTAGATACGGTGCTACCTTATATATATAAATATAAAACCCCGGCCTAAACTCAAGCCTATTCTAACTTTGTGTCATACTTTTATAAACATTACATATTTTAAAAACGTCGTATTCTATTTTCTAAAACAAAGAACTTTATATAAAAATTAGTTACTAGCAATTTTCGTTCACATCAGAACCTTACTTTTATAAAGCAGGCATTGATGTAGCTCGTCTCAGTTTGTAGGACAACTCTGGAGTGGTCGTCTGTAACAATGTTTTACATAACATTTTTAAAGTTAACAGATATAATTATGTAATACCTATTAATATGTAATCTGTATCATGCTACGTAATTATATATATTCCCATAATTCAGTTTATCATATTAATAATTAATCATTTGTATACAAAACATGTAGCCACATTACTCATAGAAGATACTTTGTGAGCTATAAATATACATTTGTAAATCTTTTTGATTATAAATAGTGGAAGAGTAAACATGTCAACCTACATGCATATAATCCCTTATATCGGTTTTTGCCAATATTTTCGGATCGTTTTGCTGCTGTTGTAGGGAACTGAAGGCCAGATGGGATTTCCTACAAGAGATAATTATATTCTTGATGTTCATGTGTTTTCAATGGTGGAGAGGCTGACATACCTTAGAAGATGAATCACCGGCATAACTTGTATTGCAATAAACAAACATGTGTGCGTAACAGACCGAGATTTCATTCCAATTGTTACGCTAGGACAAAACAAACGCCCGGAAATCAGCTTTACGTCAAGGACGTCATTCCGATAGCATTGATTGTTCAAAAGTAATCAAAAAAATATGCAAACATGTTGTGTGCGGGTGAAATGCCGAAATTGTCCAGTATTACACAATGAAAAGGGACAGAAAAAGGATAGCTGGTGGCACTCAGAAAACACAGCGTTTAGGATGTGAATTTAATGGCTTCTCTTTTAGCTAATTGGACATTAACAGAAAGGTGGCCAAGACAAAAAGCCGTTTTTTTTATTAAACGGCATACATTTCAAAATATATTTGTTTACCGATGTAAAACAACAATTGTTACCGAAATAAACAGTTTATGTTTTAAAAATATGATAGTTGCTGATTTTTGTTTGTACACATATATGAAAACAATAACTCAACTTGATTTTGTTTAATATAATTATCAATATTTGTTTACTGTCAATTCAAGATAATAAAAGTTTGTAATGAACCTATTGCCTTTTTTTCAAACTGAAACTGATTGTATCCGTATAATTGTAATTAAGGGGGAAACGAAACATTAACTTAGGCAATACAAGATCAAATTATAGTTATGCGTTTCTATCAAAAGAAGTTGTAAACCCATGTGTAGTATTTTTGCGGATATCTTTTAAAATATTCAAAAATGATTATTTATACATGTTATGTTGAACCTAACAACTGTGTTGAAGCCAGGCACATATAACTGTAGTGGCCGGTAGTGTTCATTCGGCTTTGTATGTGACGAAGACAAAAACATTCGTGGGTGACAATGGATGCTACTGGCAACATTATACAAACAGTTTAATTCAAAATAGGTCCACGTGTATAACTGAAACGTTGGAGGTTATAAATGTTACGTCTCCCAATATATAGCTACAGTTGTAT